>NW_027466134.1:5837500-5997500 GCF_046127955.1 Nelusetta ayraudi
GATCCAGTGTGTGTCAGTGTGGCAGGAAGCTCCTCACACTTGCATTCCTGCACGTGAGCTGGTTCAGTCCGGCTCAGCGCTGCCTCCAGGGCCAGCGGGTTGAAGTGGAGGTGGCAGGTGGTGGAGGTGGTGGTGGTGGTGGAGGTGGTGGCGCCCCCCGCAGTTATTTATAGAAATGAGAGCGACGGCACGTGCCGTCTGTTTTCAGTCTCCACACTCCCAGCTGATGACTGGTGGAGGAGGTGGAGATGGAGAGGTTGTTTTTTTTTTTAGATTCACACTCAGTGAGGAGCTTCTGGAGAAGAAGGTCTTCACATTTACACACACACGCACTCTCCTTTGTTATTTATATTGATGTTTATTATTATCCACCACATCTTTTGCAGAACATCGAGCTGAAGGTGCGGGTGGAGAGTCTGAAGAAGGAGCTGGAGGAGAAACAGCAGCTGCTTGACGGAGCTCTGTGAGTCCCCAGGAACACACCACACTGGAGAACCTTCAGTAGGGAACCATTGCAGGGGGAACCTTCAGTAAGGAACCTTCTCTGTAGACAGTGAGGAACCTTCAGTAGGGAACTTTCAGTAGGGAACCTTCTCTGTAGACCTTCAGTAGGGAAGTATTGCAGGGGGAACCTTCAGGGAGGAACCTTCTCTGCAGACAGTGAGGAAGCTTCAGTAGGGAACCTTCTCTGTAGACCAGTGAGGAACCTTCAGTAGAGAACCTTCAGTGAGGAACCTTCTCTGCAGACAGTGAGGAACCTTCAGTGGGGAACCTTCACTGGAGAACCTTCAGTGAGGAACCTTCTCTGCAGACAGTGGGGAACCTTCACTGGAGAACCTTCAGTGAGGAACCTTCTCTGCAGACAGTGAGGAACCTTCAGTAGGGAACCTTCTCTGTAGACCAGTGGGGAACCTTCAGTGAGGAACCTTCAGTGGGAAACCTCTGTAGACCAGTGGGGAACCTTCAGTGAGGAACCTTCTCTGTAGATCAGTGGGGAACCTTCAGTGGGGAACCTTCTCTGTGCATACGGTGGGAAACCTCCTGCAGAGGAACACAGGAGCTCGGCTCACATGGCTGCTAGGAGCTCTATGACAACACTGATCTCCCAGGAATGCCATTGGGGCGGGGTTTGGGGATGGGTTTGGGGGAGGGAGGGGCTAAAGCTTCCTGGGGTCGTGTGGCTTGTTGTGATGCTGAATCGGGAACGACTTGAGCTGCAGCACCTGTCTGCTGGGCAGCTGCACACACACACACACGCTTTATGGCAAAGTTATTAATAGGTTGCTGGGTGGGAGGACACAGTGTGTGTGTGTGTGTGTGTGTGTGTGTGTGTGTGTGTGTGTGTGTGTGTGTGTGTGTGTGTGTGTGTGTGTGTGTGTGTATCTTGATGTGGAAGCTGCTCAGCTGCTCCCCAGTGTAACACTTGAGGTTTGCTGGTGTGTGAAGGTCGGCGGCAGAGCTCCTAACCAATCAGAGCGAGGCGGAGCTGCAGCGCCGCCTGCAGGAGCGGCAGGAGGACATCAGCCACATGCAGGAGGTCCTGGAGGCCAAGGTCCAGCTGCTGCAGGAGGTCCGAGACCCGCAGCCAGTCACATCAGCTGTTGTGGTTGTCTTGGCCCCGCCCCTTGACTCTGCCCCTTCTCTTCCTCCGTCTCGTCCAGGAGGCGAAGCTTGCGCGAGGCGATGCCCAGCGGCTGGCGATGCTGGCCGATTCGGAGGCGCAGCGCCGCCGGGCCCTGGAGCAGGAGATGGTGCAGATGGTGGAGAGGACGGAAGAGAGCGGACGGCGCCACCTGCAGGCAGCCAATGACAAGGAACAGTAGGTGACCTTTCACCCGGTGACCGCAGCTGCTTCCTGTCGCCGCCATTCTAAAGCCTCTCTCTCTCCCTGCTGCTCGCAGGGCGATTGAGGAGCTGACCCAGCAGAGGCGTTCTCTGGTTGTCCAGGTGGATGAGCTCCAGGCCAGACTCCACCACCTTCACCCCTCATTGCTGAGGGAACTCAAAGCAGAGGCTGAGGTAGGCCACACCCATTTCTACTGGGTTGGTGGAGGATGCCACCTTTCCTACAGTGGTTCCTACAGTGGTTCCTACAGTGGATCTTCTAGTATTTCCTCCAGTGGGTCCTCCATTGGGTCCTCTAGTGGTTCCTACAGTAGTTCCTCCACTGGTTCCTCCAGTGGTTCCTCCAGTGGTTCCTCTAGTGGTTCCTCCAGTGGTTCCTCCAGTGGTTTCTCCAGTGGTTCCAACAGTAGTTCCTCCTGTGGATCCTCTAGTGGTTCCTATAGTAGTTCCTCCAGTGGATCCTCTTGTGGTTCCTGCAGTAGTTCCTCTTGTAGTTCCTCCAGTGGTTCCTCCAGTAGTTCCTCCAGCAGTGGGGGTGGCGCAGCAGGTCTTCAGGAGCTGCTGTGAACTGTCTTTTTAAGCTCAGCCTGCTGCTGCTTGTCTGCAGGATAAACCTGGAGCTGGTTTCATGTTAGGCCTCAGTTTTTGTTTGAATTCTCCTCTGATGGTTTTGGAGCTGCTGCTGCTGCTGCTGCTATCAAAGCTTAAAGGAGCAACTTTGATGTCTCCTCTGTTCTTTGATCCCTAAACAATAAAGACGGTTCAACGGTAGTTTTGCTTTTCTGTTGAAATGTTGTTGAGAAGATGACTTTTCCGTCCTGGTCTGAGAGTTTGGGCGTTTCTGAGAGACTCACGGCGAGTTTCACACACAGATCCACACACTAGAAGGTTGCTTGGTTGCTTGCTTGGTGGCTCCAGATCCCAGATGGAAGTGTCCAGAATCCAGGTCTCAGCTGAGAGCCTGCAGCCCATCGTGGCCAAACACTTCCAGCACATCTCCAGAGCTCAGTGGAGCACGTTGGCTTCAGGAGGCCAGGACCTGCAGGTGGAGAAGACCATCGCTGACATGCTGGTCGAGATGGTGCAGTCCTCTGCTGTGTCCGTCCTAAGGGAGGTCACGACCTTCATGAGGCCTGGACAGGAGTGCTGGGACAGAGGACGTGTGGAGAAGATCAGCGTGGACTTGGGAGACTCCATCAATGTGGGCTTCGCCGCTGCCCTACGGCTCCCTGCGGAGAAGAATGAGGCGGTGGAGAAGCTGACGGAGCTAGTGGAGGAGGAGGTCTCGGCCCAGCTGACGTCCTTGCTGGCGTCCAGCTCCACCTCCCGGCCCTGGGCCCTGGATAGGATGGTCAACTTCACCACAGCGTGCCTGAGGAGGTACCTGGAGAAGGTCCCGTGCCTGACCCTGGGTCTCCAAACCTCCCTGCCCTCAGCGTCAACCAGCCTCAAGCTGGAGGAGGTGGTGGCGGTGGGGAGGTGCGGATTGCAGGAGGCCAACAGAGCCAAGATCTCGGCCGCCACCGTGCTCAAGGCGGTCAACTGGATCCTGGAGAAAGGCCTCGGCGAGACACTGGAGCTTGAAGGTGGTCGGAGGGACGCAGAAGATCTGCAGGACTTCAAGGAGCGGAGCAGCACCGCCAGCAGGAGCCTCCAGCCCAGCAGGGCGGCGGCGGGGAGCTTCACCGACGACTGCACTCACCGCTTGTCCCGCAAGAAGCAGCAGCAGCAGCTCAGAAGGTCCACCAGGGGTCAGCTGGAGGTCCTCAGCCCAGACCAGGAGCACCAAGGCGGGGTGGTGTCCGAGTCCAGGTCCCCCGAGTCAGAGGACAAGGTCTCGGTCCCGCCCACCACTACCCCCGCTTCCTCCTCACCCTCCCACCACCAGGGCCTGTCGGCCTGGAGCTCTGAGGAGCAGCATTCTGGAGGAGACTCTCCGGCTGCCACCTACGAGGAGATGACTGACAGCGACCTGGACCTGCTGTTCGAGCGGCTGAACCGCCCACCATACTTCGGTCCCGCTGGCGACGAGACTCTCAACCACATGATTGGCTGCGAAGCCCGGAGCTTCGCCGTCAAATTGACCGACAAGATCTCCTCCTACCTGGGCTACCCTGGGCTGGGGTCACCGGAGTCACCAGGGTCACCGCCGGGGTCGCCGCCAGGGTCACCGCCGGGCACCAGGAGCCTGTCAGACTCCTTTCTGGACGACCTGCGGCAGCGGCGGCGGTGGTGCCAACGCCACCACCACTACTACCAGCACCACCAGGCGGCACCGCCCGAGCTGCTGTGGGCGCTGACCGAGGATGAGGTACGCAGGTTCCTGCTGAAGGTGCTGCTGTGGGTGGAGAAGTCCAGTCGGGTGGGGGGCGGGTATGTGGATGAGGCGTCGGTGGGCATCGCCGATGATGATGGTGATGATGGTGATGATGAAGAGGCAGTGGTGGCGACCCGGCCAGAGGAACGTCAGGAGAACCTCAGCGTGAGGACCACGTCCGTGGGTGCCAGCAACCTGGAGGAAGAGCTGGAGGTGGAGGAGGTGCACAGCCCCAACGATTCTTTGGGGCTGTGCACCTCCTCCAGCTCCTCTTCGGCCTCCTCTACCTCCTCCTCCTCCTCCTCCAGCCTCAACCAGGAAGTCCAAACACTGTCCCCGGAGAAACGTAGGACCATCTGGCACCTCCTTCAGGCCCTGCTGGTCCAGCTCAGTTCCAAGACCCAGAGCAGGAGGAGCAGGGAACCGCTGGAGCCGCCGCCTCCTCCACCTCCACCTCCTCTACCTCCACCACACATGGACGCCGTGCTCGGCCAGCTGTCGGAGCGCGTGCTGAGCGAGGTGAGCGTCCCGGACTCAGCGGTGGAGAAGATCCACCGTCGCACCAAGACACTGGTCCGGGCTCTAGCCAAGGACTTGGTCAAGGAGTTTGATGGCAAACAGGAGGCGCTGAAGGCCCTGGCAGCCGCCCGCGAGGACCTTGCCTTCGAGAACGCCGTGCTGTTCCACCTGACTCGTCGCTTACACAGCCTGCTGGCCCCACCTACCAAGAGGTCGGCCGTCAGCAAGATGTTCTCGGCGGTGAGGAAGTTGGGGAGCAGGACTTGAAGACGTGGGCTCAAGGCTGGGACTTGGAACCGTCGTTACTCATTATTATCATTATTATTCTCAGTTTCGTTTTGTGTTTTTTCAAACGGGAGAACTAAGTATTCCTAAACTCTGAAAATCTGTGATTTTAAATGTATTAGGTTGCATTGATTTTTGCGTCGTCGCTGGTTCATATAGTTTTTAATGCTCTTTTTTAAAAAAGGGCGGGACTTCTGTGATTGACAGCTGGTGTTTTAACCAGACAGACAGACACAATGAACAGCCACAGTGACCTGGTGTATGTCCGAATGCGTTATTTATGAAGCTGGGGAAGAAGTCAGTGGAGACGCCGTCGGCACTGTGCACTTCCTTTCGCTGGAACACTGGAATAAATAAACAGCGATGGACTCTCATCCCTGATTAGGATGAATTGATTTTTGATTGGGCGCCTTGCCACTGCAGTTCCCAGGGGGCGGGAGGGTCTGGGGGTTGTTGAGCCAGTGTGGACTCAACTAATCAACTCGTCCAGCCGCGGCACCGACATGCATTTACAATACACAACAGTTTCAAATGAATGGCTGAAATAGTGTAGCAACATAGCCGCACTTCTGATTAACCGCACAACTCCTCCGTTGCACTTGTCGTTTTTACGTCCTCACATTTTCCATGCAGCACGTATTTCCATGTTTACGTTTTTTTTAATTGTAATTAGGACGATTGTTTCTTCATGTGGAGATATGTAAAAAAAAAAAAAAAATCAAAAATCACACGTAGTAGGGCTGTGCGATTAATCGATTTTAAATAGAAATCAGATTTATTTTTTTTTGTCGTAACAACGTTAAATAGAGGAAAATTGGGAAATCGATTTTCCTCTTTCATGCTCCCGGGTTAGTGCCTCTCGAGTACCGTAGCCCCCCCTCCCTTCCCCTTGAGAATGTTAACTGGCTTGCTATGTTTACTGGCACTAGCACTAGCTAGCCACAGCAGGCGTTAAAAACAGGAAGTGATTCTGTTTGCTGCCCTCACCACTACCTGCTAAATTATTTTTACAAAGTCGTATACAACACGCACTTGTCCTGTTATTGTAGCATATTTAACGAGACCCCCCCCCCCCCCAAAAAAAAAAAAAAAAAAAAAAAAAACGAAATCGAGAATTGAGATTTTTATCAGATTTGATCAAAGTCGCCCAGCCCTAACACGTAGAATGGTGAGGAGTAGGTTTAGGGTGAATCTTTGCTGCTAACAGCTGTGGGATGCTCCTTCCTGGAGACGAACCAGTCAGAATTTAAAATATATGGATATGCCTCATTGGCCAACTTCTCTTTTCGAACTATTTCAATGAAAAGACGAGAAGACGTCAGAATCAGGAAGCTGTCTTGAGTTTCTTCCTTTCGTCCTCCGGAGAGAGAACCCGTGACAGCACCGACTGAACCCCCCCCCCCTGTTTTTACCAGTGGAGTGGTTCAATCCCGGCGGCTGCGAGGAGGTCTCACTCAGAGCCTTATAAGGCAAACAAAAAAAATAACAAAATAACAGTAATGATGATGAAAAAATACTTGTTATACAGCGGCACCACGTCACAGTTCAACGCGTTTTAAAAACGGTGTTTGGTGTCATTTGACGGTGTAATTCTCAGAGCCGCACGGCGGGAGCTCGGTGACTCAGCGGAGTGAGTCCTCTTCTCCTCTCCGGCTCAGTGGATCTCTGGCTCCCCCTCTCTCTGTCGCTTCTCCCCGGTCGCTGGCCCGGTGTCTCGCTCCGCTCGGACTCGCGCTTCCCGCTCCCCCAAGCTTCCCGCTCTTTCTGCCCCCCTCCTCCTCCCTTCCTCCCTCCCTCACCCTCGCAGCCGTGGCGACACTCGGACGCAAGGCGGCGCTCCACGGCTCGCTCGGCCGCTCCGAGTGCGTGTGGGTGCGGTAGGTAGGTGATGCTGTCAAGGGGGGGCGACGTCACCCTCCATGACGTCAGCGGACGACGTTCTCTAACAAAAAAAAATCACAGCGGCTCGGCCGGAAGGCGACTCTGATGTGAAGAAATCAAACGTCATTTGGTCGGCGTCTCATCACTACTTCCGGCTCCGCGAGCCCAGTAGGCGGAGAAGCTAGAAGACGACGAAGGAAAAAAAAAAGCTTTACAAAAAAAGGATTATTTTTATTTAGTTATTTTAAATATCGCCGTTTCGCTTTTTTCCATGGGTACGGGGAGCCGTGAGGGCCAAGCCTCGCTGGAGCCGGTGAGGATGAAGGAGACGTGTCGCATCTGCGGCCGCGAGCTGTGCGGCACGCAGCGCCGCTGGATCTTTCACCCGTCGGCGCGCGTCAACCTGCAGGCGGTGCTGTCGCACGCGCTGGGCCGCGAGCTGAGCCGCGGGCTGGGCGACGGCGCCGCGCGCGGCGAGTTCGCCTGCTCCAAGTGTGCCTTCATGCTGGAGCGCGTGTACCGCTTCGACACGGTGATCGCGCGCGTCGAGGCGCTGTCGCTGAGCCGTGTGCACAAGCTGCTGCTGGAGAAGGAGCGGCTGCGTCGCTGCATTGGGGGGCTGTACCGCAGGAACAACAGCCACGAGGAGGGAGGACCCGGGGGGTCCAACCAGGACAGGGACCAGGACCAGCACCTAGACAGGGACCAGGACAGGGACCAGGACCAGGACACCCGCTACCTGGACATGGTTCAGGACGACCTGGCGTACTGCCTCTACGAGTCGTGGGCCGACCACAGGGGGGAGGCGATGGGGGCGTCGCACAGGGGTGAGGGGGAGGAGCCCCGCCGGTGCCGGGGCTGCGCTGCGCTCCGAGTGGCCGACTCGGACTACGAGGCCGTGTGCAAGGTCCCCCGCAGGGCTGCACGTAGGAGCACTTCCTGTGGGCCGCCCACCCCCCGCCGTGCCACCGCCACGCTGGGGGGCCAGGACCCCGAGATCACTGTCACCCTGGGGGACGAAGACCCCGAGATCACCACCACCATCCTGGGGGGCCAGGGCCCCGAGATCACTGACACCCTGGGGGACGAAGACCCCGAGACCACCTCCATCCTGGGAGCCCAGGACTCCGAGACCACCACCATCCTGGGAGCCCAGGACCCCGAGACCACCACCATCCTGGGAGCCCAGGACTCCAAGACCACCACCACCCTCGAGGCCTCAGATAAGACCCTATGTGGTGGGTCTACCCCAAGCCCTGCCTCCTCGGTGGAGTCCCTGGACACGGCCCTGGACGTGATGGGTGGTCCCCTAGGAGAGGGGGCAGGGCTAGAAGTGGGGCTCCGCCTCCTGAGGAGCTGCAGGTACCGCCCCCTGCGCCCCCTCCGGAACAGCAGGCTGCCCCTCCCCCTCCCTGCAGACAGGAGGCAGCAGGCTCTGCCCAGGTGGACCAGCAGGGCAGCGTCAGAGCAGCAGCAGCAGCTGCAGGTGGAGCTGCAGGAGATGGAGGAGCAGTGGCTGGACAACTACATCCAGTGGGAACCAATCAGCTGCCAGCAGGTAGACAGAGGGGCGGGCAGCGGCGAGGACAACTATCTGACCCCTGACCTCTGACCTCTGACCCTACACTCTTAGGACCTGGGGTTGATTCACCCCCACAAAATGAATACAATCAGGATTTTTTTTTAAATCTAGTTTCTTATTTAAACAAACCCGATTGATTAGGTTTGGGTTTGACTGACCAGCAGCATTCTGATTGGTCAGCAGCAGTCTGACTGACCAGCAGCATTCTGATTGGTCAGCAGCAGCAGCTCACACTGATCAGCAGCTGTTTTCATCTCTTCCTCCTCCTCCATGGTAACCATCTCCAGGGGCCTCAGTCACAGTGTGTGTGTGAGAGAGAGCAACCACACACACACACACACACACACACACACACACTAATGGACCCTTTGTTGTCGCTTTGTTCTGTGTCTCAGGGGCCAATCAGGGATCAGCTGAGTGTATGTGAGAGCGCCGCCCTGCTGGCCAAGATCAGAGACAGCGAGAGCAGGAACCAGGCAAGGCCCCGCCCACTCCTGCTGCTCCTCCCCCATCCCACCCCACCCCCCACACACACACACACACACAGCAGGGGCACTGACGGTGTGTGTGTGTGTGTGTGTGTGTGTGAGCAGGAGCTGCAGCAGCGTCTGGCCCACACGGAGCTGCAGCTGCGATCAGCTCAGGATGAAGCTCAGCAGCAGCAGAGAGACCTGCAGAACCTCAGCAACACACTGAGCTCCAAGGAGGCCCAGGTGTGTGTGTGTGTGTGTGTGTGTGTGTGTGTGTGTGTGTGTGTGTGTGTGTGTGTGTGTGTGTGTGTGTGTGTGTGTGTGTGTGGCTCTGGATGACATGTCTGGCTCAGCTGACCATAGCAGTGTGTGTGTTTGTGTGCAGGCCGCTGAGTTGTGTGCGGTCATCGAGCAGAACGAGACGCTGTCGTCCCTCAAACCGCTGCAGGTCCGTCAGCCAATCACAGCGCAGCACCTCCTTAATGATGTGACCGCCTCACTCACACCCCTGCCAAGGTCTCTCACTCTCTTTCTCTCTATCTCTCCCTCTCCCTCTCTCTCTCTCTCTCTCCAGGTGTGTGGTGCAGAGACCCCTCGTGGCCACAGTGAGCTGCTGGCCCTGCAGGCGGCGCTCTTCCAGTCGCAGCTGGAGCTGCAGGCGGCGCAGCGGGTTCAGCGGCAGGAGGAACGCACGCACGGCAACCTGCGGGGGGCGCTGCAGCGGCTGGAGGATGACCTACAGGGGGCGCTGGAGCAGCGCAGGGAGACAGAGACACACAACCAGGTTAGACGCAGCAGCCGTAGGAGCAGCCGTAGGAGCAGCCGTAGGAGCAGCAGTAGGAGCAGCAACAGCAGTAGGAGCAGTAGGAGAAGTAGGAGCAGCAGCAGAAGTAGGAGCAGTAGGAGCAGCAACAGCAGTAGGAGCAGCAGCATTAGCAGTAGGAGCAGCAGCAGTAGGAGAAGTAGCGGCAGAAGTAGGAGTAGGAGCAGCAATAGCAGCAGCAGTAGGAGCAGCAGGAGCAGTAGGAGCAGCAGCAGCAGTAGGAGAAGTGGGAGCAGCAGCAGAAGTATGAGTAGGAGCAGCAGGAGCAGCAGCAGTAGGAGAAGTAGGAGCAGAAGTAGGAGCAGCAGCAGCTGCAGTTGGTGCAGCAGCAGTAGGAGCAGCAGCAGCTGCAGTTGGAGCAGCAGCAGTAGGAGCAGCAGCGGCAGCAGTAGGAGAAGTAGGAGCAGCAACAGTAGGAGAAGTAGGAACAGCAGCAGCAGCAGAAGTAGGAGTAGGAGCAGCAGGAGCAGCAGCAGAGAGAATGATGCTTGTGTGTGTGTGTGTGTGTGTGTGTGCACAGGAACTGCAGCAGGTGTTGCAGAAGGCCCGGGCCTCCCTGCAGGAGAGGGAGGAGCTGCTGCAGCGGGGTGAGCAGGCGCAGCAGCGGTGTAGTGAGGAGCTGGAGGCGAGGGTCAGAGCGCTGCAGGCGTCGCTGCTCAGCAAAGACCAGCTGATCCAGGTCAGCTAACACCCCCTCCTCCACCCACCAACTGTAGGTCACATGACATGACCCAGTGCTTCCTGTTGTTGCTGCAATTCCTTCACAGACCACTAGAGGCTCACTCACTGTGCAGCAACAGTTTGAAGTATTTCATCTGAACGTAATAAGAAAAAGCAACTTGCACACACACACACACACACTGTAATGACCTGCGGTTGTGTGTGTGTGTGTGTGTGTGTGTGTGTGTGTGTGTGTGTGTGTGTGTGTGTGTGTGTGCGTGTCTCAGGACTGGGAGCTGCTGGAGCTGGAGGAGCCTCAGGTGAACAGAGACTCCCTGCTGCAGAAGCTACGGCAGCGAATCAGAGAGCGAGACCGAGCACTGGAGGTGGAGCAGACACACACGCACACACACACACGCACGCACACACAGAGCACACAGAACAACACAACACGGTCTGTCAGCAGCAGTGACTCTCTGGCGCCCCCTACATTCAGCCTCCTAGACTCACTAGAGAATGGCGGCCAATCAGATTGGAGCCGGCGAGTGGCTGTTCCACCTACTGCTGCTGACTGTTCCCACTGTGTCCTGCTGCAGCGAGCCGTGGACGACAAGTTCCACTGCCTGGAGGAGAGGGAGGAGGAGCAGCGACAGCTCCACCTGCTGCTCCGCGACAAGGAGCGCGACCTGGAACGCCAGCGCTGTGTGTTGGCTAACAACCAAGAGACCATCACTGTAGGTGGAGCAGCCACATGGCCTGTCAATCAATCAACCTCAATCACCTCTCACTCTGTGTGTGTGTGTGTGTGTGTGTGTGTGTGTGTGTGTGTGTGTGTGTGTGTGTGTGTGTGTGTGTGTGTGTGTGTCAGAGCCTGGAGCTGCTGCTGCGCGGCAGGTCCCTGGAGCTGCAGCAGGTGCGAGAGGGTGTCCAGCAGCAGCAGCAGCTGCAGCAGCAGGTGGAGGGGAGACAGAGGAGCTTCAGCAGGGAGCACTACGCTCTCATTGGCCAGCTGCAGGGGGCGCTGCAGGCCTCCATACAGGAAGCTCAGGTGATATGGACAGCATCTCTCCACCAGGGGGTGCTGCTCTCCTCTCCTCTCCTCTCCTCCTCTTCATCGCTGTCATTCTGCTGTTCCTGGGTTGCAGGAGCTGCGCTCCGCCTTCCTAGCTGCCGTCCAATCAGCTCCTGGCAACGTGCTGGAGGAGCTCAAGTCCCGCCTCCAGCTGAAGGACCGCCTCTTCCAGGAAGTGCTGTCGGACCGTGCACGCCAGGCCCAGGAGCACCAGGAGCAGGTGGATGAGCTGCTTAGGACCATCAGCTCCAGGACCAAGTACATCCAGGTAAACCTCCAGGAACCTCCGAAGGTTCTCCAGGAGCTTCTGATGGTTCTCAATTAGTTTCTATGAACCTCTATAGGTCCTCCAGAAGCCTCGAGGAACCTTCAGAGGTTCTCCAGAAGCCTCTAGGAACCTTCGAAGGTTCTCCAGGAGCTTCCATAAACCTTTGAAGGTTCTTGAGGAGCTTCCAGGAGCTTCTGAAGGTTCACAGGAACCTCCAGCAGCCTCTTAAGGTCCTTCAGGTGCAGGAATACTGACCAACCTTCTGCCTGCAGGACTCGGCGGCCCGGCTGGGTGAGGTCATGTCTGAGCAGACAGCCCGGGTCCAGGAGCTCCGCTGTCAGCTGAGCTCCACAGGAGGTTCTGGAGGTTCTGGAGGTCCGGACCAGGCCCTGGAGCTGCAAACGCTGCAGGAGGAGCTCCAGTTGGTCCTGAGGAGGGAGAAGGAGAACCATGAGGTCCAGTCCAGGAAGCTGCAGCTGAAGGAGGAGATGATACTGGTGAGGAGGAGGAGGAGGAGCCAGGCCACCCTGTGGTCACATGATCCTCACTGTCACTCTGATCCAAAAATAATTATTGATGATGACATCCACTCTCTCCTGCCCCCTGGTGTGTGTGTGTGTGTGTGTGTGTGTGTGTGTGTGTGTGTGTGTGTGTGTGTGTGTGTGTGCAGGAGCTCCAGAGGCTCCTAGTGGAGCCCTCAGCTCTGCCGCTGGTGGAGCGTCTCAGCCAGGAGGTCCAGGAGCTGAGGGAGAGCCTGGTCCAGCCAAGCAGGGGGTCCTTGGAGGTCCTGGACCTGGACCTGGACCTGGTCCAGCAGGACCAGGTCGGGGACCCTGCCTACCACCAGCAGCCTGAGTTTGGAGGTGGGCATCAGAGGAGCATGGAACAGTACCAGTAGCTCCGCCCTCTCAGGAGGGAGAGGGGCTGGTGGTGGTGGGGGCGGAGCCTGCATCTGCTGCTGCTGTGAACTAACACTGGTGTCACTGGTGTCACTGGTGTGACTGGGACTAACAGCTGCAACAGCCGCCTGGAACTGCTTCACTTCACATCAACGTTCTCATGACAGCATCAGTAATAACATTAATAGTAACATTAACAATATCAACGATCAATAATGTCAATATTAAACTCGTGGTTACATTTCATCTTCCTTCTCCACATCCAGTTTCTTTTTTTTTACCAACTCAGTGCACTGTTCTTTTGAAGACCCGCCTCCTGATCCAAACACTGCGCCGCTGTAATTGGTCAGCTGCTGTCAGCCTGTTGGAGTCTGACGTAAATAAAGTTAATTCAAGACAAAATCCTGAAGGTCCAGAGTCAGACCCACCAGTAGAGTAGAGCTCCCTCTGCTGGCCACTCTAATATAATCACAGCACTGAAAATAAAAAATACGTGTGTGTGTATGTATGTATATACATATATACATATATATATACGTATATATGTATGTATATATATATATATATATTTTTATATATATATATATATAAATATATATAGGATGTGTGTGTGCATACATATACATACATATAAATATAATCACACACATAAAGTGAGGCCCAAGTTTAACTCCACAATCCCAAATGTGTCACCTATGTATAATGCAGTATTTGACATATCTGACACATCAGAACTGCTCAAGTTAATGTTGCTGGGATGTTTTGAGGTTCATGGGAAGTTCATGGGAATCATCTTAAATGATTCATTCTTATTTAAAGAATCTTTAATATCTACGTATATTTTTTGATTGTTGTCTTTCCTGGTGTGTTTGATGATTCCACCTCTCCTCTGGGATGTTTCTCCACTGCAGCGACTCTCTGCTGTCTTCTCACGTTGTCTCTGACATGCGGCTGTTTGCATGGGATTCCTGTCAAATCTCACCAATATATTTATATATACATATATATATATATATATATATATATATATATATATATATTTCTCTATATATTGCTTTGACTCTGTGATGCTGCAGCTGTTGTGACGATGTTGTGACCTTGCCCTTTTCATTGACCTTGCTGCTTTTTGACGCTCGTCAGCCATTAAAAGGAAGCATCAGTAGAAACACTGCAGAGCTCGGTGTCCCTGACTCAACATCACCCCCCCCCCCCCAACAGTGACATCATCAACACCAACACACTCAAATCAAATGTATATATACACAGATTTTTCCCATTTCTGTCAGATTACAGTCATAATACAGAATTTAAATGAAAATAAAACATCAGATCTGATTTGACAGAAACACCAACACAACCCAACTGATCACCTGACCACCTGATGACTCCTCATTGGCCAGAAAATACACCATCACATCCAAACACTCCTCATAGAACACATCACAGTTCCCAAAGTTAATTTGTACATGAAGTTCTGAAATAATTCCCCCTTCAGTTCATTTGAACTTGAGTTTTATATGTGTATGTATATATATATATATGTATATATATATATATATATATATATATATATATATATATATATATGCATCTAGGAGCTTCTAGGAATATATATATATACGCATATGTATATATATATATACATGTATATGTATGTATACATATGTATATATGTGTATATATATACATATATATGTATATATATATATGTATATGTATATATATACATATATATGCATATATATATATATATATACGTATATATATATATATATGTATATATATGTGTATATATATATACATAAAATGCTATATAATGATATAACATATTTTATCAAATTAAATATAATTGACTTTGTTCAGTTGCATCATCACTTCAACAGTCACAGTGATGATGTCACAGTGAGTCATAGCATCTGCTGAGCTGCAGGCAGTGAAACGGAAACATCAACGTGACGTTTTGAAGCTTTTATGTCTTTTTGCTTTTGTCACTTCCTGTGACCCTGCAGGGCCGAGCTCAGAGGACCAGGACCAGGACCCGGACCATGTTGAGGACTGGACCCTGGACGAGGGTTCGAACCAGGACGGGTCCAGGCGGGAGGCCATGGTAAGTTCAGGACCTGTGGGACAAACCGCTGTCGGTGTGGTTCCTTCGCGCTCCTTACATTTCACTGCAGGTGCAAGAAAACACTTTGTTTATAAACAGTGATTATTTTGAACACTGTTTTATAGATGTCAATAATTTGTACATGTATTTTATATTTCTTTATTTCTTTACTTCTTTTTAAATAATGGCCTTCTTCTCCTTCTCCTCCGCCTTTTCCTCCCTGTTCTCCTCCTTCAAACCATTTTAAACTCACTCTACCTCTGTCTGCAAAGGAGGTCAAAGTTCATGTCCTCCAGGAGGTCAAAGGTCAGGGTCTCCAGGAGGTGAAACAGCTGGTGCAGCAGAAGCAGGCAGTGGAGAGGGAGCTGGGCGAGCTGAAGGCCCAGCTGGAGAGGACCGGCTTCTCCTCGCTGTCCCAGATGAGGTGAGACCACCTGACCGCTCCAACCCACCAATCAGCAGCAGCAGCTGCACAGTTAGCCCTCTGTTTGCTGCCTCCTGCTGCTGCTTGCCAAAAAAACAAACAAAACTGCTGCTTTTCTTGGCATGTCTACGTGTTTGGAAGGGGACAAAAATAAACAAGGGTGAGTCTGAGAGGGCGCAGCCAACACCTGGCCGTGGCTGTGACCCATTGTGACATCACAGAGGGCTGAGTTTTAAAAGATGTGAAGGGTGGACTGATGGTTCTGATCGTTTTTGAATCTTCCTTTATTACGACGATGATGCTTACATCTATTGTTTTAATTTGAAATTTGATTCATCAGAGCTGAGGGCTTTGAAAATGGTCCAGTAGCAGCTGTGTGGCCACCAGAGGGCAGCAGTCATTTTTCAAAACCTTTCTCTTGCGTGTTTTAAAGGAATGCTCTGCTCAGCCTTCAAGACGAGAACAGAAGCCTGAAGCAGGAGCTGAGTGAGCAGCAGGAGGAGGAGGAGCTGGATGTGACCATAGAAGGAGAAGAAGAGGAGGAGGAAGAGGAGGAGGAGGAGATCTCTGAGCAGTGGGACACCTGGGAGGGAGAGTTGTCACTGCAGCCTGAAGTCCAGGTGAGTGAGGGAGGAGAGGAGGAGAAGGACGAGGAGGAGTGCTCCTCCTCACAGCCAGGGGGTGCTGCAGGGCCTGCAGAGACACCAGCCACTCTCTGACACTTTGCTGCCATCCTGCAGGGGGCAGCAGAGAGCCTGATGGTGAAGCTTCCGACTAAGCAGCTGCAGCACTTCAGACAGCTGCTGGGTAAGCGCACACACACACACACACACACACACACACACACACACTTACCACTTCCTGTCCCCTCCCCAGCCCAGGAGGTGTTGGTCCAGCAGGACCACCAGGCAGTGCAGGTGGAGCAGCAGGACCACCAGGTGGTGCAGGTGGAGCAGCAGGACCAGGGCTATGAGACGTGCGGCCGCAGTGAGACCGAGGCAGAGCGGGACGACGCCAGCAGCCCAGGTAGCAGCAGCAGCAGCAGCACCTCCAGGACACCAGGGGGCACCACCTCCACTCTCTCTCTCTCTCTCTGAATGCCTGCTCCTCTTCCGTGTCCCTCCCTGGCAGAGTTTGATGACCTGGAGATGTGCACGTCGCTGGACTGCGCCCCCCAGTGGTGGCCTCCCCTACCGGTCACAGCCGGTAGCTCCACCCCCTGTAAGAGCTCCGCCCCCTGCAAGAGCTCCGCCCCCCAGAGTGAGCCCGCCTCCCTGCAGCGGCTGGTGGAGGAGCTGCGCTCGCAGCTCTGCGGCTCGCAGGCGGTGATCCGGGGCCTGCGCAGCCGCCTGCGCTGCTCCGCTACCCCCCCCAAGGTCAGCTGGTCCAAGGCCCAGGAGGAGGAGCCAGAGGAGCAGGAGGAGCAGCAGGACCAGGGCATGATGGAGCTGCTGCTGTCCAGGGTGGAGGCCCTGGAGGAGCAGCTGAGGAGCCCAGCAGCAGGCAGGAAGTCACTCAGCCTGGAAAGGAAGTCCAGCGCCTGGCCAGGGTGAGAAACAGGAAGTGGCCTCCAGCCACTCCATTGTCACCACTTTTAAAGTTCAACTTAAAAATGACGATATTTTCAAATAATTTCAAGACGTTGACAAATAATAACAATAACTACTATATTAATATTAGCAGTAGTAATATTAATATGGTAGGTAAACTAATATTTAGTAAATGAAGTGTCAGTGAAGCTGCAGCTGCAGCTGCAGATGGTGGAGAGCAGATCAGCTGACAGGAGGCTGAGTGGATTAACAGGAACGGGACGTCCCGGCAGGAGGAGCTGCAGCTGGAGATCCAGCACAAACTGAGGGAACCTGAGGAAACCAGGAGCTCCAGCAGGAACCTGGTTCCCTCAGGTTCCTCAAGTTCCCTCAGCTCCAGCTGGAGCTCCTGGTTCCTTCAGGTTCCACAGGTTCCCTCAGGTCCAGCTGGAGCTCCAGGTTCCTTCAGTTCCCTCAGGTTCCTCAGGTTCCCTCAGCTCCAGCTGGAGCTGGAACTGCAGGAGGAGCTGCAGCTGGAGATCCAGCAGAAACTGAGGGAACCTGAGGAAGCCAGGAGCTCCAGCAGGAACCTGATTCCCTCAGGTTCCTCAGGTTCCCTCAGCTCCAGCTGGAGCTCCTGGTTCCTTATGGTCCCTCAGGTTCCTTCAGTTCCCTCAGGGTCCTCAGGTTCCCTCAGCTCCAGCTGGAGCTCCTGCTTCTCTCAGGTTCCTCAGGTTCCTTCAGTTCCTTCAGGTTCCTCAGGTTCCCTCAGCTCCAGCTGGAGCTCCTGGTTCCCTCAGGTTCCTCAGTTCATTAGCATGGTTAGCTCTTGCCCCCACAAAACGGCAGCTTCACAGCCCCTTCCTTTGACCCCTCCCTCCTCCTCCTTGCCCCCACAGGAAGTTTGACGTGCTGATCCAATCGCAGGCCCGCGAGCTGTCGCAGCTGCGGCAGCGCCAGCGACAGGCCCGTGGGCTGAGTGGCGTGCTGACGCAGCAGCTGAGCGACACCACCAAGGCCTTCGAGGAGCTGCTGCGCTCCAATGACGTGGACTTCCTATCGGCACGCAGCTTCAGGGAGCAACTAGCCCACAGCGCCGCCCTGCTGGAGAGGCTCGGTGCCAGGCTCAGCACACACGGTCAGTGTTACTGCCTACCAGGACCTCAATTAAACAACAAACAAATTGGATTAATTATAAATAATCATAATCAATCAAATCAATTCCAATTCATCAAATTTATTATTATTATTATTATTATTATTATTATTGTTATTGTTATTATTAATAATAACAATAATTATTATTATTAATAATAACAATAATAAATGACCTGAGGTCTCCAGTGAAGCTGCTACTGACTGGGATCACACTGTAGCCCAGTGTGAAGCTCAGCAGCAGAACTGATCGCTTCTATTGATCCTCTCTATTGATTGACGAGTGTTTGACTGACTGGCAGAGACACACGTGAATACAAACACAGTGTGTGTGTGTGTGTGTGTGTGTGTGTGTGTGTGTGTTTGTGCAGCAGAAGATCAGCCTGAAGATCCTGAGGAGAAGACGGAGCTGCTCGCCATCCGGTCAGTGCCCTGTGTGTGTGTGTGTGTGTGTGTGTGTGTGTGTGTGTGTGTGTGTGTGTGTGTGTGTGTGTGTGTGTGTGCGCGCGCGCGCAGCTTGATGAGGCTCAGTGGAAAGTTTTGGCTGCAGTCTGTTGATGACCTTCCTGATGATGTCACTGGAAAACGTGCAACAGAGTGTGGAATGATGAAGATCATGGTGCTGATGAGGATGATGGTGATGATGATGATGGTGATGATGATGATAAAGATGATGGTGCTGATGATGATGGTGATCATGGTAATGATGAAGATGATGATGATGATGTGATGATGAAGATGATGATGATGGTGATCATGGTAATGATGAAGAAGATGATGATGATGATGTGATGATGAAGATGATGATGATGGTAATGTTGACACTGTCCAGGCGATGGCGCTGCTGCTGCTGTGGCCTCTAATGAGGTTAAGCTATTAAAACCCTCGGGGGAGGGGGGAGTACAGGGAGGAGGGGGGAGGAGGGGGGAGGAAATAGGTCAGGGGCGGCTCAGTGCAGCGGGCGGGGAGGGGCATCGGCAGGAGCTTGCTGCAGAAGAGCAGCAGCAGCAGCAGCGAAGACCTCCGGCTCCGTGATGAAGCTGGATTAACTGACTGGATCCTGGTCCTGGTCCTGGTCCTGGTCCTGAGGAGCAGGAGAGCCAACCAGGAAGTGCCGCTTCAGTGACTTCCTGTAGCTGCAGAGGGAAGCAAAGCAGGCGGCAGGAGACGGAGCTGCAGCCTGCGTTCATCTCAGTCTCCGCCCACCTCAGACTCCGCCCACCACTACTGACCATCATCATCATCACCATCTCTTGCTTCTGATTGGTCCTGACTGGAGGAGAGCAACACCCACCACCATCCAGCCGGACTTCCTGTGTGTGTGTGTGTGTGTGTGTGTGTGTGTGTGTGTGTGTGTGTGTGTGTGTGTGTTGGTTTCTCTGGGTCTTTGAGACCTTTTTGCTGGGCTTCTCAGTCGTCTCTCCATCCCTTCATCCCTGACTCACTCACATCTGACACACACACTCACACACACACACACACACACACACACACACACACACACACACACTCTCTCACTCACACTCACACACACACACACACACACACACACACACTACAGGTCAGGAGGTCGTAGATGTGGTGATTCTGAGGAGGGGGTTGGGGGGTGGGCCGGTAGTTGGTCAGAGTGTGTGTGTGTGGGTGTTTGTGAGTGAGAGCGCCCCCCGATGGCCCCGCTGTGGAAGGCCATGCTGTCCAGGAGCAGCCCGCTGTATCGCGACTCGCTCTTCTCCTTCTCGCTGTGGGAGTGGCGGGCGCAGGAGAGAGAGCTGCTGCTGCTGAGGAGGCTGGGCGAGCGAGACCGCCGGGCGCTGCTCGCCCAGCTCAGCAGGTGAGGGAGGGGCCGAGGAAGGACGGGGCCACCTGGTGGCGGGGCGGCAGCCGTCAAATCAAACGCACACACACAGAACAAAAAGATTGTCTGATGTGTTGTTGAATGTTTCCACTGGGGGCTCCACCTGCTGGCTACGGTGGGAACTGACGTCCTGATGATCAGAAGAAGGCAGCTGATTGGTTGCTTTGCCGCTGACTCTGTGACCACCACACAGCATGTTGTTGTGTGTGTTGCCTTCAAGGGATTTTTAATTGTTTTAACTTTTTTTTAATTGCGATTAATCGCAGAATCTTTGTCGTTAACTACGATTAATTGCGGTTCAATTTTCATGTGTAAAATGTTGTTATTTTGCATTTCAAGGCAGTGTTAATCCCATAATGTGAAGTATACGTAAGTACTACGGGTTTGTAAAAGGGACAAAAAGGCCAGGTTCACACCGGCCGTCCTGTTCACACCAGACGCACATTTAGATCGTCCATCTTGACAACGGCTCCTCTCTGCCTCTCACTCTTTACCTGTTTGTGTGTTTAGACACCCAAACCCCACCCCCCTACCCCACCCTGTAGCTAGTCATTGATCGCATTTGTCAATCGCAGTATTTTCATTGTTTTTTTTATTTTGAAGATTTGCCGTACTTTTTTTGTGTTTCTTTGAGTGACTTCCTGTCTAGCTTAATGCGGCTAGCTGGCAGCCGCGGAGGTGCGCGCTGCCCTCCGTCCGGTCTGGTGTGAACGACACCATCAGTTAACAAGGGCGGCAAAAGGAAGCGAGCTCCGTTCTGCGGCGCTTCCGCCCGCTTCCGGTGTGAACACGGCCTCGCGTTTGAAATGCGATTTTAGAAGAATTAACACAACTAATCACGATTAATGCATTAACGCTGACTATTTTAATCGTAACGTTTCACAAAACACCAGACTGTGTCAAACGTGTGTTAAAAGTTCAACCTGAATGTGTGTGTGTGTGTGTGTGTGTGCAGGCTCAGTCAGGAGCTGCAGCAGAAGGACCAGGTCATTGAGTCTCTGCGCTCCAAACTCAGCCAGCAGCAGCAGCAGCCGCTTGACTCCGCCCCCTCCCAGCGCTCCGACACGCCCTGCAGTAGCCACGCCCTCTCTGACATCACTGACCAATCGGATCGCATCTCCTACGTGTCAGACGAGCGCGGCTCCGTCGGTGAGGAGCAGGAGGTCGGAGCGATCGGCACAGGTGAGCGCATCACTTCCTGTTTCCGGACATCACTTCCTGTTTCCGGTCTCACCCTGACCCCTTTGTGATGTCACCTCCTGTCTTCCCAGACTGCCTGTCTCACAGCAGCTACTCCTCCGAGCGCCGGTCTGGAGCCCAGTCCTGGATCAGCTCTCCCAGCATGCATTGCAACAGTGAGCCGCCCAGACCTGCTTCCGACGGCCTCACAGGTAGGATCCTCCTGGGTGTCTACTGCCCCCTGCTGGCGGCAGCTGGGACAGTTCCTGCTGTCGGACGATCTTTCGCTCATGCTGCTCCGTCGCTCGAGGAGAGCGTGTGTGTTCACAGCAAATCATGTGGCTTCATTTCAGCCACATGTTGTCATCAGATGTAAAGGGGCCAATCAGATTTCATCTCACTCACTGTCAAACATGATGCACTGGATGTGACCTCAGCATATTTTTGTATCTCTGAAATGGTTCAATGTTGTTTTCTCTTTCTCCTCCTTCTCCTCTTCCTCCTCCTCTTCCTTCTTCTTCCTCCTCAGCTGCTCCTCCTCCTCCGACCTCCTTCCTCCCCCCTCCCTCCCTCACTTCCTCCTCCTCTCCTCTGGACCTCCCCCCCCGCTCGGTGGGTTTCTCCTTGGCTGAGGTTCACCAGGAGCTGCAGACGCTGCAGCGGCAGCTGGGAGGCAGCGGCCACAGTGCGTCGCTCCGCCCGCTGTGTGTGTGTGTGTGTGTGTGTGTGTGTGTGTGTGTGTGTGTGTGTGTGTGTGTGTGTGTGTGTGTGTGTGTGTGCACCAGTGTGTGTGTGTGTGCTGCTAACTGTGTGCTTGCAGTGCAGCTCGTGGATTAATTGATAAATCACCTGCACGGGATTAAGGGGCTCTGATAGGAGGCTCAGTACCGGGGCCGGCCTACAGGGGGCGCTGTGGTGTTCTCACTACTCACTGCTGTGAATCTGGAGGCTAACATCGTTAGCACATTAGCATAATGGACAGAGGATGAGTGACAATGGAAGGGTTTTTTTTTAATCCTCAGAATTGTTGCTAACTAACACCTGACCTTTGACCCCTCTGTCTGTCTCCACCAGGGGCCTCCACTCCTCCGTTCAGATCCGTCCAGCCGCTGCCCTCCTTCCCCCCGCTTTCCTTCCACGGATTCCCGCCCACCCCGCTGGCTCCGCCCCCCCCAGCCCTGCTGGACAGCAGTGCATTGTGGGACGTGAGCTACGTTGGCAGGCCGGGCGCCCAGCTGGCCTTGGGGTCGTCAGGGTATCAGTCCGGAACCAGTCACACAGGTGGGCAAGACCTGTCACTCAACACAGTCTGACTGATGTTATCCACTGATGCAATTTTTTTTTTTTTTTTTTTAATTTTCGAGTGTTGGCATCTCTTGTGGCCAGAGTGAGAATTGCAACAGCCACCTGCTGCAACAAATATTCACTCAAAAAAAAATAAAACAAGCGTAATTAAAAATAAAAAATTAAGGAAGAAGGAGAATGACTGACCCCTGTGACCCCTGTGTGACCCCTGGCTGCAGGTGACCTGATGCGGGAGCACCTGTCGGAGGTGCGCAGCCTGCGGCAGAGGCTGGAGGCCTCCATTATCACCAACGACCGACTGAGGCTGCAGCTGCAGCAGAAGGTGGAGGCTGAGACCCCCCACACTGACAGGGGTAACACACACACACACACACACACACACACACACACAGGGTCAATTCTCAGGTTCTAGTGATTCAGTGAGTCGTTCATCAACATTTCTACAAAAATCAACATTTATTGCGACAATAAAAAAAGGAGAAAAACAAAATAAAAACGACAAAGTCTAAAAACTTTGCTGAGGACCAATCAGCAGCAGTCTGTCCCTGAGGCTGCATCGCCCTCTGCTGGACAGGAGGGGAAGACGCTGTACTGTGTTAGCGGCTGTACAGCTGCTGCGCCTCCAGCTGTGGGGGCGGGGGGGGGGGGGGGGGGGGCGTCCCACTTCCTGTCACGTCCTTCCAGACTTGTTTTAAAGTGCACATAGTTTGCAATGAACGCTTTTTAAATGTAAAATATTTACATACATACAGATATCATTTATAAAATATGTTCCCTGAGCACGTTGACCAGCACCAGACCATCAGGTCCACACCAGCAGGTCCACACCAGCAGGTCCACACCACCGGCACTGGACTAGCAGCTCC
Organism: Nelusetta ayraudi; assembly: GCF_046127955.1. Taxonomy (NCBI): domain Eukaryota; kingdom Metazoa; phylum Chordata; class Actinopteri; order Tetraodontiformes; family Monacanthidae; genus Nelusetta; species Nelusetta ayraudi. The sequence goes on from NW_027466134.1 coordinate 5,860,542, forward strand.
AGACCAGCTGGTCCAGACCGACAGGTCCAAGTGAGAGCAGGTTCTGGTGCTTGCTGCTCTTCACCTTGTGGTCGGGACAATTCTATTTACAGTTTAGATGTCGAGGCTCCAGTGGGTCAGTCCAGATGAGAGGGAGGAGGAGCTACAACCTGGTGCAGTGGTCCAGTGATTGTATTGAGTCCAGTGAGTCTAGTGAGTCCAATGAGTCCCATGAGCCCACTGGTAAAGTGAGTCCAGTGAGTCCACTGTTCCAGTGAGTCTAATGAGTCTACTGAGTCCAGTGGTCTAGTGAGTCCACTGGTCCAGTGAGTCCAGTGAGACCTGATTACAGTGTACTGATGTTCTAGTGGTCCAATCAGTCCAGTGTCCACTATGACCAATGACTCTACTGGTCCAGTGAGTCCAGTGGATCCAGTGGTCTAATGAGTCCAGTGGTCCAGTTGTCCAATGGTCCGCTATGACCAATGAGTCCAATGGTCCAGTAGTCCATTGGGTCCTGTGTGTCCACTGTTACAGTGAGTCTGGTGGGTCCAGTAGTACAGTGAGTCCAGTGACACTTGAGTACAGTGGTCCAGTGTTCTAGTGGTCCAGTCAGTCCAGTGGTCCACTATGACCAATGACTCTACTGGTCCAGTGAGTCTAGTGGTCCAGTAGTCCATTGGGTCCTGTGAGACTACTGAGTCTGGTGGGTCCAGTAGTCCATTGAACCCACTGATCCAGTGAGTCCAGTGAGACCTGAGTACAGTGGTCCGATGTTCTAGTGGTCCAATCGGTCCAGTGCGTCCTTCAGAACAGGAAGCCGTACAAATACAACACCAGCACCACCACGCCGGCGACGGCCGCCGCCACTGCCAGCACTGCCAAGCCAATCAGCAGCCACCTGGGCTGGGGGGGGTGGCAGTCCAGCTGCTCCACCTCGTTGCAGACGAGCTGTCGCAGCGTCTGCACAATGACAGCGTCCACAGCCGGATGCTGCAGCAGCACCAGGAAGTCCAGGCGACCCTTGACCCCAAGGCGGCGCCGCAGCTCGCGGGCAGCGGCGGCGCTGAGCGGGCCGACCCGGGCGGCCTCGAAGGGCCGGCGGACCGGGCCGGGCGGCTGCAGCTCCTCCAACATGCAGTCAATGAGTCTGCGGCTGTGCGCCATCCACTGGCGGTGCGGGCGGTGGTGCAGGGCGCCGCAGTCCTTCAGCAGCTGCAGCGTCAGCAGCGTTGCAAACAGCTGCAGGCCACCGTCATCAGGCGCCCCCTCCGACGACGACTCCGCCCCCTCTGATCCCTCTGATCCCTCTGATCCCTCTGACTCCGTCCCCTCTAACACCGGCCCCGCCCCCTCCGACCTCGCCCCCGACTCCTCCGACCCCGCCCCCGCCCCCGACTCCTCCTCCGAGTCCCCGCCCTCGAAGGCCTCGATCACCACGTCGTCGGAGGCCAGGGCTCCACCGGGCCCCTCGGCGCTCTCTGGTGCTTCCTCCTCCTCCTCCATTCTCTCCTTCCTCTTCTTCTTCTGCTGTTGCTGCTGCTCGTGACTGCTGGAAGCTACATGAGGAGCAGGAACGTGTGGGGAGCCGCCAGCCGGGCGACGGGATGCCGCCTTTAAAGGCGCTACATCAAAGCCACGTGGCCATTCTTTATTCCCTGGGCGGCCTCTTTGATGCGTGTCTGGCTGCACACTTAGTTTAGCTTAGTGTAGCCATGCCGCTAGCTCGTGATCCTGACCTTGGTCACCATCTCCTTACCTTCATCTCTTTACTGCTGTTAGCATCACATAGCTTCTTCATTTCAGCTTTGTTTCAGTTTCAGCTGAGCTGGTGATGACAACTACGCTTTAGTTTTAGCATGCTAATGTCGCTTTGTGTGTGTGTGTGTGTGTCCTCCAGGAGGCCCTACCAACATCTACATCCAGGGTCTGGACTCAGTGGGCCAGCTGTCTGCTGAGCTCAGAGTCTTGAAGGAGGAGAAGGTCAGTCTGCAGCAGCAGCTGGAGGAGATCAGAACAGGTACCAGCGCAAGCCCTGCCCCCCTAGTACTCACAGCCCCATCCCCAGTGGTCATAACTCCACCCCCAATACTCACAACTCCACCCCCACTACTCATAGCCCCGCCCCCCGTACTGACCTCATAGCCCCGCCCCCCAGCATCATTCTCAACCTCTCTCTGGGTCATGTGACCTCCCGCAGAAGGCACCAGGCAGGTGGAGCAGACGAGGGAGGCGGTGCAGCTGCAGCGCTCCAGACTGAAGGAGGCGGAGCTGCAGTGTGACAGGTGGGCGGAGCAACACAGGAAGCTGCAGGCTGAGGACGCAGCTCGCCGCCAGGAGGTGGCGCTGCTGAAACAGGACAGACAGAGCAACCAGGAGGCCATCAACAGGTGCGTGTGTTTGTGTGTGTGTTTGTGTGTTTGTGATGTTTGTGTGTGTTTCTGATGTGTGTGTATGCATGTATGTGTGTGTGCAGACTGCAACACGAGCTGAGCATCGTCCAGCAGCAGCTGTGTGAGAGCCGCAGCCTGGTCCACTCTCTTCAGTGTGAGCTGCAGGTGCACCGCCGACAGCCAGGGGGCGCCACCAGCAAAGGTAATGTAAGCTCTTGAGCTCCCCCTACGCCTCACAGCTGAACAGCACAGGACAGAACAAACAGAATGTGTGAAGATGTCGGAGTGTCTGACCGTCATCGTCCACCAGGTGGGATCAGTGACACAGGTGTGCCGCTAGGTGGCAGCACTGCGACCCTCAACCCCAGAGAGCTGCACCTGCAGCTGGAGCAGCAACTGAGTGGAGGTCCGCCCCCATCCAGGAGACGCCTGTTCAGTGGTCAGTGCTCCCTGGTTGGACAGACAGACAGACTTACAGACAGGAAGTGGTTGTTGTGGGCGGGGCTTGAGAATGAAAGCTGTGTCTTCCGTGTCATCAGACAACGTTCCCTCGCCGCCAGTGAGGGACACGGGACTCGTCGCCGAGGGCCCGTCGGCCACCGACCGCCGCGGGCGCCACCTGGTGGCGCTGCAGCAGCACATCCAGCAGGGCGGCGCTCTCCTCCGCAGGATGCAGCTCGCCCTGTGTTCAGTCAACGCCTCTCAGGACTTTCGTCTGCACCAGGTGAGACACACTTTACGTCACATGACTCCACTGTCATCTGACACCTGTCATCTGACACCTGTCGCCTGACACCTGTCGCCTGACACCTGTCACCTGACACTGATTATGACACCTGACACCTGTTAACCATCACCTGTCACCTGAGATGTCATCTGACACCTGTCTCCCGTTACCTGACTGACATTGCTGGGATAAAAATAATCAAAATGGTTCGATTCCAGTTAGATTTAAATGTGACAATATGTGATCTTTGTTGTGTGTGTGTGTGTGTGTGTGTCTGTGTGTGTGGTGTGTGTGTGTGTGTGTGTGTGTGTGTGTGTGTGCCAGCTGCTGGCTGATGCCGAGGCACTTCGTGGTGCCCTGTGTGAAGTGGACCTGCTGCTCAGGACCAGGAGAGACGATGACGAGGCCACACAGGTGAGTCGGGGTGGGGGGGGTAGGGTGGGGTGCTGCTGCCCTCAACAAAGGTGGCCGCCAATTGGCTGTACAAAAAACCTGAGGCTGAAAAAAATAAGAATTTTCCTGATTATTGGAGGGGGAGGAGCTTAGTGCAACCCGTCCAATGGAACCAATGGGAAGTCAGAGAGCCACTTCCAGAAGTGACAGCAAGATGTTTTTTAACTTGGAGCTGAGTGACTGACTCTGATTGGTTCTTCTTGCGTCCACAGCAGGAGGACGGGGAGGGGACGGGTGATGGGGCGGAGCCTCTGAAGCAGGAAGTGGCCTCGCTCCGGCTGAAACTCTGGCAGCAGGAGCAGGACCTGGGCGACGCCCTGGAGAAGCTCCGCTCCTCGGACCGCACCAAGGAGAGCCTGGAGCGCTTCGTCCTCGGGCAGCGTGAGTTTGGCTTCTTCTTCTCCTTTTCCATCCATCCATCCATCCATCCATCCATCTCTGTGTGTTTTGTGTTCCAGTGTCGAGAACCCGGGATGTTTTGAAGAAGGCCAAGAGCAACCTGCAGGTCAGTCCACTACCCCCCAGCATGCTCCACAGGTCTGAGCCAGGAGATGATGATGATGATGTTCCTCCTTCAGGAGAACCAGCTCAGGATCTCCCTCCTCCAGCGCTCCTCTTCCTGCTCCTCCTCCTCCTCCTCCCCTCCTCTCCTCTCTCTGTCTGGCTGAAGGTACCGTCCTTGCTGCCTGCTGCTGTCTGATGCATGAAGCAGTGGCCTCCTCAGTTTCACAAGCTTCCAGCCTGATTGTGAACCTGATCAGCAGGTTGATGTTGCTCCGCTGCTCCCCCTGCTGGCAGCTCGGTGAAGCCCCGTCTGGGATTCACAAACTAAAGTCACTAACATTTGTTCTGTTTGCTTGTGAAAGACTCACTTCCTCTTTTCTGGATCTTCTGACCCTCCTGACTTTGCCTGAGTCCTCCAGTGCCCCCCTACTGGCACTATAAAGTCATTGCACCGTGTTGTACTGACTGTCTGAATCCTGGATGAACATCAGCAATCACTATATCAGACATACCAGAGTCATTTCAGTGAAGAGCTAAACACCCTGGTGGTTCTGGGAGGTTCTAAGACCTAAATGCCCCCTAGTGGGCCTTCAAAGACACTGACTTGGTTGCAACTTTGCTTTGCTTCATTTCCCATTGACATTCCAGCAACATGGTTTCTCCATGATATCCCATGATGCATTGCTTCCTCACCACAACACTGCATCCACCTGCTACTGCTCCGCTGCCCCCCGCCCTCCCCCTCTGGCCCACTGCAGAAGCCACTGTGGCCCCACCAGTCCAACAGTTGGCCCACTTTTGCACGACACAGTCACTCCATGTATCCCACAATGCATTGCTAACAGTAGTGTACAAGCAATAGGGTCACTGAGCCAGTGGCAATATATCCCATCATGCATTGTATCGCTCAGGCTGACCCCATCAGTAGAGAATGGCGGTGTTATTTTTTAACATGGGAGGTGGCTCAGTGTAATGTCAAGCAGTCACCACTATGCAAACATGTGTGTAAATGAATGTACGTATTCAATTATTAATATATTTATGACCACCTGCCGACGGGTCATTGTAATAATGTGACAGTGATGATGTCATCAAGGGCACCAAGAGGGTCTGACAGTTGTTAATGTGGCTGATGAGTTGCTGTATAGTGGCTACTTGGAGCTGCCTGCAGGGGGAGCCAGTGGGTCATCTGGGACTCCTGCCTCCTTCCCCTGGTGGCCGCATGGTTGTCTCTGATTGGCCCGTTTGTGTTTGTGTGGGAGGATGTGGCGGCCATCTTTGTTCAGGGCATTGACCCTTGACCCCTGACCTCTCTCCATCTCCTCAACCTTCCTTCTCTCTGAATGTCGCAGCTCAGAAGTCGGGAGGACTCGTCCAGCTCGGCGGCTCCACCACCCCCCCTGCTGGTGGGAGTGTTGTGACGCCTCCTCGGGATCCCTTCATCTCCCTCCTGCTCCACCACCAGCAGCAGCAGCAGCAGCAGCAGATGTGTGTGTGAAGGTTGTGACGAATGTTTGGAGGTTCCACCGCAGCTTCCACCGCAGGCTCCACTGCAGGTTCCACCACAGGTTCCACTGCAGGTCTGAGATGTTCTGCTGGACTGAAACCAGAAGCTCCGGATGCACCAGCACACGGCAGCAGAGACAGAGACTCTTTCAAGAAAAAGAACATCTGAGTGTCTGTCGCTAGTTAGCTGGCTAGCTGCTTAGCTTGATGCTTGAGGAAGTGGTGGAAACAAAGCCACTACCTTCAGCTGCTGCGCTCCTGATTGGACGGAGACGTCTCCCGAGTCTGACGTAGCGCCACTGCTGCGCAAAGTCATCTCCAGGTGTTTTCTGATTGGTTGCAGGACAGTTGGCTTTGTTTCTTCTCTGTGTTGAGAAGCTTCCTGGTGCTGCTGCAGCTCCGATGATGCCTTCAGGTTCCTCTCTGACAATCTGCGCCACGGGGCGCCTCCTACTGGAGTCAAAGGAAAAAAGAAAAATCGGACCACATTTTATTTTATTTTATTTTATTTTTTTAGCTTTTTAGTTTTTTAAAACTGGACTCCTGATGAAAGTGACAGTCAGCAGAAGGACGATGCAGCTCTGCAGCTCTGCAGCTCTCACTGCGCCACTGGACTGGAAGTGTTTTACACTGGCTTGTTTTACATTGGATTTCTCTGTAAAGTGGGATTGATGGTTTGGTGTGTGCGTGCGTGCGTGTGTGTGTGTGTGTGCGTGCGTGTGTGTGTGTCTCCTTTGCTTCTACTGAAATATGCAATGTGTGGGCTCGCTGCAATAAAAGCCTTTGCTGTTGCTTTCTGCAGTTGTGTCAGGCCTGCATGTCTAAAGTGCCAAGTCATCTTCTTATTGGCTGATCTGATGTCTTCCCACTTTGATTGTTTCAGCCCAACTTAGGTTCTAAACACAACTAAAGAGCTTTCTTGAGCAATAAGAGCGACCTCAGGTGATGATCCAGTTTAGATTTTCCTCTCCGACAGGTCCAACTGTTGTTTTGTAGCATGTGCAGTTTTAAGAAGCGTGTGTCATGTGTGTATAAATAGAAGAGTGGAGTGTTCAAGTTTCTCTTGTTGCTGTTTGACAAAGACTGGCAGTATTTTCATGCATTTTCTCTTCATTAGAAACTGATGGGGATCAAAGAAAGAAAGAAAGGAATGAAAGTTGCTCATGTTCTTGTTTTCTTTGCAGTGAAGTCAGTCAACTTGTCAACATCCATGTGGCTGAACAAACCTACAACACCTTTTCTCTTCTCTTCACTGCGGCTGTTGTGGCCCTTGATGCTTCGCTAGTCGCTTGGTGCTGCGGCCATCAGCCGTTGAACCAAGGAGACTTTTAAACTGCAGGGTCCTCCGTCCAGCGACCTTTGACCTTTGTCCTCGGCCACCGAGAACCAAAGCGTCTGCAGCTCTTGGTTGACCCACGGCACAGTTTCATAAACCCTCAAGTTTTCAATGGGTGAAAATGTAAAAATCTCCAGGCACTAAATTTAAAAGTGGTGCTTTTGGTTTTGGTGAAGGACTCAAACTCGTCTGTGGTCAAAACTCTGAGCCAATCAGTGCCCTTCTCTGTGCTCACACTGGAAACCACTGGAAACCTGCCCTCTGCCTCCCCCCTGTGGTGAGCAGCCGGTCCTGTAGCCTGACATCAGTCACGTCAGCCCACTGAGTGCCAGGCAGGGAGGCAATGGAGACCACTTCTACTGTCTTTGCTAAAACCCATCCGGGGATGGAACCCAGAACCTAGCAGTCTCAGGGCGACACTCTACCACTGGACCACTGAGCAGTTAGTTCCAATAGCCAATATCAGATCTGGAGTCTCCGATGGCAAGGTCAGCTAGCTGGCTTTACACTGAACTTCACACGTAAGCATCCTGTGATTGGACAAGAAGCCCTGAGAACCTCGAAGACTGAACTCAACCTGGAGATCCAGTTGCCACCACGGCGAACCCGTAATACTTGAAGAAGACTGCTGACGGCCTAGGCTAGATATAACATAATATAATACAATATAATACAATATAATAGTCTCCCGCCACCCTGTGTACACACCCCCATCCCTCGACGTCACTTCCCCTGGGCTGGTGTGAGACCATGCCCCCTAGTGTTCACCACAATATTATATTATATTATATAATTTGTTCCAACAATGGAATGCAAAAATATGGCATTATACCGTTATAATACATAATAATAATTTCAACAATAAGTAAAATAACTCAATATTAGCAGGGGATAATAATATTAATGTTGCAGTATAATATAATAAACATAGTAATCAACATGGTATGATTAGTTACATGATTTTATTTAAATGTAATTTGGTACTGCAGCCTGACATCAGGAAACACTGCCACTGCTATCTGGATTGTCTTGTTTCTTTATTGCTTCAATTCAACACTTGATCATTGACTTGACATTGTTATGCAATATAGACTGATGGCATATTTCATGACTTATTGATTGACTATTGTTACATTGAGCCAACAAGCAGAATCAAAAGACAAAATTCTCTCACAATATTTACATGCATTCATCTCATTGTTGACAAGCGGATCAACAGTCAGAAGGCCCCGTCCGGCAAACCGCACGGGCCTGAGTTGGATATGGGGTGGCAGGACCACTCTGTTAAAGACCACAGGGAAGAACTCAAGCAAGCTTAGAATAACCAGTCTTTTTTCCCCCTTTCTTTCCTTCCCTCCAGACCATCCCCTGTTCCCCTCCTCCTCCTGTCCTTCCTTCCTGTTCTTTCTAAAGAACAATAGACTTCACAGAGTCACAAATGGTGTGTTGGGTTTGAGAAATTATTATGATTTTTTTTTTCTTCCTAGAAACTGTAGGGATGCTTCAACCAGTGGGTCTTCATGTCAGGACAGTTGGAAGGTAAACCTACCACTCCAAGTGCAATGAAGTCACTTCTCTTCTCCTTGAAGATGCAGGGCAGGAAGAAGATGCTGCTCTGAAGTCAATATCTGCAGTGAGTAAGTGAAGCTGCTTTAAGTTCCTCGGGCAGCCCACTGGCTGAGACCAACGTGTGGGAAATCCAAGACTTACCGACTCATTGCAAAGTCACGCTTGAGACACAGAAAGTTGTGAATAAACTTAACGTCACTGTTTCCCGATCATTCGCCTGGGAAATTCTGCAAATAAACAAACTGATTGACGGCAGACTCACCTGAGAACCGGGGCGAGGAACAATACCTGCGAGGATGGGACGCACGTGAGGACGGTGGGGGCGGGGGGGAATAAAGTCCAGCTGTTGGTTGCGTGCGAGGAAGACGGTAAATTCTCCAGAGCAGACGTCCACGAAGAGGGAGGCCAGTAATGAAGCGGAGCCAACTTAGAATCTACTACATGGGTGTTGGACCTGTGCTTTGTCTGCCAGGCTGTGGACAGACTGCTTTCACGGTGTAGGCTTGACCGCCTGCATGCATGTGTTTTTATCATTTCCTTAAATAAATACATAATGACTGGATACTTGTATCCACCTTGTTCCCATCTACAATTACACTCAAAAACGTGTATTTCCTTTATTGCAAGGCTTATTCAACTGCAGCTTTGACGTTAAAATATAACTTCAGTGAAAAGGAGACACGAAAACCTCAACATTTACGAGTAAAGTTACTCTTAAAGAAAGAGAAATATTAATATGATGTTAATATTTGCAGTTTTTGTATTTCACACAGGCTGTCTCCTGATATTGTCTCCTGATATTTACAATAAACAGTTCTTATATGTGCCTTTCACTGCTTGGGATCATGTATGCACCTTTTTGTCCCACAAAAGGGTGCATACAGCAACCTTGAGGAGCAATCATTAGACCAAGGGGGTACGTTAGTGGAGACTGTACCTCGGGGGACAGGAAAGGACCTGGACTGCACCCCTATTTCTGAGAGTGTCTGGTGTGAAGAAGTGTTTGAGTTGAAAAGAAGTCCAGGTGCAGCTCAGGTTTCTAGTCAGCGGTTTTAATCAATGCTTCTACAACTACCAGACATCCAAGGCCACAGCAGGAGGTCCCAGCCAGAGCACCGTGAGTTGAGCCCAGCTGGTGGAGCAGCAGCAGCAGCAGGAGTGACAGCTACTGCTGAAGACCTCCATCCTGTCAGGTGGACTGGCCAGGTGCACAGCAGGCCCCGCCCACTGCCGTACCTGCTGGGATACATAGGTGGTTGTCACATGATGATGATGTACGCTCTGCTCACCTGCAGGTTTGTGTGTCTGTTCAGGCAGGCAGTGGAAGGGGATGTGGGGAGTTGAGAGGCAGTGACCTCCAGAGGACCCAGGAGAAGAAGACAAATACCAGGATGACACCTACACGTGTGTGTGTGTGTGTGTGTGTGTGTGTGTGTGTGTGTGTGCCCCTCTGATTGCCTAGTGTTATATCTGTTTGACTTTGTGATTGCACTTTTGATGGTTCTCAAAAACAAAACCAAAGAAAGAATCTTTTGTCTCTTAACTTGTAGAGTATAATAATAAACAGATTCCACTCAATGGGGAAGTCTAGGCTAGAGAGATATCAATCTGATAAGTGGTGGTAAGGAATGAGTTATTTTACAAAAGCGTTAGGCAAATGAACTGTTTTATGAATTCAATTGCACTTCATATGACCAGTCAACTTTTGGATTCAATGTAATTTTGGCCTTATTGATAAACATCTTTTTAAAAAACTAACTGAACCTGGACCATCAGAATCATGGAATCATCATGGATTTCGTTGGAATCATGGTTCATGGTTGGTTGACAAAACAATTACTAAAATCTATGAGAGTTTTAGTCGACTAAAACTATTAAAGATACAAAATGACTAAAATGTGACGAAAACGAAGAAGCATTTCGTCCAAAAGACTATGACTAAAACTAAATCTAAAATGCCTGCCAAAAATCTGTGTGTCTGTCTGTCCTACTGTCTGTCTGTCTGTCTGTCTGTTCTATTGTCTGTCTGTCCGACTGTCTGTCTGTCCTACTGTCTGTCTGTCTGTCTGTCCTACTGTCTGTCTGTCCTACTGTGTGTGTGTCTGGGACATCGCTGATGCGTCGTTGCTCCGCTGCAACTGGCGAGCCAGCAAACATCAGTTCTAAACACTGTCTCACCCGTCGTGGCGGTGTGTTCACTTCTACAATGCACTTCTGACGCACACCCACACACTGTGTGGTGCACTGGGAGAGAGGAACCCTTGGTTGTGACGCTGGGAGCCTCTGGAGAAACTTCAGAGACGAACAATAAAAGACAGAAAGTTGGAGGAACTCACCTGTGTGGAGTGTCAGGTTGTCCATGGCTGAGCTGAACCTCGTGGAGTGGCGCTCCGACCGCGAGCCGGACTATGTAGTCGGTATGTAGTCGTGGCTCTCCCTGATTGGCCTAAGAACCATGGCCTCACTCACGTCACCGCGTTCCTTCACAAAACTGTGCAGGGTCCTGATATCTGATGGAAAACCACCATCAGATAGCAGGTGGTTTGTAGCAACAACGATTTCATCCCGACAGCAATGCAGCAGGAGAAGAATCCAGAGTGAAGAGTCGTCTCCAACTCGGACGAACGAGCGATACCTGTGTACGCCTTTCCTGTTAGTGTTAGCGTGGCTCCTCCCAGCAACCAAACATCCAACGCTGGGAGGAGCCTCTCGTTCCTGGACAGGACGGAACCAGAGTGAGACCTCGTCCAGTTTGGAACGTGACTGTGAGTGCAGACGGTGCCGTGTTGAGTCAAACCCAGAGGTCTAGGTGGCACTGTGCCAGTCAATTCTTTGTATCCGCTAGGATGTCGACTTGATGCATTCTTCAGATAAGAGCTGTTTACTGGTCGGCTTCCTGGTGTGGAGGAGCCAATAGAAACCAAGCTCCGCCCCCTGAACAGCTACTGTAATGTGCAAACGTTTTGTGTCTCCTTTACTTTGTTGCACTCATCCTGCTTGTTGTGTGCATCCTGAAGTCTGCTGTTTGACAGACTGGTGTCCACAATAAAGTATGTAATCGCATGTACATACATGTATGTATATGTACATACAGTATATGAGAGGTCTGAGATGTTCATCGTAGCTCCACCTGAGGGACAGAAGGTCACAAACAATCCAGGAAGTCACGCTGTAGGACCTTCAAAGACTTTATGGAGAAGCTCTTCTGTCCTCCACTGGCTCCCTGTATCAATGGCACCAGTTTGAACTGGCGGTCCATATAATGGACACCTGTGCACAGCCTGAAACAGTCAGACTGCAACATCTCCACCGTGGCCAAGACCTCAGAGTGTCTGAGGACACCAGGATCACGGCTGGACACCAGGACCACGGCTGGACACCAGGACCGACACCGGGACCACGGCTGGACACCAGGACCATGGCTGGACACCGGGACCATGGCTGGATACCGCGATCACAGCTGGACACCAGGACCACGGCAGGACCTTCATGGAGAAGCTCTTCTGTCCTCCACTGGCTCCCTGTATCAATGGCACCAGTTTGAACTGGTGGTCCGTATAATGGACACCTGTGCACAGCTTGAAACAGTCAGACTGCAACATCTCCACCGTGGCCAAGACCTAAGAGTGTCTGAGGACACCAGGATCACGGCTGGACACCAGGATCACGGCTGGACACCAGGACCACGGCTGGACACCGGGATCACGGCTGGACACCAGGACCACGGCTGGACACCGGGACCACGGCTGGACACCAGGATCACGGCTGGACACCAGGACCACGGCTAGACACCAGGGCTGACACCGGGACCACGGCTGGACACCAGGACCGACACCAGGACCACGGCTGGACACCAGGATCACGGCTGGACACCGGGACCACGGCTGGACACTGGGATCACGGCTGGACACCAGGACCACAGCTGGGATGATCCAGTCTGCAATAGTCGAGCAGCGCTGACCCCAGAGCCACCGTGTTGCACAATCAAGCAATATAGAAAAATGAAATAATAATAATAATAATTAGAAGAAGAAGAAGAAGAAGAAGTAGAGCCTTTATCTTTGTGCGTCATACAGGTTTTTTTTGGCTGCAGTACTTCTAGTGGCCACTGGGGCTGCCAGTCTTTAAAACAGGAAGTGCAGCACAACGTCGCCTACAAACTATTGGACAGCCCACTGAGGGGGAGGAGCCTGAGTGTCGTCTGCACGTGGTCTTTTCTTTGGAAGTCGGACTGATTTGAAACTTTGTGATTTCAGACTTCTGCTCAGAACCATGAAGAACTGCCGAAGATGAAGGGTGGCCTCCACCGGGGCTCCGCCCACCTGCTGCACCTCCGCCTCCCGGCCTGGTGGTGGCTGAGAGGCGTGGCCTCAGCACAGCGTCGTCCAAGCAGGTCGGTGATGTGTGACGCTCATGAAATTAAGGCTTCAGTAGTTCCATCATCTCAACTCCCGTAGTTGGCCATGGCCTCTGGCAGCTGCGGTGGATCCAGTCTGGTTTCAGGGTCCAGAACCCGACTCAGCAGGACGGGAAATCAACCCGTTTATTTGAATGACTTTAAAGTGGAGGAAAGAAACGAGGCTAAAAGACGTTTGGCTCCTTTTCTCCATTTAATTGTTGCTTCTTTATTTTTGGGGAAAATTTCCATCAGCAAAGTGAAAAAATAGCAAAAGCATCGCAACAAGCATGGGTAAAAAAACAAAGCAATAATACTGTAACAAACTAGTACAGTAAAATATAATAATAATAATAATAATAATGATAATAATAACAATAATAAAATCCTGTCACTTCAAAAAATAAAACCGATAGCAGGATTAATTATGAACTGTGGTTAAAGCTCAGGTCAAAGGTCATCCTGGCTGCCAGTTTAGAGGCCTTTGTTTCTGTACACAGGTCATGGAGGTGAACACACCAAAGTCCTGGTTCTGGCTCTGGAAGGTCCGCGCTGACGTCCCCCTCGATGATCACGTCTACGAATCCAATTCAGTCGCTGCGGAGGCCAGCCGGGCGCCGAGGCCTCGCTGCATCCGTTGGTGCTGGGGTCTCCATTAAAACCTCACCCCTTCACACAAAGCCAGCAAGAGAGAGAAAGTCCTGGTTCCAGAATCAGAACCAGCACAAAACACACCATGGTCGTTCAAGCCAAGCAGGACAGGAAGGCCGCAGTTGACTCGCTGTATAAAATCTTCAACCATCGATGGGTCCCATAATAATAATGCATGTATCTATGTAGGCACTCCCCACTTCCACAGAGGGAGAGCTTTTATTATCTTATCTTATATTATCTATAGAGCATAGAGATCCAGGTATGTATTTATATTTATATATATGTATATATGTATATGTATATATGTATATATGTGTGTTCTATGTTGTGTTTCCATGACGGTGTGACTGAGGGTGCAGACGACTGCAGGTGCTTTGTCTCCACCAGAAGCTAGTGGCCGCCAGCAGCTGAGACTTGTGGGGCGCCACCTTCACGTTGACCTCCTGCAGCTCAACGTCTCTCAGTGCCTGCCGGTGCCTGGCTCGGCACCGCCTCCGCAGTCTGGGGACGACCAAGGCCAAGAGGAGAGCGGCAGCCAGCGTGGCAGCGGCCAGACAGAAGCCCTCAGAGAAACAGGTCCTGCTCACTGGAGGGAGAAGACAGGAGGGGGGGGTTAGCATCTGTCAGGCTAACAGGCTAGCACGGCGCAGCTTGAATGAAGACGTCTCTGCTCACCGTCGACTGTTTGGTTGATGGACGTCTGGAGGCTGCAGGAGGCTGGAGAGGAGGACGAGGAGGACGAGGACGAGGAGGAGGAGTAAAAGGAAGATGAGGTGGAGGAGGAGGTGGAGGAGGAGTAAAAGGAGGCGAAGGAGGAGGAGTAAAAGGAGGGGAAGGAGGAGGAAGAGGAGGAGGAGTAAAAGGAGAGGAAGGAGGAGGAAGAGGAGGAGGAACAGGAAGGTGAGGAGGAGGAAGAGGAGTAATAGGAGGGGAAGGAAGAGGAGGTCGGGGAGGAGTAAAAGGAGGGGAAGGAGGAGGAGGAGGAGGAGTAAAAGGAGGGGAAGGAGGAGGAGTAAAAGGAGGGGAAGGAGGAGGAGGAAGAGGAGGAGTAAAAGGAGGGGGAGGAGGAGGAGGAGGAGGAGTAAAAGGAGGGGAAGGAGGAGGAGTAAAAGGAGGGGAAGGAAGAGGAGGAAGGACATCGGTCAGAGGAAGAGCACAAGGTTCTAGTGAGAACCAACACTGATGCCATCATCGCTACAGGAGTCACAACAGCCAATCAGAGACACCCACCATTGCACTGGACCATCAGCAGGTTCTGAGGAGGACAGGAGACAAGAGTGAGGTCAAAGTTCACCACTTCCTGTTCAGACATAGAAACATACAAGCATGTCTCGATGGAGGCTCCTCCTACCTGGCACTCATTCTTGTAGATGGTGAGGTTGACACACTGCCTGTAGGTGATGCTGACGTTGGTCACACTGACAACCTGGTCCGGGTCAAACCCGGCTCCCCGGGCCAGAACCTTGCCCTGCACAGAGGAGATCAGGAGAACACCTGAGGCTGAGGCGGGACTGCAGCTGGAGCAGCAGCAGCAGCAGTAGGAGCAGCAGCTCCACTCACACTCTGGTCCTCCCAGCTGGAGGAGGAGCAGTGGGGGGGAAGCTGGAGATTCCCCTCAGCAGGAAGGAGTGATGACCATTGGCCAGCAGCTGGTGGTCACATGACAGGCCAGTGGGAGTCGCTGCAGCGGCCAAGCAGCTCCACCAGAGGGCGGAAAACACAGTTCACCTGTTGGTTCAGATCTCAGAGTGCGGAAGGTGTGGCCACAGGCTCCGCCCCCTCCACCACGTCTCCACTGTCTGCTCTCCAATAATAATAATAATAATAACAATAATAACCTCGCTTCACAAGAGTGGGATACAAATAGGTCACACGTGGGGTTTGTTGTGATGACGCAACTCGAAGCAACCCGGAAGTGAGTGGAGTTGGAAGAGCCGCAGTGATTTGATGACAGGCAGACTGACGGACGGACAGAAGCAGAGGGTCACGAGTCGGCTTTACAGCGACCATATCGGCCGACATATGGCTTTTTTTTTTTTTTTTAATGTTCGTGATCGGGCGTCATGTCATAAATCACCGGTCCGATCAATGACGTCATGGTCGTGTCTTTTTTCATCTGTCTCATCTACTCCAAAGTAGTTTCACAGCATCGACGTGTTTATTTGTTTGTATCCGAGGGCTAATGATTCATGATTCATGATTCATGATTTAAAAAACTTAATTTCGTCTTCGTGCCTCTTCCTGTTTTGATTACTGTCGCTATGTGACGGACAATAAAGTTTCTTTGAATCTTCACGACAGCAACATCCATGGGCGACACAAACAAACATGTCGGAGGTGTGGAAGTTTTTCAAAGTGAGTGAAACAGACGTAGCACGAGCTATCTGAAGTATATGCAACGCTACAGTGCCTCGCGGGGGAACATCGGCAAAAAGTTTCAGGAAGAGTGGAGGGAGAGACTCGCGCGCTCACACAGCCATCTGTCTGTCAAGCTGTTGAGGACCGCGAGTCACAAACACAAAGTTACACGGACAAAAGTTGGCCTGCGGGTTTTTTCTTTTGAGTTTTTCCTTCTTCTGTTTTTTATCAGCGTCGCGAGCAGGAACGAGTCCAAAGTTCTAGCAGAGGACCAGGAAACCCCCTCGCACTCCGCTACAGGCAGCGGTAGTGATGTTCCCTCTGACACTGGGCTTCGAACCACGCCCCAAAACTCGGTCGGGTTTTTTTCTAAAGCACTGCGCCGGAGCTTGCTTCAAATCACGTGACTGATGACGTTTGAACCACTTCACCGCTTCATTCAGACTGAATCGGCTGACTGGTTTGGTTCAATGGGCGGGGCTTTGAAAGTCTGGCGGGTCTCAGTTGAGTTTAAAATGGATGAAACAGCGCTATGCGACGCCTATCTGGTCGATACCTTTTGGATTGATTTGATTAGCAGTCATAGGGCTTTCGGTTTGCTTTCGTATTGCTCTGCAATGGAACCAACCAGGAAGAGATCTCAAGTCTGGGAGCATTTTGAAATCATTTCGCCGAACAAGATAATTTGTTACAAGCGTATTACTCAATTTATTCATACAGTAACAAATAAACCGCACACACACACACACACATTGTGAAAGTGAGACCAAAAGTATCTTCTCATTGTCTTCATTACTTGATCCAAGATTTAAAACACTCGGATTCCAAAGCCCTGCAAATGCAGAGTCAGCTGTGCGCCGGTTAAAATCTGAGTGTGTGGCATTGTTGCCGCATGAAGAGGAGCCGCCATCTACTTCGAAAGCACAGCCAGAACCAGCTGCATTTTTCCAAGGTACAAAAATGATAGAGTTTGGATCAATAGACTTTATTTGCATTTTTTCATATACAGACTAAACTTTATGTTATGTTTTATTTTCGGTCATTGACCTGTGGAAGCTGTTGGACAGGGACGCTGAAGAAGCGAGGGCATCCAGCAATGCCACTGCTGATGCCATAGTGGAGGTGCAGTGTTATCTGTCAGCCCCTCCACTTGAACGATCACAGGACCCTCTGGTTTACTGGACGACACACAAAGCTGTATACCCAAACCTATACAAGCTGGCAAACCAGTACCTGGCAACACCAGCATCCTCTGTGCCCTGCGAGAGGGTGTTTTCTAAAGCTGGGGAAATAGTTTCCAAAAAGAGAAACCGCCTCAAACCCTTTTACTGTGGAGAAACTGTTGTTTTAAAATGAAAACGCATAAGCATCCACGTTCACCCAAGCTTTTGGCAATGGTTTATTTATTTATTTATTATTCATTATTTATTTAATGTTGGCCTGAGGAACAAATTTCGTTCCACAGATGAACAATATATCAAGGTCAACCTTGATATATTGGTAGGACTGAACAAGAAGAAAGAGCAACACATGAAATGAAGTTTGCTTCAGTTTTATTTAGAAATAGATGCTTTATTAATGTCAGAGGGGGAAATTTGTGTGTGCAGTTGCCAACATACATACAAGGTCATACAAAAACACAGAGTCATAAAACACAGAGTAAAAGTTATCAACGATAATAATAATAATAATGAGAGCAGGCCAGCAAATCCCAAAGTGCACACTTGGTAGGGTCATCAACCTTTTGCATGGCTGCAATACAACCAATGTGCCAGCAGATGACCCCCACGTTCTTAATGAATAAAGCTTCGAGTAATGAACCAATTTTCAACACAATGGTTCAAAAGGGTTCAAACAAAGCCTCATGAAGCCTCGTTTGGACATCACTAGACAGCGGAGCCTCGTCGTCGAACCGCCCACAGGAAGAGGAAGAGGCTTCACCCTCCCAGTTGAAAACACTTAAAATTCCCTCGGTTTGGGTCTCTCAGACACACACACACACAGAGTGAGTGTGAGAGATAGAGAGAGAGAGAGAGTGAGAGAGAGAGAGAGAGAGAGAGAGAGAGAGAGACCCACCCGGAGTCCTGAAGGTCCGCGTGAGGGGCAGCAGGTCCATCTCTGAAGGCCAGGACCAGGTCGCTGCTGCTCACAGTGCGACGACGCCACCAGGGGGAGGGGGTTTCCACGGATCACCCGATCGTGACATCAAATGGGGGCGTGGCCAATTGGCCGTCGAAATATTGAAGTTGCTTGACAGAGCGACACCAGATGCTGCGAGTGAACTTTCAGATGACCACGCCCCCAACTCAACTCACCCGAACTCGCTGCGAAGTCTCTCGCTTCTACCTCGAGGGCGCCACCTCTGGTGGCTGAAGGACGATCACATTGACCATCTCTCTCTGGAGGCAACAGGTCCGCGAGTGTGGACACCACGAGGGTCCAGAAGCACCTCCTCACTCTGCCACTGATGCTCTTCACGTCCTTCACTGTTTCATGTCTTCTCATAGTAAAGTTTGGATTGTTTGATGATCTTCATGTCTGCTTCCTACTTTTTCCTCGTGTGTGTCCTGAATCTGGCCCGATGACGTCACAAAGGGCACTGCTGCTGCTGCCAGGCAAGTGACCCTCTATATTCTATGTCTGTATGTTTTTGTTTTTTTCTTTTGGTGAACGTCTTCGGTCTCAATAACATCTATGATGTATTCAGCAACAGATGGACCGGCAGAGAATGTGTTTCCACCGGACCGCCAGCAGGAGGCGTTTCACCGTGCAGGTCAGTGTGGATTCAGGGGATCCAGCTTGTGGCTGCTAGCGGCCCTGAGTACACCGCCGCAGTCCTGCAGAGGTGCAGGACTGCAGGTGGAACAGCCGCTCGTGTGCGACTGCTGACTGTGGTGCAGGAGGCCTGGGTTCACCCTCCTCTGTGTGTGTGTGAGGTACTTGTACGTGCCTGCTGCACACCTCTGCGGTCACCTGACCAGAGCAGAGGGGTTGGACGCTCGGCTGCAGGTGTGTCCGGACCAGAGAGGAGGTCAGAACGTGGGTCATGTGACCCTGTTTCACGCTGAAGGGGTGAGAGAACAGCCATCCCAGGGAACCTAAAGGTCAAAGCTGATGACCTCTGACCCTCTGGAGTTGGTGGACCTGCTATAGGTTTCTTCCCACAGGGGCGTTTGCTTGGCCACTGCTGCCCTCTGCTGCCCTGGAGGGCTCAGTTGGGTTTTCCTCTTTGAGACGCCTCTGGAGCCGTACCAATAGAGGTTGGTTGATTGATCGATCGATCGATTGACTGACTGACACCTCTGTGAGCGCACGCTTCTGTTCTTGACTGACCTTGACCTTGGCTGACCTTCGCCTTCAGCCAACAGTCACCAGTGGCTTCAGCAGAGTCGGGACGAAAGAAGCAGCAGCAACAGCAGCAGCATCAGGTGAGGCTGAGAGCAGGAGCCAGTCAGGTGATGATGTCACTGGGGGCAGAGCTACAGGTCGTCAGCGAGTCTGTAGGCGACCGAACGGTCCTCCTCCTTCTTCTTCCTCTTCTTCTTCTTCTTCTTCTTCTGGCCTGCAGAGATGCTGAGAGCCGACCAGGATTTCACAAGCTGGAAGACTGGAGCCACCTGCTGGTGGAGGAGCAGCGGTGCCGGTCAGAGAGACAGTCAGAAGGACAGACAGTAGGACAGACAGTCAGTAGGACAGACAGTAGAACAGACAGTAGGACAGAGAGACAGACAGTAGGACAGACAGTCAGAAGGACAGACAGTAGGACAGAGAGACAGACAGTCAGAAGGACAGACAGACAGAAGGACAGACAGTATGACAGAGAGACAGACAGTCAGAAGGACAGACAGTAGGACAGACAGACAGTAGGACAGACAGACAGAGAGACAGACAGTCAGAAGGACAGACAGACACTGAGGTGCTTCTCACTTCACTCAGCGACTGGACAGACGGACTTTTCCTCAGGAGGCCCACAGACTTCCTGTGGCAGGAGGAAGTGGTCTGCTGTGCCCAGAGGGCGGGGCCAGGAGAGGGGGCAGGGCCAAGGCGGTCCAGGCTGCCGGTTCGAGTGCGAGGAGGGAGGCGGGACATCAGCAACCTGTCAATCGTCCAGGTGACACTGACAGTTTAGCCCCGCCCCCAACATCATCAACATCACTTCCTGGTTATAATTTGTTCAGTCTTTCTAATCAGCCAATCAGGTCAGAGCACAAGTTGATCATGTGGTTTGGACTCACTGCTTTGGGGCAGAACTCTCGCTGCCAAGCTCTGCTTTGATTGGCTGTGGCTGCTGCCCGTCGCTGCTGCTGCTGCTGCTGCTGCTGCTGCTGCTGCGCCGGTGGTCTGAGGTCCCTGCTGCTGGTTTCACGTCTACAGTGAAGAAGAGACGAGAGGATGAAGAGGAGAAGCGAGGATGAAGTGATGATGAAGATGCTCGCTGCTGCCACCTGCTGTCAGGGTCCAGCTGGCTGCAGCTCTTCCTGCCGCCACCAGAGGGCGACTCTCCTGCTGCTGGTGAGCAGCTGCTGGGCTCCTCCCACCACTGGGGGGCGGAGCCAGACATGATGGCTTGATTGGCAGGCGGGCGGTGGTGGGGGGCAGGGCCAGCCGAGGTCGTCCAACCACAGCGACTGGTCGGTCACAGGCGTAGGGGTTGATTGGCAGGTCGGTGGTGGAGGGCGGGGCTAAACATGAGGGCTTGATTGGCAGCTGGGCGGTGATGGGGGGCGGGGCTAGCCCCTGGTGGTGGTGGAGCCTTCTGCTGGTCTCGCTGGGGGTCACATGACCAATGTAGGTTTCTCTGATTGGCTCTGACGGTCCACAGGGGCGTGGCCTAGTCAAACTCCACCCCCACTCTCTGACCTCATCAGGGGGACGAGGGAGGATCGGACTGAATCCACTTCCTGTCCTGCCTCTCTGTGGCCCCGCCCCCCTGTCTGTGACGGACAGCTTCAGTTGGGGTCTGGACGGCAGGACGCTGCCCCCCGTGGCCATGCCCCCTCTGGCCCTGCCCCCTGCCCTCCGCCGGTCCCGGTAGCGAGACTCCGCCTCCTTCTCCGTCTCGTCCTCGAACCGCAGCCGACGAGCGGTGGGCCCTGATTGGCCGCCGGGTGTCACCAGGTGTGATGACATCACAGCATCTGACCTGAGAGGACAAGTTAGAGGTCAGCTAGTGTGTGTGTGTGTGTGTGTGTGTGTGTGTGTGTGTGTGTGTGTACTCACTGTGTGTGTGTGTGTGTCGGGGGTCTTGTGTTGGGCTCTCAGCGAAACGCTACGACGCTTCATGCAAACTGTTGCTGCTGCTTCAAGTGCACCCACACAAAGAGGCTCATCACACACACACACACACACACACACACACACACACACAGACGGTGTGGGGGAGGGTATAACGATGACATCAGCGGCTGTGATTGGCTGCTGTGACTGAGGAAGACGGATTAAACTGAGCAACTTGTCAAGACTCATTAAGCTGATGAGAGCGGACTCACTGTGTGTGTGTGTGTGTGTGTGTGTGTGTGTGTGTGTGTTGTGTAACTAGTTGTGTGCTTGTTTTTCTCCTGAAAAATTGGCTGAGAATCATCAGAAGTCTTCTAGAAACCTTAAAAAATCTAAAAACTGATCAAATGAAGCCACAATCAATGAAACGAGGGGAAACAGACGGGTCGGTGGTCAGGGTCAGGGGTCATGGGTCACACAGTGACGTCACGTTCAGTCACGTTCAATCAACCAGGTGCAACCAACCAGGTGCAACCAACGAGCTCAGAAGCAACATTGAAAGTGGTGGCACACAAGCAGAACCTTTGATCCAAAGTGAGGAGGAGGCTTCATGCTGAGCTCCATCTGCTCCGGCCTCCATCTCCAAGTCCTGCTTCTTCCACTGAGGATTCAGCTCCACCAGTGGCTTCTGGGACGTGTGATGGCGGTTTCTGCCTTACCACTAACTGTTAAGGCACCGCATAATTGATTGCCTTGTCTGCGTGGACATCACACCTCTTTCCCTCCACACGTCTGGTTTCCCGCAGTGGTCCCCTGTTGTGCACTGGGCCATCTCCTGTGGCATGACTGCCGTCCCACTCTGAACCTTTGTTTTACCAGTTGCCCTTCCTGTATCAAACCACCTTTGTTCCTCTTCTCCCTCCCCCTTTGACCAAACTTGCTTAAAACCTGACTGTTCCATTTTCCTCCACACACACACCGAGCCTGCCTTGGGTGCGTGTCCGGAGCTCCGTAATAAAACTCTCAGTAGACCCTGGATTCCTCTTGCAGATCTTCATTTTTGCCACCACAGACGTCTCTCCCAGTAACCACAGCAGCTTGTAGGGAGAAGCAGTCCACCAGCCACCACCAGATGGAGCTCTCCTCTTCACTCTCCTCCTCATCCTCCCTCAGTACCAGCTGTAGAGAGAAGAAGAGACAGCAGGAGTCAGGACTCAGGGTCCTTGAAGGCATCATCACAGAGATGTTGACTGTTAATGGAGATGATGGAGTGACTGGTGAGAAGAAGCAGACTCTCAGTCACATGTCAAGTGTGGAACATATGAAGGTCATGTGACCATGGAGTGTTGGACTGATACTGAGGCCTGATGAAGATGAACTGATCAATAATTGAGTGGTGAACTGAGAGAAGAAGCAGTTTGGCAGCAGATGTTGGATGAATGAGGAGCAGCTGGACGTCACCATCCTCCTCTCACACTGTGACTGGGAACACTGGACCTCTGCTGTGGGATCAACTGGCTTTGGTGCTGGAACCATCATCCACTGCTTCCAAACCAGGACTGACCTCACACTCTCCAGTTGATAGTCTCTGCTGTGGACAAGATCCATCAGTGGCTTCACTGATGATTCCTTCAGGTGGTTCCCACTCAGGTACAGGAGTCTAAGGTGGGAGGGGTTGGACTTCAGAGCTGAGAGCAGCCAATCACAGCTGAGCTCTGACAACCTGCAGTCACTCAACCTGAATAGAGAATAAATGATGGAGAGTTTATAATGAGAGCCACACGGTGGCGCACGTTCTCCCTGTGTCTGCGTGGGCCCTGGATGACCTGGCGGCTGGTCCAGGGTGTCACCCTGCCGTCACCCAGTGACAGCTGGGTGAGGCTCCAGCAGACCCCTGAGACCCTGAGCTCGGGAAGAAGCAGGTCAGGAAGATCACTCTGACAATCAAACTAAAACCAGAATTATACACGCTGTATCTTTAAAGTTACATTTAAATTTAAATGTGATAATAATTTGATGTGTAACTGCTCAGCAACATACATTCATATACATGTACACTATATGTATGCATTTCTTTATTTGATCTCTCTCTCTCTCTCTGTCTGTCTTCAGGAGAGCAAGAAGACCTCAGAGCAGCAAGGCCTCGGTCCTCCCCTCATCACTCCTCTCCCTTCCATGGGAGTGCACTCCTGCTAACTGTGCGGACGTGTTGCTGCAATGCTGTGGACTCTGGACACACTTTGAAGAAGTGAGAGAAACTTGGATTCGGGAGAGATGAAGAACTGGACCCCAGACCAGATGGCGAGCCACACTTTGGAAAACAACTACTATTGAACTCTGTGGACCCAGCGTGATTGGCCAGCCTCAAGTCAGTCTTCTGCTGCCAGTGCCTCCCCCAGTGGTGTGGTAGGACCCAACTGGCCTCACTGATAGTTAATCAGAACAATTACATTCTGATTGTTTTACTTTGACGGTGCCTTTTGATTTCCATTCATCCGGTTAAAATTCGTTCAAGTGATTGAATGTCTTTAATTTCCACAATGTGAAAGTATGATGTGTGTATATATATATATATATGTATTTATATATATATATATATATATATATATGTATATATATATATATATATATACGTATATGATAAGTTAAAGGGTGCCTTGAAAAGAATTGCAAAGAAAATTGAATTGAATTGATTGAAATACGACTAGCAGGACTTTATTGATTGATTAATTGTTTTGTTTTGCTATATAATTATTATTATTATTATTATTATTATTATTATTATTATTATTTATGACTGTTATCTTGATGAATTTCAAGCATCTTTGGTTAAAATATATTTTAAATACACTCGCGGTACATTCGAGTTTCATTACTCCTCACACAGCTCCTCAGATTGAACCCAGCAGTAATTATAATTCTACACTTCACTGTAGCCAAACATAGAAGGAGTGTTACACCAGGGTTCCATCCCCAGACTTAACCTTTCAAAGCAAAAGACCTGCAGCATGAAAAAGGCCTCGCTGGCAAGATGTTAAAATGATAAATTGAACACACATACACACACTGACACACACACACACACACTGACATTCCTGGTTGCTGTTGCCATGGCAACATGCTGCTGGCTGAAGAGTGTGTGGGAAGCGACTGATTGTTGTGAGGACTGCAGTGAGAGGCGCATCTAGTGTGTGAGTGTGAGAGAGAGAGACAGTCTGTGTGTGAACAGATATTGGAATTGGTGTAGTTTCAATATGCAGTGTCATCACACACACACACACACACACAGAAAGAGGGAGAGAGAGAGGGAGAAGGAGAGAGAGGGAGAAGGAGAGGGAGAGAGAGAGAGAGAGAAGGAGAGAGAGAAAGGGAGAGAGGGAGAGAGGGAGAAGGAGAAGGAGAGAGAGAAGGAGAGAGAGAGGGGGAGAAGGAGAGAGGCGGGAGGGAGAGAGAGAAGGAGAGGGAGAAGGAGAGGGAGAGAGGGAGAAGGAGAGAGAGAAAGAGAGAGAGAGAAGGAGAGAGAGGGAGAGAGAGAAGGAGAAGGAGAGAGAGAGAGAGAGAGGGGGAGAGAGAGAAGGAGAGGGAGAGAGAGTGAGAGAGGGGGGGAGAAGGAGAGTGAGAGAGATTGAGAGAGAGAAGGAAAGAGAGAGAGAGAGGCAACTGCAGCATGGAGAGAATCTTCACACAAACAACCTGACAACCTGCTCACATTTCTGTGTGTGTGTGTGTGTGTGTGTGTGTGTGTGTGTGTGTGGAGGCTATCTTAACATCAGCCAACATTGTTGCCATGGAAACTGCATGAAGAAGCTGAAGGTGTGCAGGCAGCGCCAGGCTGTGTTTGTTGTCCAATCAGGAAGCAGCTGATGTGGCACTGAGCGAGTCCTTCAACGCAACAACATGAAGGTCCAGCGCCCTCTGCAGGGCACAGCTGCAGGCAGTGTCGGGCCAGGTTAACCTCTCACACCAATCAGAGCCTTATTTCAGTGTCTCTGTCGCTGTGCAGGTGGACTATGAACATCTCCTCACGCTGGCCCCTGGACTCGCTGCCAGGAGGTCCACACCAACAAGAAGTGACGGAGTGAGGAGAAGCCTGAAGAGGAGATGTTTCCAAGCTGAGGTTCCTCCAGAAGAGCCGCTGGAGGTCCAGGACCAGGGGACCGCGGGCTGAAGGAGAAGGTCTGGTTCTGCTCTGATGGCCTCAGGAGCACAGGAGGAGGCTAACCCTGAGCCAGAGTGACCTGGCAGTGACCTGGAAGTGACCCTGACCCAGGGGTGAGCCAGGGGTGAGCCAGGGGTGAGACACTGTTGGTCAGAGGAAACCTCAGAAGGTTAAAAACACACCGACGTCGTGGACTGCATGGTGTTGAGCTTCAAGGAGGAAGAAGTGAAACAACAGGAGGCCGCAGCCAATGAGGAGGAATAGTTTTAATGGTACAGAGCATGCAGCGCCCCCCACTGGGCCGGCTCATAGCAGCACTTTAAGTTTCTTCACTGTTTCAAACTGCACAGACGGAGGAGGAGAGGTTACATCAGGTCAAACATGCAACAACACTTGTTATGTACAGACACACACATACACACATACACACACTCCACATTGTGTCGGCCTATCGGGACACACCCACACCAAACTGCATGGACCAATCGGAGAGCAGCAGCACACAGACATGCTGAGAATCACGGAAGCAACCGCACGTCACGACAGGAAGGCAACAACACTCATCCCAGAATGTACAATCAGAGGGACGTTGGCCACGCCCACTTCACCCCACCCCCACCCCATCCCACCCGGAGTGGGCGGAGTTTGTCCCAAACTGTCCTGAACCAGACTGGATGGTTGGTTGATGGTTCAGTGGCTCAACTGGTTGGGATCAGCGAGGCCCCCTGCTGGTCGTCAGGTGGCACTGCTGCAGCTGGTGGTGGTGGTGGTGGTGGTGGGTGGAGCCGAGTGTCGAGCCATTGAGGAGTCTTCTGGAAGGGAAGCTCCTTCCCCCTCCCAGCCACAGCTGGGTGGCGCCGTCGAGGTTTCCAGAGTAAGGCTTTTATTTTGAAAGGGTCTCTAGTCCTTGTAATGCCGGCCCTGCGGACCCTGCGGACCCTGCAGGTAGTAGTGGTCCTGCTGGCCCGGCCCGCCGCCCTCCCGCTCCAGTAGCACCAGCGCCGTCTTGCGCCTCATGGCCACCTGGGTGGGCGGGGCCTGAGTGGGCGGGGCCAGGCCCAGGTCCGGGTCCGGCGGGAGGGGAGTGGCAGCGGCCCGCGGCGAGGCGGCCCGGCGCTGGGGCCTGAAGCTGCTGCTGCCGAGGTCGTAGGGGTCACGGGGCCCCGCCCACTCCCAGGGGCCGCCGTTCCCCGTGAGGGGTGGGGCGTGTGGGGGGGGCGGGGCCTGGACAACAGGGTGGTGGGCGGCGTGGGCGTCGACCGTGACGATGGCCCCGCCCCCTCCCTCCCGCTGCTGGTAGCGCGGCGACTCCGTGGGGGCGGAGGAGGCGGAGCCTGAGGAAGAGGAGGCGGAGCCTGAGGAGGAGGTGGAGGGAGAGTGGGGGGGGAGGAGCCCCTGCTGCTTGGACAGCGCCACCACCTGCATGAGACGGGGAGGCTGGCTGGAGCGCCCTGTGCCCCCCGAACCCCCTGCCTTCTCGCGGATGGCAAGCCACTTGGCTCGGGTCACGGCGCTCTTGGGGGAGACGGGCGGGGGGCCAGCCTCGGGGGTCTGGGGGGGTCGAGGCGTGGCCACGGCTTTGGCACCCCCCGGAGGTGGCGTGGCGTTGCGGCTGGGCGGGCGTCCCGCCCTCCCTCCGCCGGTCGGAGCCCCGCCCTCGCCCACCGAGCCCCCGTCAGAACCGTCCTCGCTGGCGTCGCCCTGGTCCCGACCACTTAGACCTTGGTTCCGACCTGGAAGACCATGATCCCGCCCACCCTGGTGCCGTCCCGCCAGACCCTGGTCTTGCACCCCCATGACCTGGTCCCGCCCCCCCAGACCCTGGTCCTGCCCCCCCAGACCCCTCATCTCCAGCGAGCGCTGCTTCCACTCCGTCACCAGCTGCTGCGATCGCATGGGGTCCACCGGGACCTGCACCGCCTTCAGGCGCCGCTGCACCGGTTGCACCGGCTGCACCGGCTGCACCGGCGCCTGCAGTACCTCCTCCGGCCCGACGGGGGCGATGTTGATGCTGGCCCGGGGCAGCGTGTGGCTGAAGGTCAGCATGGTCTCCTTCCCCATGGGGCTGCGGGGGGCCAGCAGTTCTACGTCCACGCTGGCCCTCTTCAGGCTCCCCATGGAGTCCTGCTCCCTCTGTAGGGGTCCCAGGGTTCCCAGGGGTCCCAGGGCCTCCAGCCGGTCCAGAGGGGGCGGAGCCACGGTCCCGCCGGCCCCCGTCGCCACCGTGATCTCGTCGTGGCTCTCGGAGGCCGAAGCAGGGCCCTTGTTGTAGACCGAGTGGTGGCCCCGCTCCGTCAGCGCCCGCAGGGGGTCGTCCTTGGGAGGGGCCGGGGGCGGGGCCACAGTGACGTCATCAGGGGACTTGAAGTTGGCCACGGCGTGAAGAGCCTGAGGACCAGAACCACCGACCAGTTATCACCACTGGACCTGGACTGCTGAGGCTCAGTTCTAGTGGCCCCTCGAGGTACTGCAGCCAGAAATCTTCCCCCAGACATCAATAAATAAATACATAGAGAAATAATAATTAATTATTATTATTATTATTATTATTATTATTATTATTATTATTATTATTACAGTTGAAATGTTTTTATTGCCTTCATTTTGAATTCAAATCCTTCTAAAAATGATTTTCAGTGTGTGTTTCTGGGCTCGTTCTGATTGGCCGATGCCTCATGCTGGGAGGTGGACTGACCAGGTAGGCGGCGATGAAGGCCCCGATGAGGAAGCCCACGTAGACGTCGACAGGGTGGCTGCGGTGCTGCGTGATCTGGGTCAGACCGGTCAGAGCTGCTGCTATGGCAAAGCCAAAGACCAGGAGAGGCTTGAGGAGCTTGGTGCTGTCAGAGATGGTGGAGTTGAAGTACATCTGGAGGTGGAGGAGGAGGAGGAGGAGGAGGTGAGAGGGAGAAGAGAAGAAGGTCATCATCTCAGGAGGTCCTGCTGGTGGTTGCGAGGAGGAGGAGGAGGAGGAGGAGGTGGAGGTGAGAGGGAGAAGAGAAGAAGGTCATCATCTCTGGAGGTCCTGCTGCTGCTGGTGGTGAGGAGCAGGAGGAGAAGCAAAAAGGAGGAGAAGGTGCAAAGATGGAGAGATGGAAGAGACGAAGGACAGGGAGGAGAAGGAGGTGGAGGAGATGGAGGAGATGGAGGTGGAGGTGGAGGAGGAGGAGGAGGAGGTGAGAGGGAGAAGAGAAGAAGGTCATCATCTCAGGAGGTCCTGCTGGTGGTGGTGAGGAGGAGGAGGAGGAGAAGGTAGAGCAGGAGGAGGACCAAAAAAGAGGTGGGGGGGGCAAAAAGGAGAAAGTGGAGGAAGAGGAGCAATGAGGAAGAGGAGGAAGAGGAGAAGGAGGTGGAGGAGAAGCAAAAAGGAGGAGAAGGTTCAAAGATGGAGAGATGGAGGAGCAGGTACAGAAGGAGGTGAAGGAGGAGGAGGAGGTGGTGGAAGAGGAGGAGTAGCAACACTGGCTCTTACTGAGACGTAAACGGCTGCGAAGGCCGACAGCGTTGCATGCTGGGAAGGGAAGCTCTTCCTGTCGGAGACACAGAAGAAGAAGCAGCAGCAGCGGTCAGTCAGGGGCAGGAGGGGGAGGTGGAGGAGGGGCGGGAGGTGTGGTGGCGCCCCCACCTGGCCGCCAGGATGGCGTGCTGGTCGTGGCCAGAGCAGATGTCCCTGGTGATGAAGGCGTTGGAGTCACATGACCCTGGAGCCAGCGTGTAATTGGGCTTGCAGACGGTGAGGAAGAAGGGGGCGTGGTGACCCGTGGACAGCTGGATGACGTCCGTCACCAGCGCTGTGGCACACAGGCCAAACACATGCACGCCTGCAGGGGGCGAATCTGCTCAGCACCGCAGCCAGAGAGAGAGAAGACCAGGGAGAGTGTGTGTGTGTGTGTGTGTGCGTGCTCGTACCCACGAAGCGCACCGTCCTCCTCAGGAAGGAGTTGAAGCTGCAGCCTCCTGCAGTGATGCTGCCTTCAGGCATCCGCAGCTTCAGCCTGGACTGCAGGCAGTAGAGCAGAGCCTCCAGCAGCATGATCTGGAGCGACACACACACACAGCGACACAAAACAACACAGCAACACACATGTAGATGTATTTGAAAAGCGTTTCGACTGAATTGGACCAAACACCCAAAATAACATCGATAACATCAACACCAGCCTCCAGCAGGGGGCGCACTACACAACTGCATAAGTTAGAGATGCCTCCAAAAGCCTCTGTGTGTGTGTGTGTGTGTGTGTGTGTGTGTGTGTGTGTGTGTGTGTGTGTGTGTGTGTGTGCAGTGTGCAGTGTGTTACGGAGGCTGCAGGTCCAGCGAAGGCCAGGCTCAGCAGCATCAGCAGTGGGATGAGCTCGTCTCCTCCGTCCACATAAGGCTTGCTGAGGTGGCGGTCGTGGCACCTGAAGCCCACCAGGGGGGGCTGGAGAACATCGGTCAGCTCCAGGAAGTAGAGCGACACCATGGAGGAGGCCACGATGGGCAGCTGCACGCACACACACACACAGAACAGGTGAGCGGCCAGGTGATGAAGGGGCGGAACCAGGAGGGGCGGGGCCGGGGAGGTGGGAGGGGGCGTGGTCAGGTCTCTTCACCTCCACGAAGTAGAAGCAGGGCAGCAGAGTCAGACTGTCCTTCGGAGGTTTCTTCTTCATCTTCTCTGAAGACCTCATCACCATCATCATCATCTTCCTCCTCAAGGTCCTGCAGAGCGACACACACACACACACACACACACACACACACACACACACACACACACACACACACACAGGGCTGCTGATATGCTGAAGGCTGATGCGAACACACCTCCAGCCAATCAGAACACATACGGACAGACAGACGGACAGGTGACGGTGCGGACCACCGTGTGCGGACCGAACCAGCCCCCCGGTTCTTTCGGGTCAGGTTCGGTCAGGTCTGTGACGGCTGAATGAAACAGCCAACAGAACACCTGCGCACGCACGCGCGCGCGCGCACACACACCCACTCACACGATCACACGAACCAAAGCACGCACGGTTCTCACCTCAGACCACCGAACCGCGCTGCCTCCTGTCACGACTCGTCCTCCGGTACCAGAACCGCTCCGGTATCGGCTCCTGTGTGCAGATCCTGCTGCTGCTGCTGCTGCTCCTCGCGGAGACCCGCCGCTGCTGCGCAGTCTGTGTGTGTGTGTGTGTGTGTGTGTGTGTGTGTGTGTGTGTGTGTTCCTGCCTGCCTGCGTGCGTGCGTGCGTCACGTGCTCGCTCTCTTCGTCTCCTGCGGTTCGCAGGGTCTCGAGCCGCGCGACGTCTGTCAGTGTGTTCGTTCAGCGGCGGCGCGCGTGCCGTCCAGTCTGTACGCGTGTTTTGGTCGCGCCGACAGTGCGCGCGCCGCGCCCCCGCGTGCTGCTATACGTGTGTGTGTCTGTGTGTGTGTGTGTGTGTGTGTGTGTGTGTGTGTGTTCTCTATAGGAAGAGATGAGCTCAGCCACTGTAACAGAGGGAGGTTCTGCTGGTCCCAGTCCATCTGGTCTGGAGCAACCATAGACCAGTCGAAGGTCCTGGTTCCGGTTCTTTCCATTTGAATTCATCACAAAACCCCAAAGACTCAAACAATATCAAACTGGTCTTTTATTTTGAAAGTTTTATTACAAACCGGAAATAAAATAAGCTTTATTTACAGGTAAAGTCGGGGCCGTGTGATGCGTTCAGGTGCCTCCGATATGTTCTGGAGTTTCTGCTTCGCCTGCCCTGTCCAGGCAGGATGGGTTCAGGAGTGGTCAGGGGTGTCGGCCACATCCTGGCATTATGTTTGGTCAGCTGTCGTGATGCGGTCAGGTGTCTTCAGATCATATGCTCATTAGATGTTGTGTTCAACTTTAATGATGCATTTAAGGTCGTATATGACGTCCTCAGGTTGGTTCAACCCGTGTCCAGGTGTGTCGCCATGATGCGTTCAGGGTCAGGTGAGCGTGGGGGGGATCCTCCTCCACAGACCTCCACACAGGCAGTTCTTGATCCAGCGCTGCTCCCACTGCTTCATGGCGTTGGTCTTGTTGGGGGAGCGCAGCATCGTCACGCAGCCGCACCTGAATGCAACACGGCCAACACCATGAAATGTGCCACCTGGAGGGGGAGGGTGGAGGTCATGAGGTCACTTCCTGTTGACTCACCTGGTGCAGGCCTTGCTCTCCTCCGTGGGACAGACCCCCATGTGAACACAGCGCAGGTTGTCCATCTTCTGTGAGCCTGGACACCTGCGCACACACACACACACACACACACACACACACACACACACACACACACACACACACACACACACACACACATATATAGAAGGGTCCTCAGAGGGTCTCTTCAGGTCTCTGAGGGTCTCAGGAGGTCTCGGCGGGTCTTGGGAAGTCTCTAAGGGTCTCTTGGAGTCTCTAGGGGGTGTGGGTACCTGGTGAAGGCCTCCAGCGGGGCGGTGGTGCCCCCTCCTGGCAGAGAGGAGGCCTTTCCAAACTGCAGCCTCAGCGGGTGTTTCCCCTGCAGCTTGACGATGACGCCGTCGTTGACGGGCAGCCAGTCCATACTGGGGACCAGCAGCTGACTGGGCAGCAGGCAGCACTCGTCAATCAGGCTCTCGTCCGGGTCCTGGCCGGGGCCGTCGTCCCGGGCTGACACACACAGTCACGCAACAGTTACACAACAGTTACTGAGCACCACTGGAAACCACAGCTACACCATCAGTCAGGACTGGAACCAGGACCAGGACCAGGACTACAACTACAGCCAGGACCGGGACTAGGACCAAGACCTGTAAAAGGACTACAACAAGGAATAGGACCAGGACCAATTTCAGGACCAGGACCAGGATCAGGACTCAGTCCTGGTCCAGAACCAAGTCTCAGTCCAGGACCAGGACCAGGACCAGGATCAGTTCCAGGTCCTGGTCCAGAGTGTTGTTGTGTGAGATCGTTCCTACAGCAGAGCCATAGCTTGGTGAGCAGCCTGAAGAGCAGCTGCATGCTGTCCTGGTTGTCGGAGGTGGCGGTGAAGGTGGGCAGGCAGCCGGCCTTCAGGAGGCCCCAGATCCGGATCATCACCAGCATCTCCCTCAGCATCCCCAAGGAGGCGCCGTCCCTCATGAAGCCGAAGCCCGGCCGCACCATGGAGCCCTGCGGGGACAGAGGAGACCTGAGTCCAGGGGGTCCCACTGGGCCCTGACCCTTCTCCACCTGGACCTTCTGGTCCTCACCTGGTTGGGCAGATTGGCCAGCAGGTACAAGACAAAGTCCCCCACCCACTGGATGAGCTGCTGCAGGGACTGCAGAGGGGGTCCGTCCAGCACAAACTCCTCCGTCTTCAGGTTGATCATCACCTTGTCGATATCTGAGGAGACCACGGTCATCATCAGCCCCTCCGCCACTCCCCCCCACCCCCACCCCCACCCCCAGACCCACCTGTGTCTGTGTTCTTGGCACAGATCTCGGTGAGCCGGTCCCCGGGGCTCTTGTCGGGGTTGTTGAGGACGTGGGGCCTCAGCAGGGACTTGAGGGTGGAGCTGATGGCGATCAGCAGCAGCTTGGCGTGGAAGTCACATGCTCGTGCCGCCGTCGCCGTCGACAGCTTGCACAGCGATGCCTTCACCGCCAAAATACGAGTGGCCAGGACCTGTGGAGGTGGAGGAAGGGGGGCCGAACTGAGGCATCGTGGGAAGTGTGGTCCCTGAGGCGGAAGCTCAGAGGAGAACTACCCAGGGACCACCTGGTCACATGAGCTCAGTCATATGACCACCTGGCGACCCCTGACCCTCCTCCTCCCCCGTGACCTCCTGACCTGCTGCAGCGCCTGGTTCTGCCTCATGTACTCCTCATGCAGCCGCTCCACCAGGTTGTGCACCATGGTGGGCTGCACGTGCAGCAGGACGTCCCACCAGTCGTAGCCCGTCACCATGCAGTACTCCAGCAGGAACAGCAGGTGGCGCAGCGTCGTGTTCATCTCCACCATCTGGCCCATGGAGGGCGACACCCGCAGCATGTGGAGCTGGACGGGGGAGACACGGGTTCACTTCCTGCTCGCGGTGGTCGTGTGACCTCCTGACCTCCGGGGGGCAGCGGCTCACCTTGCCGTGGTTGTCCACTCCGGCCAGCGCCAGCGAGGTCCAGGAGAACTGCAGCGCCTTGAAGTGCAAGCCGGGGGCGCCGGTTCTCTGGCGTTTGATGGCCGACTCGTCTCCGGGCCTCTGAGCCGACGAGGAGGAGGAGGAGCCGTAAAACACCCCCATGGTGTGAAGGGAGAGACGGTGCAGGATCTGAATACTGCCGTCATGGAAGCCCAGAGCCAGACCTGAGAGTCACAGAGTCACTGAGTCAGAGAGTCAGTGAGTCGGTGAGCCAAGGAGTCAGAGAGTCTAAGAGTCAGACCTGTGAGTCAGAGAGTCACTGAGTCAGAGAGTCAGTGAGCCAAGGAGTCAGAGAGTCTAGGAGTCAGACCTGAGAGTCAGTGAGTCAAGGAGTCAGAGAATCAGTGAGTAAGTGAGTCAGAGAGTGAGTCGGTGAGTCGGTGAGCCAAGGAGTCAGACAGTCAGAGAGTCACTGAGTGAGTGAGCAAGGAGTCAGAGAGTCAGACCTGAGAGTCAGAGAGTCACTGAGTGAGTGAGTCAAGGAGTCAGAGGATCAAGGGGGCAGAGAGTCAAGGAGTCAGAGAGTGAGTGAGTCAAGGAGTCAGAGAGTCAAGGATTCAGAGAGCCAGAGCGCCAGACCTGAGAGTCACAGAGTCACGGAATGAGTGAGTCAGAGAGTGGTTCACAAACATCCCCCTCACCCAGGCCAGGGCAGAACTTGGTGTCTGATGCCACCTTCAGGTCAGTGTTGGAAATGGAGATGGGCAGCTTTGGCAGAGCGACGGCTGAGACGCGCTCCAGGTCTCCGGTGGTGGTGAGGATCCTCCACTTCAGGATGGTCGGCTGCTTCTCCCCGACTGGGCACAGGCAGGGGTCAGAGGTCAGAGGTCAACGGCCAGCCATCAGCTGGTCCACCTGGCCGGCCCTTCTTACCGACTGGTGAGCGGTGCTGGAAGATGTTGTTGACAGGAAGTCCCTCCTTCCTCAGGGACCAACACTCCACGATGCTGCCGCTCTGATTGGACGCACACAGCAGCACCTGCAACACACACACACACAGACAGAGTGGCGCCAGTGCTCCTGGTGGCCAGCAGGGGGCTCTCCTGGGCCGGGGTTGGTACCTGCTCAGAGTTCTCCCTGGTCAGGAACTTGAGGTGGGTGACGGCCGGGTACTTCTCCCTCCTCAGCGGGTCGGTGGTGCAGCGCAGGAACAGCGAGGGCAGCAGCTCCGTGTCGATGCGGCACTTCTCACTCACCACACTGACCACCACCTGAGCGCACACACACACACACTCTCAGGACACTAGGGGGCATCGCCATTCTCATCCTCTGGATCCATTCATAAACTTGGAAACTTGATTTTTAGCAACGTTCCCTCCAAATTTAGAAATCACACCTGACAGAAGTTAAATTCAGTTTTTAATGCATCATTTGGTCGTTCATTATGATTCAGAGGACTGTAAATAATTCACCTGTCCATCAGAGGTGAGTGTCTTGTGATTCCTGTCTTACTGCATTACACCTCCACCTCCACCTGGTACCGCTGCACCTGTGTTTCTCTTGTTTTTTCTTCTTGCAGTATATATGTAGACTTGTGTATATTTTTGATTCCACCAGCGAGCAGCACATTCTGTTGACTGTCTGTTTGTTAGAGAACGGCGCTAAACCAGAGTCCAACTCCCAGTCTGGGAAGTGCAAACCGGGTCGGTGAAGCTGATTCTTATTCTAGAAATATTTTATTCCTCGATTTATTTTTAATTCAAATAATGTTCCTTGTCTTTGCACTACATTGTTGCTGTCATTATGCAAAATTTGTGGCATTAATAGAGGCGTTCTATTCTATTGTATTCTATCTTTAGCTAATGCACTCTCACTCATTTTTGAAGAGTTTTCAAAATGATTTGAATCAAGAATCGTCTGAATCGAGAATTGACTCGTGTGTCTACTGGAGACGTCCACAGAGTCACATCCCCTGGACGCCTGGAGCCCCTGACCAGGGTCTGCCTCCGGTTCTGGTTCTGGTTCTGACCTTGTAGAACTGGACCGGGGACGAGCTGCTGCCGTCGGTGGCGGCCACCACGATGTTCCCTCCCCCCGTGAAGGCGATGTCGGCCAGCGCCACGCGGCCCCGCAGCCGGCACAGGCTCTCGCTGGCGGTGAGCAGAGCGCCCCCTGGCTTCAGCAGCGACACGGTGACCAGGCCGCTCACCGTCACCGCCAGCCAGCCCTCCATGGGCTTCCCGCCAAACAGGGTCAGCGACGGGGAGAACTTCACCCTGGAGAACTTCTCGCCAAAGTTGGAGGAACCAGACTGTGGAGGACGGAGGAGACCCTCAGCCGCTGGCTTCACACACACACACACACACACACACACACACACACACACACACACACACACACACACACACACACACACACACACACACACACACACACACACACACACACACACACACACACACACACACAGTTACCATCTCCACGTGCAGCGCCAGCTTGACGCCGTTGTGCAGCCAGCTGAGGGCCACGATGGGATCTCCATCCAGGGAGCTGCTCAGGATGCTCTCCCAGCTGTTGACCAGGTGCTCCGACATGGACCAGCACTTGATGTGACCATCGCCGTCTGCTGACAGCAGCTTGGAGCCTACACACACACACACACACACACACACACACACACACACACACACACACACACACACACACACACACACACACACACACACACACACACACACACACACACACACAGAGCGATGATGCTGATGAAGTGCAGTGAGAGGACACTCTCTCTCGCTACAAACGTTCATACTGTCTTCAGTGAGAGATTAACTCTTATATTATTTTCTTCAGACAAATCCACGCCTACAAAGTTCCACAGCGGACCAGGAAAATTTGACGTCAGCCAATCCGGACCAGTGCAGGAGGAATAACCACATTCTGGACCGGTGTCACGGTCCAAACTGTCGAGGCAGGTAAAACATCTTTTCCTCCAGTTCCTATTTGTCTGAACCAGAGAATACAGGGGTTTGTTCCTCAGAAGCACACTGGGCTCACCTGACTGGTCCCACTCCAGACAGGAAATGACCTCGCTGTGTCCAGAGTTGATGGAGTAGACGTCCCAGGGGTGCTCCGTGTCAATGATGTGGATCATATGACTAACATCTGAAACACACACACACACACACACACACACACACACACACACACACACACACACACACACACACACACACACACACACACTCTAGTCCAGGCATGGGGCAAACTTACAGCCTGAGAGCCATAACCGCCCGTGAAGCTTTATAATCCGGCCCACCCAACTTAAAGAAATGGTAATGATAGTCAGCCAGTCATCAAACTGACTGACTACGCCCCCCGTGGGCGTGTCCACCCAGCAGGTGCCCGTCGTGATGCCAGTCAGCGTTCACCTTTGTCATCGTCCTCGTTCTTCAGGTCGGTGGTGAAGGCCACCAGGTTCCTGCAGGACCAGGAGCAGACCAGCGGGATGGAGGGACAGTGGGTGCTCTTGGGACGCTTCTCCCACTCACAAACATAAGCCAACTCCATGACGAGAGCTCAGAGAGGGACTGCAGGAGGCCAGGAGGTCGCACACATACACACACACACACACACACACACACACACACACACACACACACACACACACACACACACACACACACACACAGTGAAATACATGGGGCTGAGGATGAAGCTGGAAGTGTGAAGTTCACAGGAGGATGCCAGCCACAGCACATCGCTGTTTGATTCAAATGAACACCGCAATAGAAACTAAATAGTCCAGAAAGACACTTTGCCTGAAATCAATCGCACTCGTTAGGCATCTCGTTCCTATTATTGATCATCTTGGAGCACCGTGACGGTTGACTCTGCTCCGTTCATTGTGCCACAACACAGATTCTACTCGAGCTGCTGCTTGCTTACCTACTTTCTACTACTGCGGCTGCGTCAGTGGGTTTAGTCTCGACCTGCTCAATAAAAGCATGAAATAACTGAGGGGAGGCAGTTTAGTCCGGTCCAGTGGGAGAACGAGCCGATGATGTTCCGTTGTTCTAACAAACCTTCCGCCGATCTCCGCTCTGGCGGTGTCTCAGGACCCCGCAGGGCCGGGGCCGTCTCCTCCACTGCCTGTCTGTAAATTCTTCATCATACAGTTCATAAGAACTGCGCATGCGGTCAGTCAGTATTTAACTCGGTCGTGCTTTCGCACTATACCGCTGTACGGCATGTGTGATGAATACGCGAACTGTGTATTAGTGCACTGACATTAATTACGCCAGGCGGTGGCAGACAACCTCGTATCGCTGCGAAGCGCTTTCTTGCTCGGGAAAGTTTGAAAGGCTCCTATGGAGCCCAAACTAAACATTAATCTGCACCAACTGAACTGTACACGTTTTGTTCAAGAATGTTTGTCAGTGAATTCGGTGGAAAATGTAATCAAACAATGACGAAACGTGACCTTATTGTCAGAGTTTGTGTGTGACTATGTGTTTGTCTTCGAATACTTTTGCAGCAGGTTAGAAGAAAACATGCAGCCGACTCGATGGAGTACATAGAACAAACATGAAGGCAGTCCTGCATCCTCTGCACGGTGCCTGGACAACTGGACCCCTGGACGTCTGGACCTGCTGAGCAGAGCCACCGGATCAGGGCGCCCCGCCGTGAACGTTTAAAGCCCCGAGCGCAGGGCACCGGCACGTCGGTACCACTTATTTAGCCAGTTCAGTTCAGTACAGTTCAGTTCAGTTGAGAAAACTTTAATTATTAATCCCTGAAGGATAATTCACTTTACTCTCAGCTGCCCATAGCAGAAACATAACAAGACAAGACAAGGCAACACAACGATGCAGGATAAGACAAGAGATACACAACAGTTAGCATCCACAGTCAGGCGTGGTCACCCCAGCGACAGCACAGCAGAATACATATTAGTCTGATTTATTTATTTAGTCAGTATCGAACCCGGGTGACCGCAAACAAAGTTCTGAGACATTTTAATGGATGAAACCCTTCTGACTCCAGGCAGCCGTCGGCCACCTTGCAGACAGAAGTGAGGGAGTTTGGACCTCACGGCCTCCGTCACTATTTCCTCCCCAGTTGTGGTTCCGCCTCGTAACAGCAGCCGTCAGTCGAGCAGCTAGTTCCCGTTTGCTGTGAGTTTATTTCACTACTGATTCATATCAGAGTTGGAGTGGAGCCGCCAGAGGAAGAGAACGAGCGTCTTCCCCCTCTTAGTCCAGCGGATCCGACTGAAATGTCTCCAGTCAGCGCCTGAAGCTTGTTATCCCCAAGTTAGCGCTGTAGCTCGCTGCTAGCTCCTCCGAGGCTATCTGCCTGTGCCAACTAGCTCCACTAGCAGCTAAGCTGCTAGCAGCTGCTCTGGTGCCAATCTGCTGTGTTTAAACACCCGAGGCCAAGACCTGAGCATGGAGGCGGCTGCTGTGTGCTGCTGAGCAGGTAAGATAGCTGCATGCCAAGCCGCCGCTTATGCTAACAGCTGAGGCGGGCGCACTAGGGCACCGTCCTGGGGAAGGTTTACCAGCTGAGGGCCTCGGAGGAACACCTAACAACCGCTGGAGCTAACACGCTTCATACACAGCGCATAATCTGCGGAGCTTAATTCACTGTGTGATGCAGTGAGGTGAACACACGGCAGGTGTGTGACAATGACGCTGCTTGGTGCTCGCAAAGTGCGCCAATGTCTCCGAGGACGCGCTCCGTTCGGTTATGCACGCCAGTATTGTTGCATGCGTTCACAGCTGTCGAGCTGATGTCACGGAGGGCTCTGTTGATTCGTCACTACAATCAGGTTGAATCCGATTATAACTGTAAATTCCTGGAATTGCACAACATGTCGTCGCTCCTGTGCAACGTCGATGACACACATTGATCGCGGCGACGCCGCCATCTGTTCGCACCCACCCGATTGGCTGTCCGTCAGTGGCAGATGTCACGTGACAGGCTATCACCTGACCTCTATTCTCTTGAGTCATATTTTTAACTGCAATAACAAGAGGCGCCCGGACTGTGGCAAGCTAACAGCTGCTAATCTGTACTGCGCTATCACCTGGGACAGGTGTGTGCTGTCTAGTGTTGTACCCACCTGTCCTGCTCACCAGACTGCATCATGGGTAATCTGACTGTATCACCAGTGTGGCGGCCGTGTTGTCATACTTCTGAGACTGTTGTCGGTTCCGTCCCACAGTGTGAAGAGTCCAGCGCCGCGTGTCGGGCTCGCAGCCATGCCGACCTAAAGGCCCGCTGCTGTGTGAGTGTGTGTGTGATTGTGTGTGTGAGTGTGAGTGTGTGAGGCAGAGGTGTCGCCAGAGGTCATCATGTCTGACAACCAGGCCGCCAACAACAACAACAATGTCCCCCTGAACAACAATAACAACACGGGGGGCAACCGCATCCGGAACCCCAACATGAACCAGAACCCCCTGATCAACGTGCGGGACCGCCTCTTCCACGCACTCTTCTTCAAGATGGCCGTCACCTACGCTCGGCTCTTCCCTCCGTCCTTCAGGAGAGTCTTTGAGTTCTTTGTCCTGCTCAAGGTTTGTGTCTGTCCACACACTCTGTAGACACGCCTTTTCTCGGCGCCGTCTAGACCGGGTCGAGCCGTGCGCTTCACGTCCAGGCCTTCAACAACGTTGTCACTTAGTCCCACCTAGATGCATAGTCGCACCTCACAATACCGTCAGTACTGTCGAAACTCAAAGAAGGAATGGTGTTTTTGAGACATTAGTCAACAGAAACGAGTGCAGCTGAAGCGCTGCTCTGTGAGCTTAAAACAAGTTTGTTTCCATTTGACTTCACGCACACTGTTGCCGTTTCCTAGAAGACGCCAACGATGAGACGGTGACGCAACAAGCCGGTCAATAAATGCATTGGTTTTAAAGAGAATGCAACAGCAAAGCACTTGAGCAATAACACGCCTCGTTATTTACAAGATAAAGTGCAGCTGATTGGGTAGTTTAGCTCCCCCTACTCCTCGTCTTCCTCCCCCTCCTGCCATCAGTTCTCTCAGCTTTAGTTTAGTCTCTCCAGCCCATTATCCAATCACAAGTTACGTTTCCATGACTGTTTCTTTCAAAATAAAGGCGATATTTCTAAAAATTTTACAGTTTTGACTGCAGATGTGTGCACTGAATGGTGTGAAGGGCATCAGACTTTGACCCGAGTTAAGTCTGCTGTTTTTTGTTTACATTTGTTTGCTGTTTGAGTTTTCTCTTTGATGACTTGTAAGAAAAAGAAAAGAAAGAAAATTCCGTCTCCTCCTCCGTCCAATCATAATGCCCCATTTTCACTGGTCAGTGAACTGGTCATGTGACCCCGTACATCATCTGTTTGTATGACACTTTAGCGATATTCCTCTGTATGGATCCGTGTGAAAAACCACCTGATGAGAGGTTTTTCCAACTTTAGCCGTTGACTTTATTGGCATATTTACAGGACAACAGTCACTTTTCTGCTTGTGTTGAGGGCAGCGGAGAAGACCTTGCTGGCCCCGACGGCCCCTAATGACATCATCATGCACCACCTCCGTGTCGGCTTAGTCGGCGGCGAGCCAAGTCGTAGCCACGCCCACCAGGGGCAGAGTCACCCGACCTTACTCTCGGCACACAGAGGCTCATTCACTGACCACTGACACAACAGCGGCCATAATCCACTTCTCCGCTCGCACTTTCCTCTCCCTTCCAGCAGGGGGCAGTGTTGCCACATGACTGCTGAGTGCAGCGCTGATGGAAGGCGTTGTTGATGATTTGAGGTACAGGTTGGAAGTTCTCCTGTGCAATCACACAGGTATCTAACGCCCCCTTCAGGCCCACAGCGGAGGTGCTGTCGGCTACTGAGACCAATATTGGGTCCAGCAGCAGGTTCTGGAGGTGCTGGTGGTGTTCGGGAGAAGCACACCAAGCAGTGGGAGGGGGCGGAGCTAATCTGCAGGATCAGGAAGAGATATCAGATGAGCTGCACCTGCACCTCTTCTTGCAGTACACCTGGTCACCTGATCCTCTCCCTTCACCTCCTCCTCAGGCTCTCTTCGTCCTCTTCATCCTCGCCTACATCCACATCGCCTTCTCTCGCTCGCCCATCAACTGCCTGGAGGCGGTGAGGGAGCGCTGGCCGCGCGACGGCATCCTACGGGTGGAGATCCAGAGGAACTCCAGCCGCGCCTCCGTCTTCCTGCAGTACTACGACTCGGCAGCCGGCCTGCAGGAGCAGCTGGAGGCCGAGGAGGAGGCGCGAGGAGGAGCAGGAGAAGCGGTGCCGTCCCTGAGTCTGGCGGCGCTGCAGCAGGAGCAGGAGGAGGAGGAGGAGCTCACCCTGGAGATGTTTGACAACAGCTCGGTGCAGGTGGGAGCACTTCCCTCAGTGGACACCAGGGGGCAGCAGTGGGCGGGGCTAAGCCTCTGGCACCTGTGTGTGTGTGTGTGTGTCCCTGCTGCAGTTTGAGCTGGACATTGAACCCCGCCTGAAGCCGTCTCTGATTGGAGGAGGTGCTGCAGGAGGGGGCGGAGCAGGAAGAGGAGGAGCCAATGACAGCCAGGACGTCTCCTTCAGCCAGACCACTAAAGGTACGCAGCCGCTGCAGGACTCAGTGTCTGAGCTGGAGATGATGACCAGAGCAGGTAAACTCCTGCTTCTCTTCCTCTTCCTCTTCTTCTTTGGCTCCACCCCCTCCTCCACCTTCTTCTTCCTCTTCTTCTTCTCCTGCTTTTTCTTTCTCTTCTCCTCCTCCTCATCGTCCTCCTCCTGCTCCTCCTCCAGGACAGAGTGCCACCTTGTGAACATTAGAGTTTCTCTCTCTGAGTTGATGGCTCACAATACACTCCACTCAAAATGTTTAGTGAGTTGTGGTTTTGTTGTTGTTGTTATTATTATTATTTAAAACATAGATTCTAGTGCGACCGCTGTGACATGTTTAGTCCTGAGACACCAGCAGGGGGCAGTAGACTCCCACGTTCTGCCTATCTCCAGCTCTGTGTGTTCCTCCTGGACCCCAGTGGAGGAGCCAGCAGTAGCGGCAGCAGGAGCAGCATTAACAGCGGCAGCAGCAGTAACAGCAGCAGCAGTAACAGCAGCAGGAGCAGCAGTAACAGGAGCAGGAGCAGCAGTAACAGCAGCAGGAGCAGTAACAGCAGCAGCAGCAGGAGCAGCAGCAGAAGTGAAGGCTGGACTCCTGGATGGAGAACCTGGAGCAGGAGAACCTGGCAGAACGTGGCAGCTTCCAGTCCAGGCTGGAGACGGGTGTAGCTCCTCTCCCCCTGCTGTGTGTGTGTGTGTGTGTGTGTGTGTGTGTGTGTGTGTGTGTGTGTGTGTGTGTGTGTGTGTGTGTGTGTGTGTGTGTGTGTGTGTGCGCGCGCGCGCGCGCATGTGCACACGTGCTGAGTGTGTGCTGTTGTGTGTCAGTGTGGCCCCAGGAGGAGTACATGGTGGAGTACTCGCTGGAGTATGGCTTCCTGCGCCTGTCCCAGAGCACCAGGCAGAGGCTCCACATCCCCGTCATGGTGGTCACCCTGGGTGAGGCCCCGCCCTCCTCACACTCACCTGCTGCTGCCGCTTTGAAAGATCTTTATTGATCGACAGAGGCAGACATACACATACATCTGAAGAAACAGCAGGAGATCCCCATCAACCAATTACCAGGGTCTGTTCTCCATGCAATGAGTCAACTCAGTCGTGTGTGTGTGTGTGTGTGTGTGTGTGTGTGTGTGTGTGTGTGTGTGTGTGTGTGTGTGTGTGTGTGTGTGTGTGTGTGTGTGTGTGTGTGTGTGTGTGTGTGTGTGTGTCCAGACCCCATGAAGGACGAGTGCTTCGGCGACCGCTTCAGCCGCTTCCTGCTGGACGAGTTCCTGGGCTACGACGACATCCTGATGTCCAGCGTGAAGGCCCTGGCTGAGAACGAGGAGAACAAAGGTTGGAGGAGCCGGAGGTCACCGCCTGTCTGACCCCACAACCTCTCCCGCACCGCCGGGCTGACGGCCGCTCGGCTCTGTGTCTCCTCAGGGTTCCTCAGGAACGTGGTGTCTGGAGAACATTACCGCTTCGTCAGCATGTGGATGGCCAGGACCTCCTACCTGGCCGCCTTCGTCATCATGGTCATCTTTGTAAGTGGACCAGTCGTAGGCCTCCTATGGTTGCACTGGTTCCACTGGTGGTGGTGCTGCTGCTGCTGATGATGATGATGATGATGATGATGCCTTCACTGTCCTCCTGTCTTTTCCAGACCCTGTCTGTGTCCATGCTGCTCAGATACTCTCACCACCAGATCTTCGTCTTCATCGGTCTGTTCCCAGTACACACAAGTGCACCTCAGTATACAGTGGTAGACCACAGCATACCCTAGTGCACACCAGTATATACCAGTACATACACCAGCAGTCCCCAGTATACACCAGTAGACTCCAGTACCCAGTTGTTTTCTGGTCCAGACTGACGGCCCAGGCGGTGAACTTGGTTTCTTGAGGACCTTCAGACTTGAGTTGCTTGTTGTGGCTGTTGTGGAGGTGGTGGATGTGCTCTCTGCTGCCCCCTGGCTGTGCGTGTGCGTGTGTGTGAGGACGAGCTGTTTGCTGTGTGTCCTCAGTGGACCTCCTGCAGATGTTGGAGATGAACATGACCATCGCCTTCCCAGCAGCCCCTCTGCTCACCGTCATCCTGGCCCTCGTGGGTGAGTGCTCACCCTGATCCCCCTGCTCCCACTGCTCCCCTGAGAGAGCCCCCTGATGATGTCACTTCCTGTCTGTCAGGGATGGAGGCCATCATGTCGGAGTTCTTCAACGACACCACCACGGCC
Organism: Nelusetta ayraudi; assembly: GCF_046127955.1. Taxonomy (NCBI): domain Eukaryota; kingdom Metazoa; phylum Chordata; class Actinopteri; order Tetraodontiformes; family Monacanthidae; genus Nelusetta; species Nelusetta ayraudi. Next base: position 5,904,713 of record NW_027466134.1, read on the forward strand.
TTCTACATCATCCTCATCGTCTGGCTGGCCGACCAGTACGACGCCATCTGCTGCCACACCAACACCAGCAAGCGCCACTGGCTGAGGTGGGTCACCTGATCAGTGGGCGGAGTCAGTGGAGATCAGCTGATCAGTGGGTGGAGTCAAAGAAGCTCACCTGATCAGTGGGCGGAGCCAGAAGGGGTGGGTCACCTAAACAGTGGGTGGAGTCAGAAGGGGTCAGCTGATGGTGGGTGGAGTCAGAATGTGGGGGGAGGCGGAGGGTGTCAACTGATCAGTGGGTGGAGTCAGAAGGGGTCACCTAATCAGTGGGTGGAGTCGGTGGAGATCATCTGATCAGTGGGCGGAGTCGGTGGAGATCAGCAGATCAGTGGGTGGTGTCAGGTGGAGCTGATGGTGCTGCTGGTGCTGCTGCTGTCTTGCAGGTTCTTCTATCTCTACCACTTTGCCTTCTATGCCTACCACTACCGCTTCAACGGCCAGTACAGCAGCCTGGCCCTGGTCACCTCCTGGCTCTTCATCCAGGTAGGAACATCTCACCACCTCACCTGCTCTCACAGTAAGAGACATGACCTCTGACCCCCTCAACCCCTCCCTCCTCCACCCCAGCACTCCATGATCTACTTCTTCCACCACTACGAGCTTCCTGCCATCCTGCAGCAGATCCGCATCCAGGAGATGCTGCTGCAGAACCAGCAGGCCAACCAGACGGCGCTGCAGGACAACCTCAACAACAACCACAGTGCAGCTGCTGCTCCTGCAGCTGCTCCGGCTGCTGCTGCTGCTGCTGCTCCGGCTGCTGCTGCTGCTGCTCCTCCAGCTGCTCCTCCTCCTGCTGCTCCTGCAGAACCCGGACCTAGCGGCACTTCCCAGCCCGGACCTGGACCAGGACCAGGACCAGGACCAGTACCCGGACCCTCCTCCTCAGCCGGGGAGGCGAGGGCGGAGCTGAACTGGGTGTCTCTGTCCAATCAGCTGCCTCCTCCTCCGCCCTCCTCCACCTCCTGCTCTGACTCAGTGGACTCCCTTCCAGGAGGGGAGCAGGGAGGTGCAGAGCAGGTCAGGTGGGCGGGGCCTCCACCACCACCCCCGCAGATAGACTGCCCCCCCACACAGAGTGCAGCCACAGACTGGGACTGCTCAGAGCCAAGCCCCGCCCCCTAGTGACTCAGTGCCTGTCAGTCAATACCTGCTCCACCCATCCATCCAGAGACTCAACCTGAGGGTCCCGGCCCCACAGGAGGTCCCAGGATGACGCTAGGCGGTCTCTCTCTCTCTCTCTCTCTCTCTCTCTCTCTCTCTCTCTCTCTCTCTCTCTCTCTCTCTCTGCTGTAAATACCCCTCCCCACACACACACACACACAGGTCGTCAGTGATGACATCATCAGAGTGGGACGTTAGCACGCGCACATGGATGACCTGGAAAGATGTTGCTAACATGCTAACTGCTACCTTAGTCACCCTGAACAGCCCACCCCCAATCCCCCACACTCCTGGACAGGAAGTGGGTGGGGCCGTCTCACAACATTGATTATTGATTACTGATTGACAGACTGCAGATTGGCCATTGCTTTTTTTTGGGTTGTTTTTTCCTCCTTTTTTTTCTTTCTTTTCCATTCACCTACCTGCTGTTTTTTTTTCCCCGTTGGAGGAGAACAGGAAGTGGGCGTGGCCAGACAGTTGTGCTTCCTGTCTGGAGTGGATGCCTTATCGTCAGTCCTCCTGTGGGCTCACCAGTTGTGTGTTTGTTTGCTGACAGCGGGGAGAAATAAAAACTGATTGGATGGATGTGCAATATCAGGCCCCGCCCCCTCCTTCCTGTGGGCGGAGCTTGTCACTATGATGCCCCCCCCCAACCCCTTCCCACAGGTGGGTGGGTTTGGTGCCCAGAGAATAAATAAAAGGAGATGGGGGTGGAGCCTGTGGTGTGATGTCAGCAGCAGGTTGTGGTTCTTCTCCTCCTCCTCGGTGCCTCTGCTGGATGACTGTAGCTCGTGAGCGCCACCTGTCCAGTAAACGCAGTGCACAGCCTGCTCGCCACGTCTGTTTTTCTTCTTCTTGCGCATGTTATTAGTTGTGGGGGGAGGGGACAGGGGAGGGGCGGAGTCAGCTCTCCCCATTTGGTCTGTGTCACTGCATAGAGCACACACACACACACACACACACACACGGTGAACACAGTTGCTGTGTCTCAATTCAGGTTCTGCGTCCTTGAAGTGTGCATTTTGAAAGGAAGTTGCATCATAGCACTGCACAAAGGCTTGTCCCAATTCCCGAGGGTGCTTAGGACGCTGAAAATGAGCCCTCGGAAATACACACTAGTTTTAGCCGATTCCAAGGATACACCGCTACTATCCTTTGCGCACTTGGGTATCCCATGATGCTTTGCGTGCTGCTGCAAAGCATTGTGGGATCCTGGGAAGTCAGCTGAAATTAGCGGCATGTACTGGTTAAGACACGACATATAAATCTAAATGTTGACGTTTCACATAAAGTATCCAGTTTTTAACGTAGGATTTTATTTATTTGATCATCCAACGGCATTGTTAGATGGCGAACCAATGGTTAGCTTGATACTATAAAAATGTCACTTCCGGGGTTGGCCAGCCAGAGGGAACGGCGGTGACGAAACGAGGAAATACGCCGAAGGCTAGACCGTCCCGAGTGGTTACCGGGGAGGCGGGGTTTGGTCCGTCCTTCTAGGCTGGGTCCTCGAAGAACGCTTCCTTCAGACGGAGGACACTCGGTCTGAAGGGTGCAGAACTTGAATTGAGACACAGCAAGTGTTTACAGGATTGACCACCAGCGGCCTTCACAAATAGTGCCGCCCAGGTGTATCATGGTCCAGGTCCTGGATGTCCAGCCAGGAAGAGAGCGGTGGCGCCTCCTACTGGCAGGAGGAGGCGGAGTCAAAGGAAGAAACGCAGTCCTGCTGGAGGCTGCAGGACATCAGAGCATAGCGGCGGCGGCAACCACTGCTTCTGGCCGGGTCACTGCTGGTCAGGTGACCCATCTGAAGCCGCCTCCTGATAGGGCCCCCCCGTCTTCTCTCAACCCCCAGGGTCCCAGAGACCTCTACCTGTCTTGTTCCTGCGTTTTGCTTCCTTGAACATCATCATCTTTATAATTCCAGCAGCTCACCAGGGACCCACTGCTGTGTGTGTGTGTGTGTGTGTGTGTGTGTGTGTGTGTGTGTGTGTGTGTGTGTGTGTGTGTGTGTGTGTGTGTGTGTGTGAGAGAGAGAGAGAGAGAGAGACTCAACTCTGGAGGCTCTTCATCAGCGTCAGTTCCCCAAACGGCTCCGTTTATTTTCCTAATTAATGTTGATTTGTGCTGTCAAGCTTTTTTCAAGGAGATGTGATTAATAGTGTGTGTGTGAGGGAGTGTGTGTGTGTGTGTGTGTGTGTGTGTGTGTGTGTGTGTGTGTGTGTGTGTGTGTGTGTGTGTGTTATGTAACTGGCTGGGCTCTGATGTTCTCAGGATGACGAAGGAAAACCTGCTGGATCCTCCAGCAGCAGCAGCAGGTGGGCCGACGCACCTTTGACCACCGGTGAGTCGGAGCTCTGGAGTCACGTGACACAAAAAGAGCCGACGCACATATCCAACCTGTTACGTGACGTCACAAAGCGGCTAATCTAGGACGGCATGAAAAACGTGGAGGGTTTTATTGTGAAGTTTGACACCAACTGTCGTAAAAAGAAAAAGAAAGTGAGTCGCTGTTCACACACACACACACACACACACACACAGCGTGTGTGTGTCTGCGTTGTGGACAACGCAGACAGAAATTGAAGCCACAGGCACCTCCTCACTTCCTCCTCCTCCTCCTCCCTGCTCCTGTCAATCAGCCGCTCCGGCTCGCTGCTCCTCTTCCTCCCATCGCCCCCCTCCTCCCCTCTCTTCCTCCTCCTCGGCCAGGATTTGGGAACTCCTCCTGCTCCTCCTCCTCCTCAGCAGCAGGAGTCTGGAGGAGCCTTCAGAGCGATGCTGAGCGCGCGGCACGATGTCTTGCACCTGCTCGTCCTCGCGGCGCCGGACTCCTCCGGTGCTCCTCCTGCACCTCCTCCTCATGGCGGCTCCGTGCCTCCTCCACCCGCAGCCGTGTCACCTCCTGGAGCGGATCGGGCACACGGTGCGCGTGGGCGCGCTCCTGCCGGCGCAGCGCGCGGCTCGAGCGCGCGTCCAGACGGCGCTCAACCTCGCGGTGGCCGCGATGAACCGGGACCGGGACTGGGACCAGGACCTGGACCGGGACTGGGACATGGACCGGCAGCGCGGTCTGGACCATGACCGGGATCGGGACCGAGACTGGGAGCTGGACCTGGACCGGGACCGGGACCGGGAGCGGCCCCCGGGGCGGGAGAACTTCCTGCCCTACAACCTGAGCCTGGAGCTGCTGTCACGCCAGCCGGCCGCAGCCGACCCGGAGTCGCTGTTCCGGTGCGTGTGCACGGGCGCGGCGCCGCGGGGGGTGTCCGCCCTGCTGGCCTTCCCGCAGAGCCGCGAGGAGCTGCTGCAGCTCGACCTGCTGGCCACCGCGCTGCACCTGCCCGTGCTCAGCCTGCTGGAGCACCACGAGCCGCTGCGCACGCAGGTAAACCACCGTGACCTTGACCCCCCCCCCAACTGTCTGTCTGAGCGACCACCGCTTTGTTCCGGTTCTGACTGAGTCCACTGGTCCCACTCGGACCAGTGAGAGACACCTGAGGGGGAACCGGGCGATGACACGTTCGTCACGTGACACCCGCCTGTTTTGATCACTGACAGACACTCTGTCTCTGTCTGTCTGTCTGTCAGTCTGTCTGTGTGAGTCCTGCTCAGTTTTTTAAAGAACCTTCCTCACAGTAACTACAGTGACAGTCATCTGGATTGGCTGCTGTGTGTGCGTGTGCGTGTGTGTGTGTGTGTGTGTGTGTCCTCTATACATTTTTCCCTCCAAACTCCTCCTCGTGTTGACCCAGAAAGTGCAGCAGCTCTACCTTCCTGTCAGGACCTTCACAGTAAAAGCACCGCTGACTATTATTGAACAGATCCCATTGGAGGCAGAAAAAAACAGCCAATCACTTCATCCCAGATTATAATCCCGCCCTCTCCCCCCTCAGAGTCAGGTGACCCTGGTCCCCTCCCACTCGCCGCTCACTGTGGAACCACTGAGCAGGTGTGTGTGTGTGTGTGTGTGTGTGTGTGTGTGTGTGTGTGTTGTGTGTGTGTGTGTGTAGGCCACCAGTCCCCCCCCATCACGACTCCAATGACCTTCGTCCCCCTGGAGCACTGAGGGACGGACGGACAGACAGGTGTCCTCACCTGTTGACCAATCAGAGTGCAGGACAGTCTGCTGCCACCTGCTGCTGCAGCAGAACACAGACAAAAACAAAGACTTTACGTCATTAGGATCTTCAGACATTCTCACATTTTCTTCTTCATTTTGTTAAATTAATGGAAAAACTTTATCGACACGTCCAAGAAATAACGACTCCTGACAGCAGCAGCAGCAGCAGCGGCAGTAGTGCATTGTGGGGGATTTATCAGCCCGGCTGAGACGACCTGTCACACTCACATTGTAGTTCAGACTGGCTGCTAATAGGAATTTAGCAGCTGATGATTAGCTGAACACGCGCACACACACACACACACACACACACACACACACACACACACACAGTTGGATGGTCGCTGTTGTTGCTCAGGACGACTCGTATCTTCAGGGTGGTTTTGTCACTTGTTATTGTCATTGGTTGTGTTGTTGTTGTTGGTGTGGTTGTGTTGTGAACTCTGAGCTGGTTGTCGATGCAGTTTGTGCGACACTGTTTCATCTCCGCTCCTCACAGCCGAGTCGTGTTTCATGTGTCAGTCAGAGTGACTCTCTTTGTTGTGTGTGTGTGTGTGTGTGTGTGTGTGTGTGTGTGTGTGTGTGTGTGTGTGTGTGTGTGTGTGTGTGAGAGAGAGAGAGAGAGAGAGAGAGAGAGCTGCAGGATGATGATGATGATGATGATGATGAAGATTTTCTCTGCGACGTCAACAGCAGCTCCAGACTCTGACTGGGAGGTGGTGACGCAGCAGCCAATCAGAGTCACTCATCAATTAATGCAGAGTCTTGATCACATGACCCCTCGAGCCCGGGTGGGAAAACAATCTCTTAAGTGACCTGAAGTGACCCCAGTCACTGTCCAGTCAGAAATGAGGGGAGGAAACACCTCCAGTGTTCACGCTCACCTCCGGAAAGCAGCCCTCTGTGATGTCACAAAGGGTGCTGCTACCGCCCTAGGGTGTTGGCTCCGCCCCTCTGAGACCGCTCTGTGTGGAAGGTGCCAACCGTGGCTGCAAACAGCGGGCTAATTCTGCTGGACACCTGGAGGAGGAGGTGGAGGAGGTTTTGGACCACAGAGCTTCAGGTGGAGCTGCTGCAGTCCAACAGGAGTTAGCCGCTAGCCGTGCTAAGCTAGTGCTAAGGAGGCTGGTGGTGGAGGCTCCTGAGGGCGGAGGAGCAGCAGCTGCTCTCAGCCTTTGATCTGCTTCCTGTCAGACAGGAAACAGCTGCTACTGCTGGACCCTTGGCGCTGCTGTAGCTCCGCCCCCCTTCTGGAAGCCCCCCCGCCAATCAGAGACAGCCAGGCGGCTCTGTGTGTGTGTGTGTGTGTGTGTGTGTGTGTGCGTGTGTGTGTGTGTGTGTGTGTGTGTGTGTGTGTTTCTCCTCCTCGGCTCTGGTGCTCAGCGGCGGGCTGCTGCAGTGCCGCGGCCGGCCAGCAGGGGGCGGCTGTGAGCGGCTGGATGAGACGGATGATCCGTGGCTGCGCTCCAGCTCAGAATCATTGATCTTCTCTGAGGGGCTCTTAGTGAGATGAACCTGTTGGACACGGAACAAAAACAACTCCCACAATGCTCTGTGTCACTGGGAGGGTCACCTGACCAGGAGGAGGAGGAGGAGGAGAAACTACAGCACAGCAACAGGAGGTGCAGGGTGGAGCTGAAGCCTCCTGCAGTCCAGCTGAGATCAGAAGATCTCCTGGATCATCCTCCTCACCTCCTCCTCACCTCCTCTTCACCTCCTCCTCGCCTCCTCGCCTCCTCCTCACCTCTTCCTCACCTCCTCCTCGCCTCCTCGCCTCCTCCTCACCTCCTCTTCACCTCCTCCTCGCCTCCTCCTCACCTCCTCCTCACCTCCTCCGGGCTTCCTCACCTCCTCTTCACCTCCTCCTCGCCTCATCACCTCCTCCGGGCCTCCTCCTCTCCTCACCTCATCCTCACCTCCTCTTCACCTCCTCCTCACCTCCTCTGGGCCTCCTCTTCACCTCCACCTCACCTCCTCCGGCCTCCTCCTCCGGGCCTCCTCCTCTCTTCACCTCCTCCGGGCCTCCTCCTGTTTGATGTTCCTGCTGTTTCACTGATGGTCCTGGAACCTTCAGACCTTCACCTCCTCCTCCACCTCCCTCTGAAAACAGCTGCTTGTGTGTGTGTGTGTGTGTGTGTGTGTGTGTGTGTGTGTGTGTGTGTGAGAGAGAGAGAAAAATGCACATTTAATCTTGTGGACGTGGTGGGGTGTTTATCTGACTGATGATGATTCTTCTTCTCCTCTTGCTCCTCCTCCTCCTCTTGCTCCTCCTGCTCCTCCTGCCTCTCCTCCTCTTGCTCCTCCTGCTCCTCCTCCTGCCCCTCCTCCTCCTGCACCTCCTCCACGTCCTCCTGCTCCCACTCCCAGAACCCCTATCACCTGCAGATGCTGACGGGGGTCCCAGACTCAGTTGTGTCTGAGGTTCTGCTGACAGTTCTGTCTGGTTCTGGTTCTGGTTGGGGGAAGGTGTGGGTGGTGCTGTGTGGGGGGTGGGAGGAGTCTCGGGTCCTGCTGTCTCGGCTGGAGGGAGGGGGTCCGGTCCTGGACCTGAGCCGTTCGGCCCACGACGACACCCAGATCCTGGACTTCCTGTCGCGCCACCTGGGCCGCAACAGCTCGGCGCCGCTGTCGGCGCTGCTGCTCGGCGCCGACCCCCTGTGCGCAGCGGCGGTACTGCGCGGCGCCCAGCGGCTGGGCCTCACCCTACCCAGGGTGCACTGGGTGCTGGGCCGGCCGCTGCGGCCCGACGCCCTGCAGGCCATCGGGCTGCCGCTGGGCCTGCTGGCCTATGGCCAGGTGCAGCGCCACCCACTGGACTCCTACCTGCGGGACGTCCTGCAGCTGCTCAGCAGGGCCGTGGCGGCGGCGGCGGCACTGAGACCCGAGCTGGCGCTGCTGGGGACCCCGCTGGACTGCCACCACCAGGAGGAGCAGGAGGAGCAGGAGGAGGAGGAGGAGGAGCCGCCCCACCCAGGACCAGGACCCTACCTGACCAGGTGAGTCAGCACAGCGGAGGACCAGCCCTCCACACTGGCCACACCCACCCTATGACCACATTAGCTTCTGCTGCCTCCTGAGTGACCCCTAGTGGCCTCAACTACATATAATAAGTATTATTCATGACCAGATTTGACCAGTCTGTCTGTCTGTCCTACCGTCTGTCTGTCTGTCCTCCTACTGTCTGTCTGTCTGCCTGCCTGCCTGCCTGCCTGTCTGCCTGCCTGTCTGTCTGTCTGTCCTACTGTCTGTCCTCCTGTCTTTCCTCCTGTCTTTCCTACTGTCCTCCTGTCTGTCCTCCTGTCCTCCTGTCTGTCCTCCTGTCTGTTCTACTGTCTGTCTGTCTGTCTTTCTGTCCTCCTACTTTCTGTCTGTCCTACTGTCTGTCTGTCTGTCTGTCTGTCCTCCTGTCTTTCCTCCTGTCTGTCCGACTGTCTGTCTGTCCTCCTGTCTCCCTGCTCTGCAGGTTCCTGTCCTCGGTCTCCTTCCCTGGTCTGACTGGTCGGGTGCAGGTGCAGCAGCAGCTGGTGGCCACCGGGCGGCGCTTCCACGTGTGGAGCCTGCGTAGGGACGCCCTGGGCCAGCCCGCCTGGGTGACGGTGGGCCGCTGGGAGGGGGGCCAGCTGCTGGTGGAGGACCAGGAGGTGTGGCGGGGTTCTGCTGGCGCCGCCCCCCCGGCCTCAGGGGGCGGGGCCAGCGGCGGCGGGCCCAGCCAGCGGCGGCAGCCTCGCTGGCGGCCGGGCCAGCCGGTGGCGGGCGGGCGGCTGCGGGTGGTGACCCTGGTGGAGCACCCCTTCGTCTTCACCCGGGACGTGGACCAGGAGGGCGGCTGCCCCGCCGGCCTGCTCTGCCTGGACGCCGGTGCCGCCGCCGCCAACACCTCGCAGGCGCTGGATCGCCTCTTCGCCCGGGCAGCGGGCGAGGACTCGGGCCAAGATGAGTCGCGGGCGGCGGCGGCGGCGCTCGGCGCCCGCTGCTGCTACGGCTACTGCATGGACCTGCTGGAGAAGTTGGCCCGGGACCTGGGCTTCACCTTTGACCTCTACATCGTGGCGGACGGGCGCTACGGCGCCCGCTCGGGCGGACGCTGGACGGGCCTGGTGGGCGAGCTGCTGGCGGGCGGCGCTGACCTGGCCGTGGCCTCCTTCAGCATCAACTCGGCCCGTAGCCGCGTGGTGGACTTCACCTCGCCCTTCTTCTCCACCAGCCTGGGCGTGCTGGTGCGCAGCAAGGACACGGCGGCGCCCATCGGCGCCTTCATGTGGCCGCTGCACTGGTCCATGTGGGCCGGCATCTTCGTCTCGCTGCACCTCACCGCCCTCTTCCTCACGCTGTACGAGTGGAACAGCCCCTACGGCATGACGCCCCACGGACGCAACCGCTCCAGGGTCTTCTCCTACTCCTCGGCCCTCAACCTCTGCTACGCCATCCTCTTCGGACGCACCGTCTCCTCCAAGACGCCCAAGTGCTGGACGGGACGCTTCCTCATGAACCTCTGGGCCATCTTCTGCCTGCTGGTGCTCTCCAGCTACACCGCCAACCTGGCCGCCGTCATGGTGGGGGAGAAGACCTTCGAGGACCTGTCGGGCATCCACGACGCCAAGGTGAGGAGAAGAGGGGGTGAGGGGTCGGGGGTGGGGAGGTCCTCTTGCTGGAGGTCCTGAGGAGGTTCTCCTACCTACTGGAGCTCCTCAGTCCAGCTGGAAGTGGAGGGAGAACAAGCAGCAAGTAGAGCAGGAGGTTCCTTCAGTGGAGACACCTTGAGGAACCTTCTAGTGTCATCACCATCTTCATCACCATCTTCATCACCATCTTCATCACCATCAACTTCATAGTTTTCATCACCGCTTCAGTTTCGATCTTCAGCTGATGTTCTCCTCCTCCTCCACCTCCTCCTCCTCCACCTCCTCCTCTTCCTCTTCCAGCTCCACCACCCCTCCTGGGGCTTCAGGTTTGGGACGGTGAGGGACAGCAGTGCTGAGGACTACATGAAGAAGAGCTTCCCGGAGATGCACGAGTACATGAGGCGGTTCAACGAGCCCACCACTCCTGGAGGAGTGGCCACCCTCAAGTAGGAGGAGCGCCCACCTCCTGAGGGAGGAGTGAGGCAGCAGGAGGAGGTGCTGACTTTGTGTGTGTGTGTGTGTGTGTGTGTGTGCGCAGGGCAGATCCTCCTCAGCTGGATGCCTTCATCATGGACAAGGCTCTGCTGGACTACGAGGTCTCCATCGATGCAGACTGCCAGCTGGCCACGGTGGGGAAGCCCTTCGCCATCGAGGGTGAGACCCCTGGGGGGTGGGGGGTAGCAGACCACGCCCTGACTCTCTGATCTGGACCAATCAGACGGGGCCAAGCCTCTGGTGACCCCTGAAGTTGACCCCTGACGTTGACCTCTGTTGTTGACCCCTGTATTTTGACCTCTGGTGACCCCTGAAGTTGACCGGTGTTGTTGACCCCTGCTGTTGACCCCTGCTGTTGACCTCTGGTGACCCCTTGGCCCAGGTTACGGGATCGGGCTGCCCCAGAACTCCCCTCTGACCTCCAACCTGTCAGAGTTCATCAGCAGGTACAAGTCTGAGGGTTTCATGGACCTCCTGCACGACAAGTGGTACAAGGTGGTTCCCTGTGGGAACCGGGTCTTCGCCGTCACCGAGGTCAGCACTTCCTGTCTGCTGCTCACTTCCTGTCTGCTGCTCACTTTCTGTCTGGCGGACCAATGAGAGGCTGACTCTGCTGTCTCCGCCCTCTCAGACCCTGCAGATGGGGATTGGTCACTTCTCGGGGCTCTTCCTGCTGCTGTGTATTGGAGTGGGCGGAGCCTTGCTCACCTTGGCAGGCGAGCACGGCTTCTACCAGCTGGTGCTGCCGCACATCCGCCGCCACCAGAACCTCAAGTACTGGCTGCACACGTCACAGGTGAGGCCCAGGGGGCGTGGCCTCAGCCAGTGACATCACCCTGCTGACCTTCTCCTTCTCCTCCTCCTCTGGCAGAAGATCCATCGAGCCCTCAACATGACGTTTGAGGACGTGAAGCGGCAGCGCGAGCAGCAGGAGAAGAGGTTGGTGTGATGTCACAGCGCCACCAGGTGGCGGCGGAAGCACCTTCACCAATGTCTTCCTGTTTCATCACCATCACCATCGTCTTCATCACCTTCTTCAGCTCAGTCTAAGGTCTCCTCCTCCTCTTCCTCCTTCACTTCCTGTTTCAGCAGTAACCTTCACAAGGCTCCGCCCACTTCATCCACTGTGTTGAACAACCAGTGTGAGAAGGACGCCGCCACCGCCACTGCCGCGAAGGATGGGCAGGACTTCAAGCGGGTCCACTTCAGCCTGGAGACCCTCAACACTCGCCGCCTGCTGGCCCGGCTGGGCGGCGCCCACGCCAAGGTGGGTGGAGCCAAAGCTGACAGTGGTGGCGGCGGGCGCTGTGAGAACGGCGGCCCGCCGCCACCACCACCGCCGCCGCCCTCCCTCGCCAGCCTTCTGCGCTCGCTGCCCTCGGCTGCGCCCACCACTGCCTCCTCCAGCCAATTAAGGAACACCCCTGCTGCTATAGCCCCGCCCCCTGCCGCCGTGGCCCCGCCCAGGCCCGGCGAGCTGCAGCAGCTGCAGCAGGAGATCGAGGAGATGAGGGAGCGGCTGCGGGCGGCGCTGGCCAGGAGGGCGGAGCTACAGACCGCCGTGGCCACGCCCACTGGGAGCGCGGAGCTACAGACCACCGTGGCCACGGTCTCAGCCACTCAAGCCCCGCCCACCACCACTGCTGCCCCAGCCACGCCCCTCCCCGCTGACACCAGGTGTGTGACCACCATGACGGACATGACCCAGGTCCCGCCCCCGCGGAACCGGCCGGCCAATCAGAGGAGCTGATGCTGCAGCAGCACCGCCAAGGTCACGTGACAATCAGGCAGCGATCAATCAGATCAATCAGAGCAATAAAGTTCCTAAACAGGAAGTGATATGGGAACTCTTAGGCTCCGCCCACTTTCACTGCAGGACGTCTGCGGGTCGACCAATCGGGGCGAAGGGCGTCGAGGCGGAAACCACTCGACCAAGCAGAGCCTTCACATCGGCAGCCAATTGGTTGACCACAGTCGCCGACAGGAAGTGAGGTCACCGGGCAGCAGACGTCTACTTCCTGTTTCCAACTGGTCCACTACTTCCTCTTGACCTTTGACCTCCTTCCCAGAATCTCAGATGTCTTCACTTTCTTACTGTCACTTGTTGATAATGCGAGTTTGTTATTCTTTATTACTTTTGGAGAGGACACCAATCAATCAATCAATCAATCAATCAATCAATCCATCAATCAATAAATTCAGTGATTGTAGTACAAAGTTGTGTTTTGCTGATTTTGTTCCAAATTGGGCCGTGCCGTCCAATCAGAGACTCAAGACTTCAGTCCTGGTCCCAGTTCACATGCAGCTGGGACTCCTCCTCCTCGACACTAGGGGGCGATATGAGCGGCGTCATCGGGTTCATTTGCTCCCTCCATCCAGACAAAAACACAACTATCATTATTGCTGTTTTTCTACGCTTCAGTTCCGGGCCTGGGACCTTTCTGTGTGGGGTCTGCCGGGTTCTCCGGGTTCTCCAGTGGAACACTGTGAATTATCCGTGGTGTGAGTGTGAATGGTTGTTTGTGTGTGTGTGTGTGGCCCTGGATGAACTGGCGACTGGCGACCAGGGTGCCACCCTGCCTTCACCCAGTGACAGCTGGGAGAGGCTCCAGTAGACCCCCCAGACCCCCAGGAGCCCCCGAACCCCCCGGACCCCCCAGACCCCAGGACCCTGAGCTCAGGAAGACGCAGGTGTGGAAAATGAACAAATGAAAGTAAGTAAAACAAAATGTCCAGTTTGCCTCTGAGTGGCTTTTATTATTTTCAAGGGTGACAGTCTGAGTACCAGGAAGAGAGAAAAAAAGAAAGTTCCATTTTAAGAATGAAGTTGAAATACATACATACATACATATACATATATATATATTTGCATATCTGCATTATGCAACTTATATTTTCAAAAATTATCAATTTAAAAACGGCTGCAACAGCACTATTCATAAAACCCATTTACAAGGACATTAAAATAATCACAAATACCTGAGTGAAATAAATAAAATAATCAGCAGGGACGTACGTAAAATGACAAGAAGTCAAAGAACTTTGAGTCAGAAGTTAATGCACTCCCTGTTTTCACGAAGTCGACTCATGACTCGCCAGCGACTGTCCCGCTTCAATAAAAGAAGCTTTTAGTTGGAACCAGGAAGAAACCTTTTCCCACCAGTGCACTCTGATTGAAATGAGCCGCCGTGAGTCACTCTGTCACACAGATCTTTATTCAGGCCTTGAAATCAACTCCGCTCAAGTGTAGGATGTGGTTGGTGAGAGACACCTGACAACCTGCGGCTAACCGTAGCAGCTAACTTCAGCGCCAAACCTCACAATTCTCAAAAGAGGTCGGAGTTGTTTTTTCCAATGACCTTCATTCTGAGCAGGAAGTCCCACAGAGAACCACTTCCTCTGCAGTCTCACTGCTGCACTGCAGCAGAAAAAAAACGTTCACAGGAGTGGGAGGGACTTGGTGGGACGTTCACGTTGACCTTCTGATCACGCCATGCACTGGAAATGATGCTCATCAATCCTTTCCTCCCTTCAGGCTCAGGACAGCTGACTGGCCAGCAGCTTGAGGTTCATCTTCTCCAGGATCTCCTGTGCCACCTGTATGGCGCCCCCTGCCTGGTACTGCTGCAGCAGCAGGTCCACGGTCCTGCTGCGGTCGGCCGCCTCCAGCCGGCCCGCCGGGACCGGCGCCGGCCTCTTGCTGAGGAGACTGTGGAAGAGCCGAAGTTCATCAGAGGTCATCTGGTCCAGAACACCCAGCAGTTGCATGGTGGTGGTCTGCAGGTCTGGGACACAGCAGAGACAGTCAACCAGCCAGTCAGTCAACCAGCCAGTCAGTGAGTCAGTCAACCAGTCAGTCAGTGAGTCAGTCAGCCAGTCAACCAGTCAGTCAACCAGCCAGTCAGTCAACCAGCCAGTCAGTGAGTCAGTCAACCAGTCAGTCAGTCAACCAGTCAGTCAACCAGTCAGTCAGTGAGTCAGTCAACCAGTCAACCAGTCAGTCAACCAGCCAGTCAGTGAGTCAGTCAACCAGTCAACCAGTCAGTCAACCAGCCAGTCAGTCAGTTAGTCAACCAGTCAACCAGCCAGTCAGTCAGTGAACCAGTCAGTCAGTCAGTCAGTCAGTCAACCAGTCAGTCAGTCTCTTCAGAGGTTTTGCTACCTTTAGTTTCCAGGCTGCTGTCAGGACCTGCAGGGCAGAAGATGAGAAGATGAAGATCAGCTGGTGGTGTTTTGGTCTGTTAGCTCTGTGTTAGGGGGGGGGGGGATACTGACCTTCCAGGGGGACGAGGCGGCGCCAGATCTCGGTGTCTCCGAGTAGCCAGCCAATCAGAGGCAGCGAGGTGCTGCGGCTGCACAGCTGCAGCTCCAGCTGGGAGAGGCCTGGCGGCAGCAGGACATGGAAGGACGGCAGGAAGTGGTTGTAGCTGCAGTCGTTCACAAAGGTACACGTCTGGAGGGGGAGGGGGAGGGGTCAGGGCAGCTGATTGGTCGGCGCTCCCCTCCCCTCCCCCCCAGGGGTCACTGACCTCTGGCTGGATGTGGGCGTGGCCTGGCGAGGCCCTCAGCCGATAGGTCTGCTGAGGGATCAGCTGACACTCGCCGCTGGTCTCCACGAACTCCAGGCCGCTGCGCTGGCGGCACTCCTGGATCACCTGACAGGTCACATGACACGGCCACCGTCAGGAAGATCCGCCCACCCCCCACCCCCCCACTCAACCGTCCCCGCTGAGGTCATCGTGAACACGTGACTCTTCGGCAGCGGTGGGCGGGGCCAGGATGATGGAGCTGCACGCTGACTGGAGGAACTGTTTGATTGACAGCACCGAGTGCAAAGGACACGACACTCTCTGTGTTTGTGTGTGAGTGAGTGGGCGTGGCCTGGGTGTGAGTGGGCGTGGCCTGGTCCCACCTGGCCCAGGTTGATGTTGCTGGGCAGCAGCAGCACAAACAGCGCCCTCGTGCTGTGCTGGCGGAAGAGCAGCACCAGGCCGCGCAGCGCCGCCCTGCTGGCCACCGCCTGCACCAGGCCGAAGCAGGAGAAGCCCGGCGGCGCCACGGTCACATGACTGGACGTCACCTGCTCGGGTGGGAGGAGCTCCAGCCCGACATCGGTCACGTGGGCTACCGACAGGAAGTGGCCACCCCCACCTGCTGGGCACAGGGGTGGTGGTTAGGGGAGGAAGTCCCACCCCCTCCCTCCTGAAGACACCCCCCCCCCCCCCCAGGGGAACTGACCAGTGAGCAGGCAGCAGTGTGGCAGGTGCAGCCGCTGGAAGCTCCCTGATAGGATGGTGAAGCTGAAGAGGGGGCCGGCCGGCTGGAGGCCCCGTCTCTTGAGGAAGTCCAGGTTCCAGGGCCGAGGCCCGTACACTAGCTCGCCGGCGCCCTCCAGCTGCAGACCAGTGGCACTGCAGCGGAACACACCTGGCTTCTGGCAGCGCAGCCTGGAGGGGGAGGAGTCAGAGGAGCGGGGAGAAGTCAGAGCAGGGAGGGGGCAGGGTATCACGGCTGTCAACCAATCGTCTCGGCCATGAGTAGGCGGAGTTACCTGAAGACGTCTCCGCCCTCGGTGACCTCAGGTGTGACCTCCTTCACCTGCAGGTGGCAACATTGCCATCAGTCAGCAGCCAATCAGCAACCTCCCCCCTCCCCCTCCCTCCTCCCTCACCTCTGCATCCATGATGATGGGCCTCTCGCCCCAGCCACGCCCCCTCTGAGATGTCACTTCCTGGCAGTCATACTTTGGCAGGTGCACGCCTGCGGGATGACATCATCGGGTCACATGACCTGTGGTTAGAGCCTAGCCTAGCCTAGCCCAGCCTAGCCTAGCTTAGCCTAGCCGAGCCTACTTAAGGTGGGGACGATCTTCAGCAGCAGCCTCAGGGCTTCTCCTCTAGGAAGCTCCGCCCCTTCTCCAACTTTGTCATCAGTCACATGACCTCTCAGTGCCCAGTGGAACAGGTCCAGCTCCTCCTGGTCCAGGAAGTCTGTGAAGGTCTGGACACACACACAGGAAGTAGAACAGACAGCTAGGTCAGGGGGGCGGGGCTTCAGCAGGCTGGAGTCTGATTGGATGATGTCACTTACCTTTAACCCCGGACCTGCTTCCGCCAGCATCTGCAGCAAGAAGGGCTCTGATTGGCTGAGTGCCTGCAGGAAGAGCCGCTGGGCCTGGTCCCCCTTCTGGATCAGCAGGTCCAGCAGGGCCCGGGTCCTGTGCTGCTGCAGGCCAAAGACCAGGATAGCCTCCAGGTTGGAGGTGGTGAGGACCCCTCGCTGCTGCAGCAGGTCCAGGACCTGCTCCAGCCTGTCCACCTGCTGCACCAGCTCCTGCCGCTGGTTCTTCACCAGGTCCGGGTCCACGTCCAGGACCTCACCAAGGACCTGGACCTGCTCCAGACCCTCCACCTGCTGCACCAGCTCCTGGTGCTCGTTCTTCACCAGCTCCAGGTCTGGGTCTGTGCCCAGGTCCTGGAACAGGTCTGGGTCCGGGTCTGGGTCCCGGCACAGACTCTTTGGCAGTCCCGGGACTGGACTCGGGCCCCGACCCAGACCTGGCCTGGGAACCAGTGTGTGCTTGGCTTCCCCCTGCTGGTGCAGCTGGGGCAGGAGGCCCAGGCCTGCGCTGAGGACCCTGATGGTGCCGTCCTGGTGGTAGCAGCGCTGCAGCAGTTTGGCGGTGGTCTGGGGGCTGGCGGGGTGCAGCCAGTGCTGCGGGAGGGCGGGCAGGGCCAGCAGGTCTAGCAGTTTCTGCTGGCCCAGCAGCCAGTGGAGCTGCCACAGCCGCATGTCGTCCAGCTCCAGCAGCTGGGACAGCAGCGCCTCGCTCTCCTGCTCCCCCTGCTGGACGCCTGGGGCCGGCGGTGCAGGGCCACTGCAGTGGTGGCTGTCAGTTAGCTTGTTTCCCATGATGCAACCTGCTGCTGGAGACCAGAAGACACCTGCAAGAACAACAACAGCAAGGTGTCACACCTTCACCACCACAGGGGGCGCTCCTCAGGGCTCACAACTCATCCTGGACACTGGAGATATTGTTCAAGCCCTCAGTCAGGCCTGACCTGGAGTGACCTTTGAACTGAGGTGACCTTTGACCTCGGTCTAACCAGTTATGCTGCCAAATGGATGATTGAGTCTTCAGACCCTTCCAGGAGTTACAGTGAACCAAGACCTCAGTGAGGAGAGCTGAGAGTGACCCCTGTTTTACACCAGAAGCGTCTGCAGAGCGTCAGCAGAGCGTCCGCGTTGACGCTCTGCTCACGCTCCAGCACCCTCCCACACAGGGCGCGTTTTACGAGCAGAGCGTCTCGATCGGTTCACGCGAGGATTGCAAGATCGCGCGACAACCCAGGTAGTTTTCGCGTGTTTTTAAAGAAAACAACAATGAAACAAAACATCGATACTTCGAGACACTGTCCCAACAGTGTCTCGAAGTATCGATGTGTGTAAAAAAGAAAAAAAATAATAACGCGAACTGCTGGCATCATACAAAATGCAGGTATTTAAAGTATAGATGCATTTTGTTCATCATAGTTTGAGATTCAAAGTGAAATTTGTTTTTGTTTGACGGCCGACCTGAACAGCGTTGAAGCCGATGTGTCACGTTGATGTTTCACAGTAAAGTACAGCACATACAAATACAAAATACAGCACATTGTGTGTTATGATGAAAATCAACCGGATCCACCGTGTTTTTACACTATTGATTTCCTGTCGGAACGATCCCACCTGCTACAATTGACGCAGGAGGGACGCGGCAAGCGTCAAAGAATAAATTCTGGCGTTCTTTTCCAACGGGTCGCGTTTTACTGCTTCTGGGATGTTTCTGGGACACTTCTGAAACGCGGACGCTCTGCGCCTGGTGTAAACCTGCTCATTGACTTTAGTGGCCGCGTTTCACTGCGTCGACGCGGACGCTCTGCTGACGCTCTGCTGACGCTCTGCAAACGCTTCTGGTGTAAAACAGGGGTGAGGCAGAGTCTCCCACACACACACACACACACTGTGTGTGAGTGACGATGACTGTGTGTGAGCAGTAACAGCAGCAGTAACAACAGCAGTAACAGCAGCAGTAAAAGCAGCAGTAACAGCAGCAGCAGCAGTAACAGCAATAGTAACAACAGCAGTAACCGAGGCAGTAACAGCAACAGTAACAACAGCAGTAACAACAGCAGTAAAAACAGCAGCAGCAGTAACAACAGCAGTAAAAGCAGCAGTAACAGCAGCAGTAACAGCAGCAGTTCCTACCTCAGCAGCAGCAGCAGTTGAACAGTCTCTACTTCCTGTCTCGCTCTTTATGTGGCATCCTTGACCTTCTTTCTTTATAAGCAGCTCTCAGAAAAAACACAATTTTCCACACACACACACACACACACACACACACACACACACACACACACACATACACACACACACACACACTATATATATATATACATAGTATATATATATATGTATGTATAGTAGATATATATACTAAATACATGAAAAATAAATAGAAGATAGAACAAATACAAAATGGCTCCAACATAAATATATTTATGCATATGTGGTTTTTCACCTGTGCCTGAGGTCGCTAATGGAAAGTTACTAAAGTTTCTGAGAGCTGCTTATAAAGGAAGAAGGTTAACAGGCCTTCTTCCACATAAAGCGAGAGAGAGGAAGTAGAGCGACTGTTCAACTGCTGAGGTAGGAACTGCTGCTGGTACTGCTGCTGCTGCTGCTGCTGTTGCTGCTGCTGTTGCTGCTGCTGCTGTTACTGATTCCAAGTCATTGGAATCCACAATATTTCGAGTGAAGAAAGAGAGAAAATGATATTCCAATTGAAGGGAGGAAAAAAAGAATTATATTCCAAGTGAGAGTTCCAAATATTTCCAGGGTTCCAAATATTTGTGCAAAAAAAAATGGTTTTCAAACTTTGTAATGCCTCCTTTTAAAGCGTGTACTTCATATGTATATATATATACATATATATGTATATATATATATATATACATATACATACATACATATATATATATATATATATATATACATATACATACATACATAGATATACATACACATACATACATACATACATACATACATATATATATATATATATATATATATATACATATATATACATATATATATACACACACACACACACAACATAACAGTAAATAATGAATATAGTGTATTTATGGATCTATATGCATGAATATATTTCTGTAGGAGCCATTTTGTATTTGTTCCTTCTATTTATTTTTCAGTCTTCCTTTAAGTGAAGTCGTTGCATTCATGACCCCTGCTGGCGGTTGTTGGTTACATAGAAAAGCTTCTAGCACACCTGTGCTAATGGATGTCAGTCAAAGCAGACAAAGGCCAGGTGGGATCGTCTTGAGGCTCAGCTGTATAATGACTCTGGCTGTATCTGTTGTATCTATATCTATAGATCTATCCCATCTATTACAGCTTTTTCATTTTTCTCATATTATATATTGAATTAAGTCTTAAACACTTTGAGCCCAGGAAGAGGTCGAGATCTTGTGTTCCACACAGAAGAAGAAATGACCGCTGAATGACCGCTGGTGACGGCAGATATTCAAGGTCAAGTATCGCTGGTGATCAAGTTTATAACGTCTTAACTGAACATTTCATGTTTGTGTGTCTGCACATTCCCACACCAGCAGCCAATCAGCATCATCCAGCCTGAGCCAATGAGGACAAAGACACAAGGGTTAGAAAAAAAGACAATTTATTAGGAAAAAACAACACCAACAGTGAGGAACAAGTGTGTGTGTGTGTGTGTTCATGTGGGCTTGGTGAGCAGCTGGCTGGAGAAGTCGTACAGATCCTTGTTGATCTTCTTCAGGGTCTGGACCTCCTCCTCCAGCTCCGACACCCTGACCTTGGTGTTCTCACCGTCCCCAAACACCGTCTGGACCAACACACACACACACACACACACACACACAGAGTGACTGTGACCTGCTGCTCCCCAGGTCAGGCAGGTGACTTGCTAAGCCCCGCCCCCTCACCTTGTCCGTCACAGCGTTCATCAGACTGTTGAGCCTATCAGCTCGCTGCAGGTAGGACTCCTCCTCCTCCTGGACACACACACACACACAGAGTTAGCAGAGTGTGAGGTGTCCAGCAGGCCCCCCCCCCCAGGTAGACACTCACCTGTGTGTAGAGGCCCAGACGGACACACACATGTCCCCCCTCCCCCCCTCCTCCCCCCAGGTGTCTGGAGAAGCGGGGGAGGTGGGCGGGGGGGCGGCTGTCTGGCAGGAACATGTTGGCCGGCGCCGCCATGATGACCGCGTTGGTCACCTGACCTACACACACACACACACACACACACACACACACACACACACACACACACACACACACACACACACACACACACACACACACACAGAGGAAGTGAGGTCACAGAACCTGCCCGAGCCTCAGACACACCCTCTTTTGATCTGAGGCCACGGCCCCTCATGTTGAGAAGTTAATCCTGATGGCTCCGCCTCTTAATGTCAATGAGGCTCCAGACTGAGAGCTTAACTCAAACAAACTTCCTGCCCTGAGACTCCGCCCACATCATTGTCATCACCACCACTGGATTATGCAGTGCATTAACTGCAGACCAGCGAGTGACAGGAATCACTTTTTAAAAGATTCCTGCAGCAGCAAAATGTTCAGAGCCAAAAATATCTGCTGTGCTACATGTTAGCAGGCTGCAGGCAGCAGGGGGCGCTGTCCCCACTACCGCCTCAGTCACCACCACCTACTGTGGCTCTGCAGCGCCCCCAGGGGCTCAGTCAGCAGCAGAAGTGGACCCGTCTGGTGGAGGAGGAGGAGGCGGCAGCAGAGGAGGAGGAGGAGGAAGGGGGCAGAGGAGGAGGAGGAGGTGGAGGAGGCGGCAGAGGAGGAAGGGGGCAGAGGAAGAGGTGGAGGAGGAGGAGGCAGGAGGATGAGGAGGCAGAGGAGGAGGAGGAGGAGGCTCGGTCCAAACAGCAGAATTGTTGCTGACCAATCACAGTGCTGTCACGGAGGATCAGCCTCCCCCTCCTTGATGTTGGGTTGGGGGGGGGTAGTGGTGGAGCTGCCAGCAGGGGGATTAGGAGGCAGTGAGCAGTGAGGAGGTGTCAGCACTGAGAGGATCTTCTTAATGAGCTGCCAGTCACAGCAGCACCATGGAGCCTCCTCCCCTCCTCCTCCTACACCACCTCCTCCACCACCACCCACTACACCACCACCTCCTCCCACAACTCCTCCACCTCCTCTACCACCACCTCCCTTGGAGTGGGCGTGGCCTACATTTGTGGGGCATAATCTACCTCTGTGAGGGCAGGTCCCACCTATATCGTGGGCGTGGTCTGCCGTTGTGTGGGCATGGCCTGTCTGTGTTGTGGCCGTGGCCTACCTGTGTGTGGGCGTGGCCTACCTTTATGTGCGATGCAGCGGAGGCTCTGTTTGCTGTGGACGTCCCACAGTCGCACCGTCTCGTCATGTGACCCGGAGAGGAGCAGCGTCCCGTCCATGGACACCGACAGGCAGGTGACCATGTTCCTGAGAGGGGGGAGGGGCGGGGCAGGCTCAGATCTCACACACCTGGTCCAGAGGGGGGGAGGGGGAGAGGGGGGCTGCGCTCACCTGTGACCTTTGAACACCTGGTTCCCGTCTCCGTCCGACTGGAACGACTTGTCCCGGCTGAGACCCTGAGGGAGGCGGCCAGGACCGTTCAAACAGGAACTTTATGGACAGCGGGCGGTGGATGGAGGGAGGCGGGGCCTGGCTTACCTGGCTGCACAGGGACACCTGGAAGATGTTGCCATCGCTGCCGCCGCAGAACAGGAAGTAGTCGCAGGGGTCCGTGGTGACCGACATGATCTCCACGTCGAAGAGGACCGAGAGCAGCAGCTCACCCGAGGACAACTCCCACACCTGGACACGCCCACAGGAAGTGAGGTAGGGGAGACAGACAGGAAGCAGAGGGGACAGGAAGAGGAAGCAGAGCGGACTGGAACAGGAAGCAGTGGAGACAGACAGGAAGCAGAAGGGACAGGAACAGGAAGCAGTGGAGACAGACAGGAAGCAGAGGGGACAGGAACAGGAAGCAGTGGAGACAGACAGGAAGCAGAGGGGACAGGAACAGGAAGCAGAGGGGACAGGAACAGGAAGCAGTGCTGCAGGTGTTGCAGGTGCTGAGGGTCACCTTGACGGTCTGGTCCAAGGAGGAAGTGGCCACTCTGGCCTGAGCTCCCATGAGGCCGCAGTGCAGGTCTGTGATTGGCAGCGTGTGGCGAGACAGGACGTGGCGAGGCTCGGGGGCGTGGCCTAGATCCAGCTGCACCACGCTGCAAGACAGACACAGGACAGGTGGAGAAGGTGGAGGCGATGGAGGAGAGGTGGTGGGCGTGGCCGGGCGGTGGGCGTGGCTACCTGGCCAGGCTCCAGACCAGCGCCAGGTTGTCCTTCCCTCCGGACACAAAGTGGCTGCCGTCGGTGGAGAAGCGCAGACAGGTGACATCCTGGTAGTGACGGCTGAGCACGGCCAGCAGCGCACCTGTCGACACCTGGACCAATCACAGTGTTTGGAGTCAGTGGAGGGGGTGGGGCCGCGGGGGGGCGGAGCCAGGAAGGAGTTCTCACCTCCCACAGGTAGAGGGCGTCGGCCACGGCAGCGATCAGGTAGAGGCCGTCGGGTGAGGCGCTCAGGCAGGTGACCACACCTGGACACACGATCTTCTGCTGCAGCTGGTCCTGCAACCAGCAGGGGGAGCTGGTGAGACGTCTAACAGCCAATCACAGGGCAGCGGCTGCAGGGGGCGGGCCCACAGAGGAGCACCACCAATAACCAACATCTGCAGGACTCGTAAGGTCAGCTGCTTGAACCATACGGTCATTGATTTACTTCCTGTGTCCTCCAGCGCAGCCCACTGTCAGTATACAGTCACTACACCAGTGAACATCAGTATCCACTGTACAGTCCACTCACTGCGTCCCACAATGCATCACAAGGAAAGGGCAGCATTATTATTTTTGTGACCAAATCACGTGCTGCTAACATGAAAGACTAACGCTCCTGATTTCAACAATATTACATGTGTATTATTCCTGCACTCAACATGGAACACAACTCCGTAAAAACAGGCACCAAGACACAACTATGCACAGGTGAAAGAACACCAACAACACAACACAAAAACAAGACAAAAACAAACAAAAAAAACAGCATACAGCTAAAAACAATCGCTTCATAAGTGTGTGCGTGTCTGTGTGTTATATTACGGTATTTATTATTCTAATATTTAATATAGATCAGAATTCCTCCACGGCTCCCAGCCAATCAGGATCCGGCTCTTCGAACCGGTCCGTGGTCGAACCAGCAGCCCTCACGAGTTGGTCGCAGCGCTCCAGTCTCCCTCCCTGACCCTCGCCATCCTACCATCCTACCTTCTTGTGTATCTCCCAGACGTTGATGAAGTTCTTGGCCAGCTGCGCCGACAGCAGGTAGCGGCCCGCCAGCACCGCCAGGCCGCGGGCCGCGCTGTTCCCCCCGCGGTAGGAGAGCAGGCTGGAGCCGCTGTGGAGCTCCAGCACTGACACGTTCCACAGCTGCGAGCCCGAGTCGCTGCTCACGATCACCTCCACCGGGGCCGCCATCACAACGAGGGAGCCGCCGCCGCGGTGCACCCTGGGTGCTGGAGGAGAGCTCTTCCTCGACCCCTGCGCCTCACTGCCTGACCGGTGCACTGCTGCCCCCTGCTGCTGGTCTGACCAAACTACAGTGGTAGGTTGAAACCGTAGCCCTCGATGACGGTCAGAATTCCAGTGATATTATTTTAATGATAAAATACATTTTTTAATGAAGAGAGCAGCAGCTTTTCTTTCTTGCGTATTCTGATATTATCAATAACAATACTTGAGAGCAGCTGCTCTTCCATATATTCTACTGGTATTACCATGAAGTCATCAGTGACCAGCAGCAGCTTTTCTTCTGCTGTATTCTATCATTTATTTATTTGCAGTATTCTGCAGCTTTACTGCTGTTGTATTCTACTATAATATATATAGCTACAGTTAAGTTTTTTTTTTAATCATCATT
This sequence comes from Nelusetta ayraudi, assembly GCF_046127955.1. Lineage (NCBI taxonomy): Eukaryota > Metazoa > Chordata > Actinopteri > Tetraodontiformes > Monacanthidae > Nelusetta > Nelusetta ayraudi. The sequence goes on from NW_027466134.1 coordinate 5,929,254, forward strand.
GTGAAGAAGACATTTTACTGGTTTTATTACATTAGCAGGAGAGCAGCGGCTCTTCTTCTGGGGTATTCCACCAATATTAATAAGAACACAGCACTGGCAGGAGAGCTGCGTTCTGACAGCAGCCAGTCTGCTCTTCTGTCTTCAACTAATATTACTGCCATCATCACTACGAACGATGCATTATTTATTCATTAGCAGGAGAGCAGCGGCGTTGTTTGTCAAACATTCTTTAATTCATGCAGGACATACACAAGCAGAGATATGAGATGGTGCAGGGCTCACAGGTTCTCCATCAAAGACACCTTTTATTATGACAACAACACTTGAAGCGCTGCTGCTGCTGCTGCTGCGGCGGCTGCACTCTAAAAACACTAAATAAAATGAGCCCCCATCCCCCCCAGAGTTCAAGGTTGTTTAGTGAGCGGAAGCTTCATCTTCCAGCTTATTGGGCTGTTGGAGCTGTCAATCACAGGGGGGAGCTGTCAATCAACAGTAGCTGCTTCTACTTGAACCTTTAATAGAGACGCATTTTAAAGACACGGCTGCTTTTCTACACGGGAACAGAACAGAAACAAAGTGAGCGAGCCGACATTCAAACTTTCATTTGCCGTCCCTGGCTGATGATGTCACAGCGCGGGGAAACACAAAGCATGCTGGGACACAAAACACTTCCTGAACTGGGCGGCAAGGGTGGGGGGGGAGAAAAAAAACCAAAAAAAAAAAAACCCAAATCAAAGTAAACATACATGAATATATCAACACTGGGCTCCACTGACAGCTAGAGAAGAGAAATAAAAAGGTGGTGGTGGTGGTTTAGGGGAACAGCGCCCCCTACTTGTGGCCCTTGCTGGTCTTGAAGGACACCTGCAGCACCTTGTCTCCCAGCCGGTAGCCGTTGAGGCTGTGGATGGCCATGGCGGCGTCCTCGTAGTTGGTCATGGTGACGAAGCCGAAACCTTTGCACTTGTTGGTGTTGAAGTCTCGGATGACCTTGACGTTGACCACGGCGCCGAAGGGTCCGAACATCTGCCACAGGATGGCCTCGTCCGCCTCCTGGCCCAGGTTGTAGATGAAGATGCACCAGCCGTTGGGGGAGTTGCCCGGCGAGGTGCCGCCGCCTCCGCCGCCGCCGCCGCTGCCCATGTGGTCGGCGTTCATGGGAGAGAACCTGGAGGGGAGGGGCAGGAAGCGATGCATGGCGTGAGGAGGAGCAGCAGCAGCACCACCATGTGGAGGTCAGTGCACAACACCAGTCTGTCTAAGAACCAAGCATGGGGGCAAATTGTGGCCTGTTAAACATTTTTAATCCGGCCTGTCCAACTTGAAGGTGAAGCCGTATTTGACCACCTCGATCCACCCAGAACCACCTAGGCAGACTCCAGCCCAGGGATCCATGTGTGTCCCTGTTCAAGCCTTTGATCTGGCCCTTACTAATCAATTAGAAATGATTGTTGGAACTGATCAATATCTGCTGTAGTGTATTTGTATGCCAGTGGCACTCTGCTATTTACATTTCTATGTGCGTAGAGATAGAAAGGCAGACAGAGATATGTTTGATTTTCGAGGTTCAATTTGGCTCCAGAAGGCATGCCGTGCTCTGATTTGCCGGTCCCTGCAGGGGCGAGGCCTACCTGAACCTCTGGGCCTGGTGGTGGACAGGGCCTCCGAAGCGGCGCGACTGTCCGTGGTACATCTGCTGCATCATCTGGGAGTTCCTGGCCTGGTTGGGGTTGGTGGCAAACTTGACCGTGATTGGCTCCGAGCTGCCGGGGGGGGCGTGGCCATTCAGGTGCTTGATGGCGTCCTCCGCCTCCGACCGCTTGTCGTAGCGGATGAAGGCCACGCCTCGGGACAGACCTGCAGTGGGGCAGGGGGAGACGAGTGGTTAGTCCTGGGGTGGGCAAGCTACGGCCCAGGGGCCCAGATGTAGCCCTGTTAAGTTATAAACTAGCTGTGTTTGATGGAAATGTGCGGTGTTTGGTGGGCGGGTCGGGTCACCTGACTCACCCGAGGCCTGGTCCACCAGCACCCTGGAGTTGATGATGTGTCCGAAGCGGCTGAACATGTCCTCCAGGTCCTGCTGGCTCACCGTCCTGGGCAGCCCGCTGATGTACAAGTTAGCGTCCTTGATCATGTCCGAGCTGGGCCGCGCAAACGACACCTGGTGGAGGGGGGAGACGGAGCAGCGTCAGTCGTCGGCCGCCGGATCGAGTCAGATCGGCAGCAAAAAAAAGAAAGAAAGAAAGAAAAAAAGAAAAAAAATAATCAAATTAAAGATTCAGCAGGAGAAAAATAAATCAAGTTACATTCAGTCTTCTTTTAAAGAAAATATCCAAAGTTTAAATTTTAAATAAAGTAAAAAAAAAAAACAAAAAAAAAAACATTACCAGAACTTTTCTGAAATGAAATAAAACCAAAAAAATAAATACAACAAAAAAATAAAAAATAATCCAACATTGTGAGATGATTTATTGACAATCTCGTCAAAATAAAGGCAGGTTTTTTTCTTATCAAAATAAAAGCAGCTCGGCACAGTGTCGCACTGAACTGAATCAAAGTCACAGGTTCTGTGGCAACACGTGTCGTTAAAAAAAAAAATCTCATTTATCATCGAGTCGGAGGAAAAAAACAACCAACAACATGACAGCGGAGCAAAAAAAAAAAATCAAATAAAAAATAAAAAAATACCTTCATCCATGAGACAGTTTGCAGGTGAGGGGAGGGGGGTAGAGAGAGAGAGAGAGAGAGATCGCCCTCTACTGCCCAAGGAACAATAAGACAGCTATCAGTGGAGACAGGGAAAATCAAAGAGCACCTGTGGCACTTTACCTTGATAGTTTTAGACTGTAGCCTCAGGCCATTGAGGGTACTGATAGCCCTCTCTGCATCATTAGGGTTAACAAAGTTAACAAAGCCGTAACCTAAACTGTGGCCTAGAAAAAACACAAAAAGGAAAACAACAAAATAAAACAACCAAACTGTGGTGCGTTAGGAAGAGGCCTCGCATCGCACGGGCTCACAGACAGCAGCCAGAAAATAAGAGCACACAATATCAGAGCAGCGACCGCAGGGTCGGAGTGGAACCGACGGCGGAGGGACCTCGAACGCATCGTTTCCTCAGAGTGACGCCCCCTGCTGGAATCATCTGGAGGGGTTCAAACTGGAGGCTTGTTGGTATGAGCGAGCGAGCGAGCGAGAGAGAGAGATGTTGTGCGCCGCCGCCAGCAGGAGGCGCTACAGTCACTGTGAGGAAACGGGTGGACAGTTTGCTCCGCTTGCTCAGAATCATAATAACGTTACAGACATTGCGTAAAAACCTGAAAAACAAAATAAAAGACAAGTGAAAACATTTTCTCAAACACATCGTTCATCCTCAGTCAGCATAGTTTAGACTTCTGCTCTTTAAATTATTTTTATAAAAAAAAAGTAAATAAAGGTTTCATCACTGCAGTGTTTCAGATTCAGGGTGAATCTTTTTTGATGAGGACACCAGAAAAGGAATAATAAAAAAACAATCTGCAAAAAAACCTCCCAATCCTGGTTGAATCAAAGAAATCAAATCAAAGATTCACCATCCAATCAGAGAGAGCCATCACATGAACACTTCCATAAAGATAAAAAAACATCACACAATAGCGTCTAGAAATAAATCCATTAACATCACTTTTGAAAAACAGGAATTAACGAAAAAAATCAGCTCACGAAGCGGCTGAGGAAAAAGAAACAGGAAATAAGTAGAGTACACAGGAAGTACTGCGGGCTACTGGGGGGGGTACACGTGTGTTGCTGTCACATGCAGTGTTTGCAGTGCTGTGTGTGTACTAGCAGTAGCAGTAGTAGTGGGGGTCCTGTAGTCAGTGGTGCTGCAGTACCACGGCGGCCCCCTGGGGGGCAGCAGCGGCGGCGGTGGTGGTTTTACCTGCTACTTTGTCTCTGATGAGCTTGGCCGACTCGACCTCCCCCACGCTGCTGAAGAGGCTGCGCAGCTCATCCTGGCTCATGCTCTGAGGCAGGTAGTTGACGATCAGGTTGGTCCGAGACTCGTCGTCCTCCATCAGCTGCTCCGCAAAGCCGTTATCGTACAGCTCCTGCTGGGGGGTGGGGGGGTAAGAGAGTCAACTTCACTGGCACAGCGGGAACTTCCTGCTCGGTGTCTCTCTAGCGACACACCGCCAGCCAATCAGCGCTCACCTTCCCAGCACCACCTTTAGTAACGTGTTGACCTCCGACGTCACTCTGAGAGTTCTGAACCTCGCACACCTGAGAACGAAAATACACACGGTGGTTACACACACACACGCACAGCGTGCTTGTTTGCACGATCAACTCCGAGATGGATGCGATAGATTTGCGCACCTTCAGATACCGGATGTGTCCTCGTCTCAGGGCCATCGAGTCGCTCCGGCGTCTCAGCGGGTCTGGGGGAGGAGGAGGAGGAGCAGCGGGTGTTAGCGCCGATCGACCGGGAACAGTGAACCCGAACCGAAGACAACCACCTAGCTGCTAGCTGCAGATCAAAGCCGGCGCGGAGCTGTGGCCCGCGTTAGCGCCGGTGACGTCACTGCACGGCGTTGGATAAGGCGATTTTTTTTTCCCCCTTCTTTTTTTTTTTTTTTTTTACACCACAAGATTGTCAGAAATGCGGCCGCTCTTTGTGACGAATCCGACCAGAATTAGCTTCAACATTGTAGACAACTAGTCCCGAACCGGTCAGAACCGACTCGAACCACCTGTAAAAAAAAAAATAACCAACGGAAAACTAACGGACCAGAACCTACGCGGGCGCTAGCAGCTAACTGGCTAATCCCAGCCACATGTTAGCGCACAAAGCAGCTAAGCGGCTAACGGCGTTGGATTGGAGCTCTTTACCTGCTGCCGTGAGTCACGGGTTACTGGCGCCTGGGTACTGCACTCGGATTGATCCGCGGACACGAGTTGAACGGCTGCAAAGTCAACGAAAACGAAACGCGGTGGGAAAGAAAAGCTCCGAACGATCCGCTGCTCTCCGCGCCACACACAAAGGAAGCGAAGTGCGACCAGATATCGCGAGATTTGGCCTTCTTCAACGTGTCGGGGGCTGGGAGGGGGGAACAGATGGAAGACGCGGTGCTCCGGAGCCACCTAGTGGACAGAGCGTGTTACTGCTCCAAGGAGGAGTCAGACTGACGGTTTCAGCCTGTTTACTGCACGGATGTGTCGGATCGAACTCTGCCCCGCCGGCCAAAATATCAAAACTTCCTCTAGACAGAGCAGTGAACCTTTTATTATAGAGCCAGACAATCAGTTGTCAATACCTGCTTCCTCCTGTCTGCTGAAGCCTCTGCCAGCCATCACAGGGCGAAGGCAGGGTGACACCCTGGACCAGTGTCACACACACACACACACACACACACACACACTCCTCACTGTGGGAGGAAGCTGGAGAACATGGAGAGAACCCAGCAGATAACATAGCACCTCCACACAGAAAGGTCCCAGGCCCACAACCTTCTTGCTGTGAGGCAGCAGTGCTGACCACTGCACCACCGTGTCAACTCATAATAATAATAATAATAATAATAATAATAACAATAATAAGCCTTGAACTAGCAAGCAAACGTGCATCAAGGAAAGTCTGTTCAAGTAAATAGTCTGGCAGGATAGCAGCAGAGCATGCTGGGATTTGTAGTATTAGTAGTAGCGGCGAACCAGCAGCTCTCGTAGTCATTTAAGATGACCGCCTCGCGGGCCAGATATTACGACACTGTCACTGTCGCATCCATGCTATCAACCCGATTAGCGTCAGTGCTGCCAAGCAGCTTCCGGGTTGGTTGATGGTCGGTGCTTCAGACACGATGATGGTGATGTGGTGGGTCCAGTCAGTGGTCGTGGGTGGTTCTGCTCCTCCTGCAGCCAGGTGAGCGGAGACACACCTGGCTGATCCCCCCTACCCCCCGCCCCCCTCAATGAGTCATGGTGGGAAATAAATAAATAAGTCAATAAACCACTAAATAAATAAATAAGCGCTCCCTCCTTCATTCACAGGGAGGCCGGCAGGGGCTATTTTTAGCCGCCCGGCGGAGGGGGGCGGAGTCAGGCTGCTGGCGCCTCGCTCCACCTTGAATCAACGCAGGATGTCAGCGGAGAGCCGAGCTGAGCGGGCAGAGCAGCGAACCGGCCGCCTTCGAACCGAGCCATTCCCGCAGGACCACTGGAGAACCACGGCCGCCGCGCCGCTACACGCACACGCACACGCACAGAACCAGAACTAGGAGCAGAACCAAGACCAAGACTAGGACCATCACCGGAACCGGGACCAGGGTCCGACACCTGCAGCAACCTCTGATCCGGATTCCCGTCCGCGACGACGAGGAGGAAAGAAAGCAGGAGAAAAACCGAACCGGGCCGAAAAAAGCGCGCATCGAACCCGCCCAGCAGAGGTAGGGAGGGACGCACACACACACACACACACACACACACACACACACACACACACACACACACACACACACACACCATGACTCCACACCATATCATTTTCTCTATTGTCAGCTGTTATTGCGTCGTGTTGAACATTGAACACGGTCCTGTTTTTGACCGAAAACAGACACACCATGATATGACAGGTGCAGTGTGTGTGTGTGTGTGTGTGTGTGTGTGTGTGTGTGTGTGTGTGTGAGTGTGTGTGTGTGTTGACAGCTACAGGCTAAAGGCTAACTCCAGCTAGCTCTGCAGGTGTGAGGAGTCACAGAGAGGTCACGTGGTCAGCAGGGTCAGATGGTAGCTCAGTGTGTGGGGGGGTGTCCCTGGGGTTTGCTGGTCGCTGCTCCACTGCTGCTGATTGGCTGAGCAGCAACCACGGAGGCTGGAGCAGACAGGAAGGGGCGGGGCCAACCCCAGGAGCAGACAGGAAGAGGTGGAGAAGATCAGTTGACCAGGAACCTCCAGAGGTCTCCCAGAGGAGCTTCATTCAGCCAGTAGGCTGAGGCCACTGGACCTTCAGGACCTTCAGGTCTGGAGGTCCTGGAAGTCTGGTGGTCTGGAGGTCTGGAGGTCTAGAGGACGTTCAGGTCTGGAGGTCTGAATTTCAGGAGGACCTTCAGGATCTGCAGATCTGGACGTCTGGGAGGACCTAGCGGTCTAAAAGGACCTGGTGGTCTGGAGGTCTGGAGGTCTAGAGGACCTAGCGGTCTAAAAGGACCTGGTGGTCTGGAGGTTTGGATTTCAGCAGGACCTGCAGGACCTGCTGGACCTGCTGGACCTGGAGGACCTGGAGGACCTTTCAGGCTGAACTTCTTCTGGCTGGGCAGTCAAGCAGGAACAGGAAGTGGCAGTTTGGTGTGTGTATTTGCAGAGCAGGGGGAGTGGCTCAGGTGTGGCTGGGGGCGGAGTCTGATCCACCTGATCCACCAGATTGGCCTCACCTGAGAATCCACTGCCGCTACTCCACCTCCTCCCTCCTCCTCCTGCTGGTACCACTGACCCCTCCCCTCTCTCTCTCTCTCTCTCTCGGTCCTGGTCCTGGTCCTGGGCGCTGATCCAGATGGCCAAGGCAGACCAGCGGCTGGGCCAGCGGGACGGCTCGGACCAGAACTTTGACTACATGTTCAAGCTGCTGATCATCGGGAACAGCAGCGTGGGGAAGACGTCCTTCCTCTTCCGCTACGCCGACGACTCCTTCAGCAACTCCTTCGTCAGCACGGTGGGCATCGACTTCAAGGTGAAGACCGTCTACCGCAACGACAAGAGGATCAAGCTGCAGATCTGGGTGAGTCGCACTCACTGTGTGTGTGTGTGTGTGTGTGTGTGTGTGTGTGTGTGTGTGTGTGTGTGTGTGTGTGTGTGTGTGTCTCTCTCTCTCTTTCACACACACACGCAACATATCACAGTAACACAACATGTGTGGAGGCCGTAACACAATGTTCTGGAGGAGCTGCTGGGTGGAGAGGACACACACACACACACACACACACACAGACAGGCACACACACACACACACACACAGACACACACGCACACACACACCACAGCTTGTATCATCGCCGGCGATGTTGTTGCCATGGCAGCAGCTCCTCACACTCTTTCTCTTGGCAACACACACACACACACACACACACACACACACACACACACACACACACACACTGAAACCTTCCTTGGTGGCAATTAAAGAGACCGCTTGCCGCAAAGAGGTTAAGACCCAGCAGGGTGTGTGTGTGTGTGTGTGTGTGTGTGTGTGTGTGTGTGTGTGTGTCCATAAGTAGGTCCAATCAGAGACATTCATCATTCATCTTCTATACCCGCTTATTCCTATTCAGGGTCACGGGGGTCTGCTGGAGCCTATCCCAGCTGTCTTAGGGCGAAGGCAGGGGACACCCTGGACAAGTCCCAATCAGAGACAATTGATTCCAAATGGAGTCTCAGCAGCAGATCCTCAAAAAAGGGCACGCAGCGCTAAAATACGGCGCATTTTGCGGCGGGATTGCGCACGCAATCTGTGCCACAGATGCGGGGATCCACAAAGGTTTTTGCGCTAATGACATGCAGGCGCAAACACGCCCACGAATGCGGCACCTGAAACAGGTGCGAATGTTGCGGTCTGGCAACCCGAGAGCAGTTTGCGCCAAAGGTTGTTCGTGAGTGCGTGTGTTTGACAGCGAAACTCTGCTGGGATAAAGGCGCTCCTGCGCGCGCCTGGCGTTACGATGCCTCCTCAGTCTACCAAGACTGCTGCCATAATGGAAAGAAAGTCAAGACGCGTTTGTCACCAACACCTGAGTACCGTTTGTATTTTTCATAGTCTATCTAAAATATTGGCATATATACTGTAGTCTATGCCGATCGATATAAGATTTGGGGAGCCATATACATATTTCAGGCTTTTCAGAGAGGAAAGTTTCACTCAGAAGCCAGGAACACTTTGACAGACAGAAGCTGCGCCTGGTTTTGGCTTGCGGTGTTTGCGTCTGTCAAACTGCGCGCGGACACGAGCACAAACTCTTTCTGGATCTGCCGCTGTTTGAATGAGGCATATTTGCATTGAAGGGGGTGTCATTTTGCGCATAATAACTAATTTCAATACATTCAAATGAGTCTGGCGCAGCCCTGCCGCTCCTTGCGCCTCGGCGCATTGTGCGCCGATTTTCACGTTTGCGTCCTCTCTGTGGATCGGAATCACCGTTTTTGGCGCTGTTTACATGGATTTTCAGGCGCAAAAGCCGCGCAATCGCTTTGAGGATCTACCCCTCAGTGGTAAACAGAATGGTCACCCTGTTCAGGCTGCTGATTGGCCGACTGGCCTCACAGTTTGACCTCGACACCGCCCACCATCGCTGCTCGGCCCCTCCCCCACTCCCCCACCCAACAGGAAGTCCACAGCTGGTACCAATTGCCTGCGATGGCTCAGCAGGATGTGATTGGTCAGGCTTCGATTAGGTCCTCCTCCTCCTCAGTGGGCGGAGCTGAAACAGTTGGCCATGCCCATGATCACCGATCATCTGCTCTCTGATTGGCTGAAAACATGTTGGCATCAGCTGGACACACTGAGACAGTTTTCCAACCAAAGACTGACTGACTGATGGCCTCAGGCACTGTGTGCCACACACACACACACACACACACACACACACACACACACACACACACACAGAATAATCGGTGTGCACATCAGAGTGGATGCACCACAGTCTGGTTCCTCTGGAGCAGCAGCGATTAGCAAGTGGCTGCAGAGAAGCAACACAATGGAGCTAAATTTAGAAGGACTGATGGCAGCAGCAGTAACAGCAGCAGCAGCAGCAATAGTAACAGTAAAAGCAGCAGCAGTAGCAGCAGCAGCAGCAGTAGCAGCAGTAGCAGCAGCAGCAGCAGTAACAGCAGCAGCAGCAGTAACAGCAGCAGTAGCAGCAGCAGCAGCAGTAACAGCAGCAGCAGCAGCAGCAGCAGTAGCAGCAGCAGTAGCAGCAGCAGCAGCAGTAACAGCAGCAGCAATAGTAACAGTAACAGCAGCAGCAGCAATAGTAACAGTAACAGCAGCAGTAACAGCAGTAACAGCAGCAGCAGCAGTAACAGCAGCAGCAGCAGCAGTGAGGAGCTGAAAGGAAACCATGATGTGACTCAGACCCTCACACTGGTTGAAGGTCCTGAGCAGCATCCAGACCAGCGCTGACTCCTCCTGCTGCTGCCGCTCCTCCTCTAGGAGGTGAGCAGTCCTGACCGGGGTTCTCCTCCTTGAGCTCCTCCAGTGCGAGATGAGGAAGAGGAGAAGGAGAAAGAGAAGGATGAGAAGGAGGAGGAGAAGGATGAGGAAAATGATGAGGAGGAGGAGGAGGAGGAGAGGAGGAGAAGGATGAGGAAGAGGAAGGAGGAGAAAGAGAAGGATGAGAAAGAGGAGAAGGATGAGGAAGAGGAGGAGGAGAAAGAAGGATGAGGAGGAGGAAGAGAAGGATGAGGAAGAGCAGGAGGAGAAAGAGAAGGATGAGGAAGAGGAGGAGAAAGAGAAGGAGGAGGAGGAGGAAGAGGAGAAGGAGGAGGAGAAAGGGAGGGATGAGGAGAAAGAGAAAGATGAGGAAGAGGAGGATGAGGAGAAGGATGAGGAAGAGGAGGAGGAGAAAGAGAAAGATGAGGAAGAGGAGGATGAGGAAGAGGAGGAGGTGTCCTGATGAGCCCCTCCGGGACCTGCTGTTATCTCACAACCTTCCAGCCTGATAGCATCACCTAGCATTAGCCTCAGTTAGCATCAAGCTAATGGCTAACAGCAGACAGACTTCCTGGTTTTCCTCCGAGTCCTTGTGTCCAACATCACCACTGTGCTCCGCTGCCTCCTGCCTTGATGTCTTGCCCCAGGCTGTAATGAGCCCTTCAGCCTGCAGGGGATGGTGTGAGTGAGTGTGTGACACGTGTGTGTGTGTGTGTGTGTGTGTGTGTGTGTGTGTGTGTGTGTGTGTGTGTGTGTGTGTGTACAGGACACTGCGGGCCAGGAGCGCTACCGCACCATCACCACGGCCTACTACCGCGGCGCCATGGGCTTCATCCTCATGTACGACATCACCAACGAGGAGTCCTTCAACGCTGTGCAGGACTGGTGGGTGTGTGTGTGTGTGTGTGTGTGCGTGCGTCTACGTGTGTGTGTGTGTGTGTGTGTGTGTGTGTGTGTGTGTGTGTGTGTGTGTGTGTGTGTGTGTGTGTGTGTGTGTGTGTGTGTGTGTGACCACTCTGTGTGCACCCTGCAGGGCCACCCAGATCAAGACCTACTCCTGGGACAACGCCCAGGTCATCATGGTGGGCAACAAGTGCGACATGGACGAGGAGCGAGTGGTGGCGCCGGAGAAGGGCAAACATCTGGCCGACCAGCTGGGTGAGGAGCCCGCACACACACACACACACACACACACACACCTGGACTGGAGCTACAGACAGTCAGAAAGGAAGTGGTAGGCCGTGCACTTCACTTGTGTAGACCATCAGTCCACCTCATGATGTTCTCAATGTGATGAAGGCTGCAGGATGTATGGAGCATCACACTGGCAACCATCACCCCTCCATCCAGGAGACCCGGTCCAGCAGAACTCAGTTTCTGGAGCATTTCAATCACAGTTACGACATGAAGGTCATTTTCCCAGGTCACCGATGAACAAAGTTTTAATGGCACCACCAAAACTACACTGAACTTCAGCTCAGGTCCAAACTGGTCCAATGAGACGATAACCAAACAAACTACTGAACAATGTCGCTGCAGCCACTGCGTCAATGCGCCTCGTTTCCATTCTTCACTGCAGAGGATTCAGCGGCCAAGTCTTCATCGTGGTGGCAACCACAGCTCCAGGTTGAGTTGAGTCTTTGAGGTTCTCAGGGCTTCTTCTCCAACCGCAGGACGCCTGCGCGTGAAGCCGTTCTCGCCATCGCTGACTCCAGATCTGATTGGCTCAGATCGCCCCTGATTGGCTCAGATCTGATTGGCTCCGATCTGATTGGCTCCGATCTGATTGGCTCTGATCTGATTGGCTCAGATCTGACTGGCTCACATCTGATTGGCTCAGATCTGATTGACGGTGGTGCGTTCGCTGACAGCCAACGGGAGCCTTCGATGTTCCTTGAAGGCCTCAGGCAGATTTCATAGAACCTGGCAACACAAGCCAGCTGAAATCTGATTGGATAGAAACTCTACTGTAATATATAACACTGGAGGCAGCGCCACCTAGTGGATATTATATGATATGAAAAGAACAGACTATGGAGAATAACCTGAAGATCATATATATGGGACAACGTGCGTTTCCAAGTAGGCTGAGTCCGGTAGAGAAGCCCTGACTGGTCCTGGTGGACCAGCACCACTGCAGGCTGGTGTGTGAAGGTTCTGCAGGTAGAACCTGGACCAGAGCCCTGCAGCCTGCGGTGTGTTTACCTGGAGAAACTGTCAACCAGGCCCCTCGCCCTCCACTGTGTGTTCAGAGTGAGTCGGACTGGTTCCCAGTCCGCTGCAGGGCTGCTCACCAGTGGTAGCGGCTGATCTCTGTACACACTGCAGGCTTCCTGCACACCGTGGCAGCCCCACTCCAAGGTGGCGGTGAGGTGAGGCCACGCCCCCTCGAACACGCCCTCTTTCCCCCTCCAGGGGTCGCCGCAGCTGCCAACCACACAGCAGCATTGATTTGCATATTTGATTTGTTGCTGCAGTTTCTCATGCAGAACGGAGGCTGGTGGCGCGGTCTTGTTTTTCTTCGGAGTGGACACACTGACGCCACCTGGTGGTGGAATTAAAAACCAAAGAAAAACATTGTTAACTTCTCCACGTAATAATAACGATGATGATAATGATGATGAAGTACGCAGCTGAGCTCTGAAGCTCTTGCTGCTGCTGCTGCTGCTGCTGCTGCTGCTGCTGAATGTCGCCCCCTGCTGCAGGCTTCGAGTACTACGAGGCCAGCGCCAAGGAGAACATCAACGTGCGGCAGGTGTTTGAGCGGCTGGTCGACATCATCTGCGTCAAGATGTCGGAGCGCGTGGACGTGGAGGCGCCGGCGGCCCCCAAGACCACCAAGCTGACCGACAAGCCCGCCCAGCTGCCCCAGAAGTGCTGCTGATGGCCCCTCCCCCTTCCTCCTGTCACTTCCCCCGCCCCACCCCCCCAGCCCTGCTGTGAACCAGTCACACCAGATCCATTCAGACCGCTACCACGCTAGCCTCCTCTGCTTCTGTCTATGTTTGTGAGCAGTCTGCTAACTCTCCTGCAGCCACTTTGATCTCCTCCCTGTTCCCGCCTACCTTTGGCTTGAGGGGGGCAGTGTGCTCCAGACGCTGGGGCTCTCTGTCAGTGGGGTTTTGCTGCTTCGCTAACTGCCACCGGTGTAGTGTTGCACTCCAGACGGCCAGACCAACCCAGACCAAGACGTTATCTAGACTAGAGAGCATCGAGATGGACACCAGACCAAAAGTTTGTGTATCATTGAAAAATAACAACAAAACTGAAAAAAAAAAATGACCAGCACCTCTTTTTAAATTCCAGTTTGCTTCCAAATGGAACGGCAACATCTCTTTTCAGGAGTCCAGTGCTTTTCTGGAACGTGTCGCTGCTTTGCCAACTATTTTGAACCATTTAAAAAAAAAAACACACAACAACAACTTTGCTTCATAAAATTAAACAAATAAATGAACTAGGAATAAGGAACTAGGAATAAGGGGCTGGGGTGTCACTCTGGGTGTCACCAACAGAGTGTAAAGCTGCAACTGGGCGTTACTGGTATTACTGCGTCATTACAGTGTTGGCAGAATCTCCACTGGCCTGGATCAAAACTCTTTTTCTTGAGAGAGTACAGGTTGTGCTGCCGCCGCGGCGAACACGCAATCTCAGATCGCCCCCAATGGGCCCAGTGATAGACTAGCTATAGCACTGATGCTAACGAAGTTAGCTGCTACTGTGGTTCACCCGGTTGTTTGCAGCCTGGTTCTTGGTTTTGGTGGAGCCGTTGAGTCGGGACACAATGGAAAACGTTAGCCTTGTGTCCTAGTGATTCTTTCACTCGTATGTATATGTGTGTGTGTGTGTATGTATTTATATATATACACACATATATGTGATGATATTCTTCCTGAAACAGCGTCAGTCATGAGGAAGGTTAGATCAGATCCAGACCAGGCCGATGATCTCTAGCGACCCCTTCCTGTCAGTGCAAACTCCTCCTACTTCCCTGGGTTTGTTGAGAGTGCCCCCCCTGCTGCCAGCCAGATTGCACTGCACTGCCCCCCTCTCGGTTGCACAACAACTACAACAACGCCATCACTGCCGCTAAACATCACGTCCATGTTTACAGTACACACACAGACACACACAGAAGGCCCCCCCTGCCCCCACAGCGGTCTACAGTGTTTCCTACAGTACATTGAGTGCGTCGTGTGTGTTTGTATGAGTGTGTGCGCGCGAGAGAGTTTGCGTGTTGCATATTTATTGCGTGTTCAGTTGTGAGGGTTTTTTGTGTTTGTGTCGAGTACCTTTGACGGAAGTGTGATGATGTTTTTGATGACGTCGGGTGAGATGCAGTGTGCATTATTTAAAATGAAGAGAAAAAAAGAAGGGATGGATCCAAAAAAATTGTGTCTTTATTATTATTATTATTATTATTATTATTATTAATAATAAATATTACAACGATAGACAATAAAACAAAATAAAAAAATGTGTATCCTGCCAAGTTGTTGTGTAGCTACCGCAGCCCACGTCTCCGTGTTCCTCTCACCACTGTGTCCTCTGAGTGATGAAAACATGCTGTAAAAACGTTGACATTGTCGTCACATGATTATTTTTTCAGTGAATTTGTAAATGATAGAGTTAGAAACGATACCCGTTGTTGATTATGAATTTATTTTTATGCAGTGTAGCTATACCATGGACAAATGACGTATATATCCATATATACATGTAGGGTTCATGTAAACTTGTCGTCTTACGGTTCACTCCTGCTCGAGGGGAGAAGCACAAAGTGATTGTACAAAAAAAAAAATATTGTGAATGTTTGTATATTATAGATGCGATTTAGTACAATAAAAATCTTTCCTGAGAAACAGCCTGGCCTACTTCTTGTTTGTTTGGCCGTCCAAAGTGTATAAAAATCCAAAACGATGACACCAATTTGACGTCACGTTCTCCGTGACGTCACACTCGTTCCAAGCGACATACGGACGCAGCATTAAGCAGATTTTCACAGCACCGGAATTGTCAAAACACGAAACAGGAATTAACCGTCTGCGTCACCTGGCGCGGCCAATCACAACGGCCCACACTGCCGCCCCAGCGATCTCCAGCCAATCACAGACGTTGTTACTCGCTGCTCGCCCTGCGCTAACTTCAGCCGCGTAAGCTAGTAGCCGAAGCAAAAGGTGAGCTTGTCTCCTTGCAAAAAGTTTAAAAGAGCCAAAAAAAATACCCTGCCGAGTCATAGTTAGCCACTTTGATGGCTAACTAGCCAGCTAGCTAGAGACGTGACCAAGCGGTAGCTTAGCTTCGAGCTACAGGCACTGGTCTGTGTGTGTGTGTGTGTGTGTGTGTGTGTGTGTGTGTGTGTGTGTGTGTGTGTGTGTGTGTGTGTGTGTGTGTGTGTGTGTGTGTGTGGCTAAAGCTAGGCTAACGCCTGCAGTCGAGCCGGTAAAGACGATGTACAGTCAGTGAACGGAGCATTGGAGTGCTGGGAAAAGCAGGTCACATTTTGAATCAAGGACCACTGGGTACTGTGTATTGTTCTGTCTTGTCTGAATGACTGTGTAGAAGTCGCATAGTCTCGTGAGTACACAACATACAGTTCTTCAAAGTGCATGAAGTTTAGAGACCTGGTAGAATTTGAAACCGCACAATTCGTGTATAAGGCAAAAAAAAAAAAACTTCCAAACGTCCAAGACTAGCTTAGCTCTGCGTCCTCCTGTTCCATTTCGGATTTGAAATAAAAGGAAAAGGAAAGGAAAGGAAAGAAATAAATGTTTACATTGTCAGTATTTTTTTAAAAACCATTATTCTTTTATGAACTTGCTTGTTTGTATCAGAAGTCTGAGATAAAGTTTACAAAAAAACAAAACCGGGAGCACCACATGTAGCAACAGGTGGCCACGTGACTGCCACATCAGAACATAAATGCTTCACATTGCATCAGCTGATCAGGGCTTCACAGTGTGTGGAGCAGTGACTGCAGATCCATGATCCATAGCCTGCAGCTACCTGGTCAGATACCAGACTGAGGCTCCTGCACTGCTCTCACCTGGTGGAATCAGGTGGTTGACCCCCAGTGTGACCCCCGCCCCTGCAGGACCTACTGCTGGACCCTCAGGACTGGGCGGAGATGCCTCAGACCAACAAGGCTCCGGGCCTCCAGAGCGGCTCGGACCAGGACGAGCCTCCTCCTCCTCCACAGGAAGTGAGGTCACAGCAGGTGGGTGGAGCTTCTGCTCCTGCTGACCAGGACCAGGGCGACCCTGACATCGTCAAGTCCCCCAGCGACCCCAAGAGATACAGGTGAGGGAGAGGAGCCATGAGGCGCTCTGTCGGTCACGCTGAGAACTGGTGTTGTTGTATTGTGTGTTCTTGTGTGTTGTTTCTGTGTTATTGTGGTCGTGTGACTATGATTGTGTGTTGTTGTTGAGTTGTTGTGTGATTGTGTTGCTGTGTGATTGTGGCCTTCAGGTACATCGTGCTGAGCAACGGCCTGCGAGCGCTGCTCATCTCCGACTTCAGCCGAGCAGAGGGGGACGGATGTGGTGACGGCCCTGAAGAGGAGCAGGGGGAGGAGGTTGAGGAGGAAGAGGACGGGGAGGAGGAGGAGGAGGACGACGGGGAGGAGGAGGGGGACTCTGGCGAGGGGTCCGAGGAGGAGGAGCAGCCGGAGGAGGAGGAGGAGGAGGAGGAGCAGGACAGCGACTTTGACGAGCTGGATGAGGAGAAGAAGAAGAAGAGAGGGAGCTCGGAGAAACAGGTGGGAGGAGTCATGTGATCAGTCACATGGTCAGCTGGGAGTGGCTGGAGGGGGTGGGGTCATCAGTGTGTGTGTGTGTGTGTGTGTGTGTGTGTGTGTGTGTGTGTGTGTGTGTGTCCTACGGCGGCGGCTGCTCTGTGCATCAGTGTGGGCAGCTTCAGCGACCCTGACGACCTCCCCGGCCTCGCCCACTTCCTGGAGCACAGTGAGTCATGTGACCTCAGCCTCAGCCTCACTGACCAATAGATGAGCCCTGTCTTCATCCTCCTTTTTCTTCTCCTCTTCCTCCTCCTCCCTCTGTCCTCCTCCTCCCCCACCCCCCACCTCCTGCTCCTCCTCCAGTGGTCTTCATGGGCAGTGAGAAGTACCCAGCAGAGAACGGTTTCGATGCCTTCCTGAAGAAGCACGGCGGCAGCGACAACGCCTCCACCGACTGTGAGAGGACCATCTTCCAGTTCGACGTCCAGAGGAAGTTCTTCAGAGACGCCCTGGACAGGTGGGCAGGGCGGGGTCACCCCCCCGACTCACCCTGACTCACCCTGACTCACCCTGTTTTTGTGTGTGTGTGTGTGTGTGTGTGTGTGTGTGTGTGTGTGTGTGTGTCCAGGTGGGCTCAGTTCTTCATCGGCCCTCTGATGATAGAAGACGCCATCGACAGGGAGGTGGAGGCGGTGGACAGCGGTGAGTCTCCCACCTCCTGACCTCCAGGTGGCGCTCACGGTGTCAGTCGGAGGGGTGGGGGGGTGCAGTCACATTCCTGTGACACCCCTGCCCGCCCACCCACCCACAATGCTTTGCAGTCACTTTCACTTCTTCACCTTTGTTTCTGTTGAGGTTTGGACCTGAAAGGTGAAGGAGCACAGTGCAGTTGTGACCACACAGTACTCAGTAGTACGACAGTAGTACTGCAGTACTGCACTGCACTGTACACAGTCTTCATCTGCAACTCTCCTGTGCAGAGTACCAGCTGGCCCGGCCCTCAGACTCCCACCGCAAGGAGATGCTGTTTGGCAGTCTGGCCAGAGCAGGACACCCCATGGGCAAGTTCTTCTGGGGTGAGACACACACACACACACTGTGGAGTGAGTTCAGAGGAGTCACAGCGGTCAGTCGGGATTGAAAACTGAACAAGTGAAGCTTGTTGTTTTGTGATCAGCAACATGAGACTTGAGACTTTTGCACCGTGATGAAATCCCAGACGCGAGTGACCCTCTGACCTCTGACCTCTCAGTCGAAATGAGGAGAGCCGATGGCAAAACTACAGGTGAAAGGTCGACGGTTGGTTTTATGACCATATAAGGGAGCAGCAGGAGGACGTGAAGGTGTGGCTCTGCCCCCCACCCCCCACCCATCCAAACACCTGACCCTCTCTCACCCCTCCCCGCCCACCCAGGTAACGCCCAGACATTAAAGCACGAGCCCAGAGAGAAGCAGATCAACACGTACGAGCGGCTGCGGCTCTTCTGGCGGCGCTACTACTCTGCCCACTACATGACGCTGGCCGTCCAGTCCAGAGGTAAGCTCCGCCCCCTGCAGAGGCTCCACCCACTCAGAACACTCACCTGCTCAGGTGTGAGTGAGGCCGTCATTGGTGCTGATGGCTGTTTTTTAATAACTTTATTGTGTGTGTGTGTGTGTGTGTGTGTGTGTGTGTGTGTGTGTGTGTGTGTGTGTCAGAGACTCTGGACACTCTGGAGCAGTGGGTCAGGGAGATCTTCAGCAAAGTGCCCAACAAGTAAGACACACCGCAGTGAGTCAGTGATTCACACAGTGAGTCAGTGATTGACTCAGTGAGTCAGTGAGTCAGACTAACCTGTGAGCTGTTTGCAGTGGCGAGGCGGCAGCAGACTTCTCACACCTCCAGCAGCCCTTTGACTCTCCGTCCTTCAACAAGCTGTACAGAGGTGTGTGTATGTGTGTCTGTGTGTGTGTGTGTGTATGTCTGTTTGTTTCTGTGCGTGGTCATGTGACCATGATGTGACGGTGCCCCCAGTGGTTCCAGTGAGGAAGGTCCACGCCCTGACCATCAGCTGGGCCGTCCCCCCGCAGGGGAAACACTACCGGTGAGCACAGGAAGTGACATCATCACCACCGTACCATGCTACCTGCTGGAGCCTCTGTGTGTGTGTGTGTGTGTGTGTGTGTGTGTGTGTGTGTGTGTGTGTGTGTGTGTGTGTGTGTGTGTGTGTGTGTGTGTGTGTCCACCAGGGTGAAGCCTCTCCACTACATCTCCTGGCTGATTGGACATGAAGGAACTGGCAGCATCCTATCACTGCTCAGGAAGAGGTGAGTCCAAAACCTCTGCAGGAGAACCAGCAGGAACCAGAGGAGCAGGGCTCACCTGGCTGTGTGGGTGTGTGTGTGTAGGTGCTGGGCTCTGGCTCTGTTTGGGGGCAACAGTGAGACGGGCTTCGACCAGAACACCACATACTCCATCTTCTCCATCTCCATCACACTGACCAACGAGGGCTACCAGAACTTCTACCAGGTCCGCTCCACACACACACACACACACACACACACACACACACACAGGTGTTTCTCATACTGTGCTGTGTGTCCTGCAGGTGGTGGACCTGGTCTTCCAGTACCTGAAGATGCTGCAGACTGTGGGACCCCAGCAGAGGTCAGACTGATGATGGCAGTATTCACACACTCCTCCTCATCATCATCATCATCTTCATCTTCATCATCTTCATTCCCCGGTGCTCACCAAGCCAACTGTGGTCTGATTTTTCAGGATTTATGAGGAGATCCAGAAGATCGAGGCCAACGAGTTCCACTACCAGGAGCAGGTGACCATCATCCTGCTGAGACACCTCACTGTCTGCGATGATGATGTCATGGCGGTGATGATGTCAATGCTCTGCTCTGCTTCTCATGCAGACGGACCCCATTGAGTTTGTGGAGAACATCTGCGAGAACATGCATCTGTTCCCCAAGGAGGACTTCCTGACTGGAGACCAGCTCATGTTCCAGTTCAATGCAGAGGTGAGCAGGACCAGGGCTAGGACAAGTTCTAGGACTAGAACCAGGACCAGGACCAGGACTAGGCTGAGGCCTTTAACCTGCTGTATGTGTATGTATGTGTGTGTGTGTCCAGGTGATCAGTGCGGCGCTGACCCTGCTGACCCCGTACCGGGCCAACCTCCTGCTGCTGTCTCCGGACCACCAGGGTCTGTGTCCACTGAGGGAGAGGTGGTTTGGAACCAGCTACAGTGTGGAGGGTGGGACTCACACACACACACACACACACACACACACACACACACACACATGTGCAGGCTTTGAGTTGTAAAGGTGCGCTTGTTTTCTCTGCCCTGCCAGACCTCCCAGCTGAGTGGGCGGAGCGGTGGGCGTCGGCCCTCCCTCTCCACCCGGAGCTCCACCTCCCAGCGGAGAACAGGTTCATAGGTCAGTGGAGGAGGAGGAGGAGGAGGAGGAGGAGGAGGAGGAGGAGGAGGAGGAGACCACCACCTTTGACACCACCTTCACTGTCTCTCTCTGCCCCCCCACCCCCACCCCCCCCACCCCCCCTGTCTCTCTCCCTCAGCCACTGACTTTGAGTTGAAGGCCTCTGATTGGCCGGACTCAGACGTCCCCGTCCGCATCGCCTCCACGGAGCGAGGCTGCCTGTGGTACAAGAAGGACAACAAGTTCAAGATCCCCAAGGGTGAGAGAGGGGGGTGGGGTAAGAGGAGAGGGAGAGAGAGGGAGAGAGGGGGGGGCGGGGCGGGGGGGAGAGGTGTGTGTGTGTGTGTGTGTGTGTGTGTGTGTGTGTGTGTGTGTGTGTGTGTGTGTGTGTGTGTGTGTGTGTGTGTGTGTGTGTGTGTGTGTGTGTGTGTGTGTGTGTCTGCCCTCTGGTGGACAGTCTCGCCACCTGCTGGTGTGTTCATTTCAGAACTGCAAATATAAACCGCTACATTTCCAGTCAGTGTGATGGTGTGTTTGGCTCAAGGTCACTCAAGGTCACTTAGTGGTTCTCGCTTCTTTCAGCCTACATCCGCTTCCACCTGATCTCACCGCTGATCCAGAAGAGCCCAGAGAAGTAGGACACACACACACACGCACACACACACAGCACAGAGCAGGGGTTGACATCCTGTTGTGTATGTGTGTGTGTGCTCAGCCTGGTTCTGATGGACCTGCTGGTCAACGTCCTGGCCCACAACCTGGCAGAACCGGCCTACGAGGCGGACGTGGCCCAGCTGGAGTACAAGCTGGTGGCTGGAGAGCACGGCCTGGTGCTGCGGCTGAGGGGCTTCAACCACAAGCTGCCGGTGGGCCGCGCGCACACACACACACACACACACCTGGGCCCCCCTGGCCCCACCCTGACTGACCCCACCCCCTCTCCAGCTGCTGCTCCAGCTGATCGTGGAGCACCTGGCCCACTTCTCGGCCCAGCAGGGGGTCTTCAGCATGTTCAGCGAGCAGCTGAGGAAGACCTACTACAACATCCTCATCAAGCCTGACAGGCTGGGCAAGTAGGTCTCACACACACACACACACACACACACACACACACACACTGACAGACAGACAGACAGGTGACCTCAGGTGACCCTCCTCCTCCTCCTCCTCCTCCTCCTCAGGGACCTCCGTCTGCTGGTGCTGGAGCCCCACCGCTGGTCGGTGGTCCAGAAGCTGCAGGCCCTGGTCAAGGGGCTGACCCTTGACGACCTCTTGACCTTTGTCACCAGGCTGAAGGAGGAGCTGTACGTGGAGGGACTGGTGCAGGGCAACTACACCAGCAAGGTGAGGAGAGGGGAGGGGGGGTAGGGAGAGAGGTAGGAGAGGGAGGAGAGAGAGGGAGAGAGGGAGAGAGAGGGGGAGGAGAGAGATAGAGAGAAAGGGAGGGGGGAGGAGAGAGAGAGAGAAGGAGGGAGAGAGGGGGGGAGAGAGAGAGGAAGGAGAGAGAGAGAGAGAGAGGGAGGGAGGAGAAAGAGGAGGAGGGGGGGAGGAGAGAGAGAGAGAGAGAAGGAGGGAGAGAGGGAGGGAGGTGGGGGAGGAGAGAGAGGGAGGAGAGAGAGACACAACACTCACTCTGGGGTCTGAATGTTTGCTCTGCTCTGTCCAATAGGAGTCCAGAGAGTTCCTGCAGTACTTTGAGTGAGTCTCCGCCCCCTTTACCTGATTGGACGGTCTGTCTGTCAACTGGTCCTATTGGGACTGAGTGTGTGTGTGTGTGTGTGTGTGTGTGTGTGTGTGTGTGTGTGTGTGTGTGTGTGTGTGTGTGTGTGCGTGTGTGTGTGTGTGTGTGTGTGTGTGCGTGCAGCCAGCTGCAGTTCCGGGCCCTGACAGCAGAGGCCCCCGTGCTGTTCCAGGTGGTGGAGCTTCCTCAGCAGCGCCACCTGCTGAAGGTCAAGTCCCTCAACAGAGGAGACGCCAACTCTGAGGTCACCGTCTACTACCAGGTCGGTCCTGAAGAGCCCCTGCTGGGCACTCACAGGGGGGTCAGATCAGCCAATCATTCCCCCACTGTCACTGACCACTTCCTATCACTGACCACTTCCTGTCACTGTGTGTGTCAGTCAGGGCTGAAGAACCTGAGGGAACACGCTCTGATGGAGCTGATGGTGGTGAGTGTTGGAGATCACTGCTGTCTGTCTGTCTGACTGACTGACTGTCTGTCTGTCTGTCTGACTCACTATCTGACTGTCTGTCTGTCTGTCTGTCTGCAGATGCACATGGAGGAGCCGTGTTTTGACTTCCTGCGGACCAAGGAGACTCTGGGGTGAGTGAGACGCCCCCGTGTGGCCACTTGCCATCACTGCACCTCCCGTCTGACCCTGCGGGTGTCTCTCCTGCTGCTCCTCCTCCTCCTCCAGGTACCAGGTGTATCCCACCTGCAGGAACACGTCTGGAGTGCTGGGCTTCTCCGTCACCGTGGAGACACAGGCCACCAAGTTCAGGTGAGCCCAGCTCCTCCTCCTTCGTCTTGTCCTCTTTCACCTCTTCTTCTCTTCCACACCTTTCTTCCTCCTCTACCTCCACCCCTCCTCCCTTTCCTCCTCCTCCTTCTTCTCCTCCACACTGTCCTTCTCTTTCCTCCTTCTTCTCCTTCACGCCTTCCTGCTCTCCCTCTTCCTCCTCCCTCCTCCCTCTCTCACCCCCCTCACTCCCTCTGTGTCCTCCAGCTCAGAGTTTGTGGAGGTGAAGATCGAGGAGTTCCTGCAGGTGTTTGGCCAGCGTCTGTCCAGCCTGAGCCGCGATGCCTTCAGGAGCCAGGTGAGGGCGCTGATCCAGCTCAAGCAGTGTGAGGACGCCCACCTGGGCGAGGAGGTGGAGCGCCACTGGTTCGAGGTGGTCACGCAGCAGTACATCTTCACCAGGCTCAGCAAGGAGGTGAGTGAGAGAGGGAGACACACACACACACACACACACACACACCCAGACAGAAGCAGTGGAACCCGCTGACTTCCTGGATCTGGAACTGCAGCCACTTCCTGTTTGTGTGGCAGAGAAGGGCCTCCAGCTGAGAGTCCTGCTTCTAGTTCAGGTCCTGGTCCTGGTTCTGATTGGTTCTTGTACCCCCCCACCCACCCCCTCTCCTGCAGGTGGAGGCCCTGAAGCAGGTGACCCAGGAGGAGCTGCTGTCGTGGTTCCAGGAGCAGCGGAGCAGCAGCAGGAAGCTCAGCGTGCACGTGAGTGACCTCCTGACCTCCTGCTGGACCAGCGTCCAACCTTCAGACCCAACCAGTCGATCCCCGATGTCTTTCAGGTGGTGGGCTTCGGAGAGCACGAGGACGACGCCCCACCCCCTGAGGGTGGCGCCCAGATCGAGACCTTGACCAAGACCCAGACCAATTATTGGACCCAGACCCTGACCCCGACTGAGACCAAGACCCAGACCAAGACCCTGACCCCGACCGAGACCCAGACTGAGACCTTGACCGCCACCGAGACCCAGACCCAGACCAAGACCCTGACCCCGACCCAGACTGAGACCTTGACCGCGACTGAGACCCAGACCGAGACCTTGACCCCGACCGAGACCCCTCCCCCGCCCCCCTCAGGCTACGAAGAGGTGGAGCAGCTGAGCTTCCTGGTGGCGACCACGCCCTCTCTGCAGGAGGACACGCCCATCACTGACATCAGAGCCTTCACCTCCTCCCTCCCCCTCCACCCCTACCACAAGGTCCTCAGCTAGGCCCCGCCCACTCGGGGCCCTCAGGACCACAGCTGCGTTCAAGTGCTGCAGGATGAACCAGAAGACTGTGGAGCAAGCAGGAGCTTGGAGACACTTTGGTTGTCAAATGGTTTTATTCAGTGGAGAGCCAGTAGGGGGAGCACTGGTCACCTTAGCATTAGCCTAGCCTAGGCTAAACTATGAAATTGGCATTTGCCTAGACTAGGCTAAACTGTAATGTTAGCATTAGCCTAGCCAAGGCTAAACTGTGATGTTGTCATTAGCCGAGCCTAGCCAAGGCTAAAGTGTGTTTTTCTTAAGGCAGTTTTGTGGCGTGGAGGCAGCTGATTGGTCAATTTAATTTTATAATTTTCCTCACTACAAGGCCAGAGTCATGTGACACTTTCTGTCAAAGCAGCTGCAGGGTCAATAGCTACGTTAGCGGTGGTAGCAGCGGTGTCTCTCTCTTCTCCCAGGTGCAGTGAACGCCACGCCATGCAACACACCGACTCTGATTCTGAGCTCTGAGTCCTTTTATTGAATCGGTGAATCGTTCAGCTCGACTCATTTGTATGTTTGACTTGTATGTTTACACACATATAAATATCACTTAAATTATTGGAGTCCTTTGTACTGCAGTATTTGAAAGTAAAAAGAGAGTTTTTGTTTCTGATGTTGCCGCTGGTTGGTTGATTGAGTCATCATGCAGGATCATCATGCAGGAGGCGGAGCTCCAAACAAAGTCTTTATTAGGACAACAGGAAGTGAGCTAATGTACAAAGTGGTGGGCGGGCAGAAGTGGGCGGGGCTCAATGGGTGAGGGCGGGGCCTCAGCTGGAGTTGGGGGCTCAGCGAGTTGGTAGTGGGTGGGAGTGGGCGGAACCTCATTTGGTGAGGGCGGGGCTTAGTGGGGGACGGTGGGGGAGGAGCAGATGAAGGCGTGCTGGGTGTGGGGGCTGCAGGGGGTGGAGCGCCACCTGCGAGGACCCTCCACCAGCAGGCAGGAGCCCTCTGGCGCCCCCTGCAGCCTGGAGGAGGACCTCCCGCCCTCAGCCCAGGACCAGGGATCCCCGGAGAGGCCTGAGGGAGGGGCAGGGGAGGAGTCAGCGCATTGGAACCAGAGTGGGCGGAGCCTCAGCAGGTCACATGACACAGAGGCTTGTTTTTTATTAATTTCATTTCATATTTATGATTATGATTATCATAATAAAATCCTTCCTGTCCGGATTGAGCAGAGCATCCTGGGATTTGTAGTATTAGCAGCTGCATGTGCTGTATAATAGCGGCGGGCTAGCAGCGCTAGCAGTGATTTTGCATTGGCCTTGTGCGCCAATGCAAAATGACACTGCGGGCCAAATTTGGCCTGCGGGCCAGAGTTTGACACCTATGCTCAAGAGGAAACCAACCATATATAAAACATTTATACATATATATACACACATATATTTATTGAAGGTCTCACCAGCGATCCAGAAGGGCTTCCTGGAGGAGAACTTCCAGAGCCAGGACACCTCCCTCCTGGAGGCCACAGTGACCAGACTGCTGTTGGAGCTGACACACACACACACACACACAAAAGTTATTTTGTGATGTCATCATCTTGTCCCTCCGACGGTTCTGGCCCGTCCAATCAGGGACACTGTTCAACTATCAATCATGATGCCCCACCCCCTTTCCCTTCTGCTGGAACATGACAGTTGTTGAGGATGTTTCATGCACTACTGCCACCAGCCACCAGGGGGGCGGGGCTGATAAACCCGTGCCTCTCTCTGATTGGTCAGCTGGTGCAGGTGCGAGGAGGTGAGGTGAAGAGTGATGGGCAGTGGCTCCTCACCGCAGGGAGCAGCTCCTTCTGGCGCTCCCCCAGCTGGCCAGAGAAGAGTCCAGCAGGTAACAGCGCCCCCTGTAGAGCGTCCAGCCTTCAGCGCACCAGCTGTTCTGCCACCTCCCCACCTGAGGGGGAGCAGGAGGAGGAGGAGGAGAAGGAGGAAGGAGGACCAGCAGTGGCCTGCTGAGATCTTCACACACAACACAGAGAGCAGCTCCACCTCCACTGTGTGTGTGTGTGTGTGTGTGTGTGTGTGTGTGTGTGTGTGTGTGTGTGTACCTTGCGCTGCTGTGCTGCCTCTGGATGGTCCATCTGAGGAGCGTCGCTGACTGATGGCTCCTGCAGGGGGCGACTGTGAGCTGAGGAGCTCCAGAGGTCACCTGGCTGCACCTTCTCCAGCCGGAGAGGAGTCAGGCTGTGGAACTGACGGAGGAGGAAGAAGAGGAGGAGGAGCAACAAGATGAGGAAGAGGAGGAGGAGGTGCAGCAGAGCCCCCAGAGGATCAGAGAGGAACTGCATCAGTGATTCTCACCGTCCACACTCGGTCCGCCGTCCCCTCAGCCGACACGCCACCCTAAAGGTCAAGAGGTAAAACACAACATCAGTCAGTCAGTGAAGCCCCTGGTTAGAGGGGGAGGTGATTGGACCATCAACTCTTATTCAAACATCTCAGACTTCATGAGGTGGAAACATGGACTGACCTTCACCAGTCCGCTCCCAGTGACCCCAGTGACCCCAGTCTGGTGGTCCTGGGGGAGGGGCCTATGGTCTGGGACGTCCCCCCGGGGGGGGTGAGGGGACGGGACTTCCCACAGAAGCTCTGCCTCAATTTCGGCCACAGGCTCCGCCCCCTGAGTGGGTGGGGGCGGGGCCTTCCTTCCAGCGCCCCCTGGCTGCAAGTCCTGGTGGCTACAGCGACCTGCAAGAGGCAGAGAGACCATTAGACCCCCAGACGAGACTGGTCCACCTCCCCCTCCAATACCCAGACCAGGTCCAGGTCCCCAGCTGGCCCACATCCCCGCTCTGCAGGTCCAGGTCTCCTACAAGCCAACCCCCCCCTCCCACCCGGACTGGGTCCAGATCCAGGTCCCCAGCTGGCCCACCTCCTCGGGGGTCCAGGATCTCCACGCTGGCTGAGCTCTGTTGGCCCAACACGGCGTTGTGAGGTGTTCTAAGGGTGACAGTGAAGGTCTCGTGGTTCTCCTCCAACCCGTCGTCCACCAGCTGCACCTTCCAGCTCTTCATGTTGACACCTGGACACAAACACTGGGTTAATATCAGCTCACTTCACTGGAATAAGTTCATTCATCAACGTTGAACTAGGAATGCACGGATACAGATACTAGTATTGGGTATCGGCACTGATATACTGGTGTTGGTACCGATGCCAGTATGTCCGGTATTGGTACCGATGTACCAATATATCTATAGTACATCGGTACCAATACCAGTCAGTATTGGGTATTGGTACTGATACACTGGTATCAAGATACTGTTATCAATACCATTATATCAGTGTCAATACTCTATATACTGGTGTCGGTACAGATGACCGGGTTGAGTACTCTACTCGTACTTTTGAACTACGCACCGATACCACGGTGCTGGGACCAGTTGTATATCTATGTATACGATAACTGTATGATAATTGTGTTAAATGTGTATTTGTACTGCAGTGAAACTTATTGCTGAGGAATGTACACAACATCTGTGGGGAAAAAAAGAAAAATTCAAAGCACTACTATAATGTGTATTGGCCTTACGAAGTACTCAGTGTTGGTATCGGTACTGAAGTACTTCTACTGGTTCTGACGTGGTATCGTTACAGCTCTGCTTCTCATTCACTGTGTCAACTGAAGATCATTATGATGACTGCAGTGCATTCTGGGAGAGTGAAGGTGAGTGTAGAAGTCAAAGGTCAAAGGTCGTCCCACCTGGGTCGAACTGCACCAGTCCACTGCTGCTGTGTGTGAAGTCTCTGCCGGGCCGGGCCGACCCCCCCTCCTCCACCTGCACACAGACAGGAAGTCACAGTCAAGGAAGGCGGAGCCAGCCTGGTAGGCGGGGCCTTCCAGGTGGGCAGGGCCTCCTACCTGCACAGTGACGTAGGCTGGATCGGCGCTGCGCCCGCTGCGGGTAATGTGGAGCTCCAGCGTCCCGGACGTCTCGCAGGTTCTGTAGCAGGAGGCCGAGAACTGAATCCTGGACCAGGACACCTCCAGCCTGAGGAGAGACCAGGGTCAGAACTTCTGAGCACGCTGGCCCAGGACTAGAGGAACCTGGGGAACCACAGGAAACCTGAGAGGAACCAGGAGAACCTGGAGAACCAAGGGAGGAGTCTCTCTCTCCTCAGTTCTTCTGTGGAGCAGGAGGAGGAGTAAGAGGAGCATAAGGAGGTTGACGAATAAGAGGAGGTGGAGGATGAAGGAGGAGGAGTGAGGCTCTCTCATGGTGCTTGTCCTCTCCAGGCCTCCGTAGATCCCTGACAGGAAACAGGAAATGAAATTAAAACCACCCTGACTCATTTTGCACCTACGTCTCAGGTGCGGCTGAGTTCCCTGCCGGGTCGCTGAGACGGAACTGGAAGCTGTCTGACGTCACTTCCTGGTCGGGCGGGATGACGTAGAGCACGGCGCGCTGCCGCAGGTCCTTCTGGGTGAAGCGGCTCTGGATGTAGGCGCCTGCGGGAGATGCGGGCTGAGTGCATGTGTGTGCGCTGCTCCCCCCCCACTCCCCCAGTTCTCCAGGTGGCCGAAGCGCACCCCCCCCCGGCTCTCCCCCGTACCTCACCTGTCAGGTGGTTCTCCAGGTGGCCGAAGCGCGGCTCCGCGGTGACGGAGAACTGCAGCCGCTCGGCCGGACTGTCGCGGTCGCTCGCTGCCAGGTGGGCCGAGGTGATGAAGACAGCGTGGCGGCCACCGCCCAGCGACACCACGGTGCTGGGGCTCTGCCTGGTGGTCAGGGAGGGAGGCGCACTGTCCGCCAACTCCACCTGGGGAGACACAGCAAACTGAGTGACTGCAGCGTCAAGATGGATGGATGGATGGATAGATAGATAGATAGATGGATGGATGGATGGATAGATAGATAGATGGATGGATACTAAAGTGAAATGCAGGTATTTAAAGTTTACCTGCATTTTGTTCATTCTAGTTCCAGATTTAAAGGTAATCCTGCTTTATTGAGTTATTGATTGACAGCTGAACAGTGTTGAAGCCGATGATGTCACATCGATGTTTCACAGTCACATACAGCAGCAGCTCTGCGCCTGCTGATCCGCCTGAAGACAGAGATGTCATGTCATGTTCCTCCCAGCCACTGGGGGCAGCCTAGAGTTGTTCCTGCTGGCGCAGGTATCGTTTGATTGGCGGATCACAGCTGCAGGTGGAGGAGCTGCTGGAGCCGGTTCTGATACTATCTAGCCATTACCCTGGTTCTGTTTCTGTGGCTTGTGTTGTGCTTCCTGTTTCCGGTTTGAGTCAACAGTGAGTGAGTGAAGGTGGAGCAGCAGCAGCAGCAGAAACACGGTGAGCAACACAAACGCACTGTAGATTCAGTAGGAACGACAACACTCCTGTGAGCAGACAGCGGTGGTTCCGTGGTGACGTCACCACGCCTTCTCTTTCTCCGACGACCTCGTAAAAATTAACATCTTAACAGAGCCGAGTCCCTGTTTCTTCAGGTTAGATATGCGGGTTTTCTTCCAGTTTGATATTTTTTTAGACACTGTTTTCCAGTTTCTGTAGTTTGTTTTGAAAATTACTTTGAAACAACTACAATTAAAATGACTTCGGTGTTGCTTAAAACTATATCCTGCAGGACTTCGGGGGATTTATTTATGTTTCTGTTCAACAACCACTATGGGACGAGCTGCGCCCTCTGCTGGACTCTTGGCAGGCAGCTCATCGAACTGCTGCAGTGTCGCGCTGCAGCCACTGAGCGTCGCACTTGCTCTGTGTAAAGTAAATCATGAAAAGAAGCGCAGCGCAGCGCAGAGCTGTTTGAGTCTGAGTGAAACACGAAAGTCCGTCAGAAACAGAATGGTTGTAGAATTCAAATCTAACATAGAGGGTAAAAATATTACTTTAGTCTCAAAGTCCAGAGAAATAATAAAGTGTGAGTGAAGGCATCTTGACCCACTTGCTGCTCTGAATGATAATAATAATAACCTGCTATCCAGCCACTGGGTGGCGCTACAACCGCAGTAATGGTGCAGTTCAGTCTGAGGCTGGTCCTGCTCAGTTCACAACTTCGGTCCAGACCAACCAGACCTACCTGGCCTGGTCACCAGGTGTGATGCTCAGTGTTGCACTGAGGCATGATGGGAAGCTACACATCTGACATTTCAACCTTCTGGAGTCTACGAAGGTCCTACCGGATCTTCCAGACCTCCTCCAGACCTCCTGCACACCTCAGAACCTCCAGTTCTTGCAAACCTTCTTTCAGACCTCAGAACCACCAGACCTCCTCCAGACCTCCTGCACACCTCAGAACCTCCTCCAGTTCTTGCAAACCTCCTTTCAGACCTCAGAACCACCAGACCTCCTCCAGACCTCCTGCACAACTCAGAACCACCAGACCTCCTCCACACCTCAGAACCTCAGAACCCTCAGAACTTGGCTTGGTATTTTATTGTGGAGGGGTTTGACCTGTGGACCTGAGGACTTCCTTCCACAGCAGCAGCAGCCTAAGGTGTGTGAGGTTCCTGAAGCTCCTCCGGTGCTGCTGATGGTGATGGTGCAGGTGTGGACTCACCTGGATGCTGAAGATCTGAGGCTCCTCCCTCAGTGTGATGGTGCAGGTGTGGACTCACCTGGATGCTGAAGACCTGAGGCTCCTCCCTCAGCTGGCCGAACTGCAGGTATCCAGCGTTGGTTCCATCGCTGGGCAGGAAGCTGAAGGAGTCGAAGGTCTCCAGGCTGCCTGGGTGGTGCTGGTAGACCAGGTCCTGCTGGTCCAGGTGGTCCTGGGTGAAGCTGAGGGGCGGAGCCAGCGGGGCCCCGCCCAGCAGCAGCAGCTCGCCGTGGCGCGGCGCCACCGTCAGGCGGAAGGTGAGGTTGGCGGCCGCCGTGTCGGGGTCACTGAGCTGCAGGTGCTGGGAGGTGACGGGCTCGCTGGCGCTGCCCTGCAGGCGAAGGCCGGTGTTGCGCAGCAGCGTGGGCGGGACGCGGTCGGCGTGGCGGATGGTGAGGTGCAGCACGCCGCTGCGAGACGACTCGCCATTGGTCACCACAAAACTACACACAACACAACACAACATCACTGAGACTGAGACTGGTCATTGAATGCCTCATTGGACATGTGTGTGTATTTGTATATGTATGCATATATATAACCATACATAAACATATGTAAATGTATGTATGTGTGTGTGTGTACATATATATATATATATATATATATATATATATATATATAATTTTTTTATTTGTGTATGCACGTATGTATTCTTTCATCTTGTAATTTCTCCTTCTATTATTTCATGCTGTACTTTGGCGTCTTCAGTCTTCACTTTCCAGCATCGCAGTCTGCTGAGGAATTCTTCCTTCTTATCTCCTCCAAGCCTCGCATTGCATTCAGCCTCGTCCTCTACTGTTGTCAATGCATTGCCATATTTTTGTTTATGTTCAAATGCAAATAAAAAAAACTATACAATTAAAATAAAGGTGGTGTATATTTCTATTATTGTGTAGAAACATTCAGGTTTTAAATACAGTTGAATAAATAAATAAATAAATGAACCTGCTGAAAGCTTCAAAATAAAAAGGATCCAAATAGACGAATCCTGAGTTTCCGTCTTGTTTTCTTTTAAATAATAAAATAATGTGTGAGAAGAAAAATTTAAATCGAGGACATTTTGTCTCCTCGGCCTCGCTGCTCTTCACTCACAGGGGTAGATCCACAAAGCGATTGCGCGGCTTTTGCGCCAGACAATCCGTGTAAATAGCGCCAAAAACGGTGATTCCGATCCACAGAGGGGACGCAAACGTGAAAATCGGCGCAAAATGCGCTGAGGCGCAAGTAGCGGCAGGGTCGCGCCAGATTCATTTGAATGTATTGAAATTAGTCATTGCGCGCAAAATGACACCCCCTTCTATGCAAATATGCCTAATTCAAACAGCGGCAGATCCAGAAAGAGTTTGCGCTCGTGTCCGCGCGCAGTTTGACAGACGCAAACACCGCAAGCCAAAACCAGGCGCAGCTTCTGTCTGTCAGAGTGTTTCTGGCTTCTGAGTGAAACTTTCCTCTCTGAAAAGCCTGAAATATATATATATATATGGCTCCCCAAATCGTATATATAGATCGGCATAGACTAGAGTATATATGCCAATATTTTAGATCGGCCATGAAAAATACAAATGGTACTCAGGTGTTGGTGACAAACGCGTCTTGCATCGTAATGCTAGGCGCGCACAGGAGCGCGTTTATCCTAGCAGAGTTTCGCTGTCAAACACACGCATTCATGAACAACCTTTGGCGCAAACTGCTCTCAGGTTGCCAGACCGCAACATTCGCACCTGTTTCAGGTGCCGCATTCGTGGGCGTGTTTGCGCCTGCATGTCATTAGCGCCTAAACCTTTGTGGATCCCCGCATCTGTGGCGCAAATTGCGGGCGCAATCCCGCCGCAAAATGCGCCGCATTTTAGCGCTGCGCGCCCTTTTTTGAGGCTCTACCCCACAGTGTTTAAGGTGAATTTGTTTGTATTTTTCATGTTTTCTTTTTAAAATGGAAGTCCTCTCAGAGATTCTCAAGACAAATCCGTGCTCTTCAGTTTGTTTTTGACAGATTATTATTATTATGTTTACGTTACTATTTTGCCATTGATCCCTGTCAATATTAAATCCCCTCCAGATGCCTAAGGAAACTGTCCAGGTGCATCATGGGAAGAAGGACTCGATGATTCACTGCTGAAGGTCAGAAATGCACTCTAGTGATTATGAAATTCTAAATAAATAGAATAAATAAAAAACCTGTTCAATATTCACCAGAGACTAAATTAAGAATTCATCCTGAACACCAGGATTTTAATATGATAGCGGAGGAAAGAATCAACTTGAAGGAGTCAGAGAAAAATATCACAGCAAAACCTAAAGCACAATTCTGTCCTTTTCAACTCTTCATACAATTTAAAATCATAATAATAATAATAATAATAATAATAATAATAATAATAATAATAATAATATAGTAATGTAATAATAATGTAATAATAATAATAATAATAATGATACTACTGTCTCATTTAACGACCTGTTTGTATTTGCAATATCAGCCACTACTGAAACACACACACACACACACACACACACACACACACACAGCTCAGGTCTCCTGTGTGTGTGTGTGTGTGTGTTTTGTCTTGTCCTCTCAGTCCTGCCAACACACTCTGCCTTCCAGGCCTCCAGCTGACAAACTGTCCTCAGGCCTCAGCACACCGGACACACACACACACACACACACACACACACACAGACACACACACACACACACACTAACATCTGGCTCTGATGTCGGCTGCTCTGCCCCCGGTGGCCGCACTGCTGTTGTTGTCCTGATAACACACATTCATCATGCGCTGTCAAAAACACACACACACACACACACACACACACACACACACACACACGCACACACACAGACAGACAGGTGTGTGTCTTTTGGATCTGTCACATGACTCTGTCTTTGATAAGAACACAGATTTACCCAGAGTTTATACTGACTGACACACACACACACACACACACACACACACACACACACACACACGAGTCAGATTCTCATTTTAGCATTTTTTTTTTTAATTATTGTTCCATCAATTTTACTTCAATTTAAGAGTTTTCAGTTAATTTGTGTTTAATTCATTGAACACTTGTACAGAATTAGTTTTACTATTTAATACTTGATTTAATTCTAACCTCTCTCTCTCTCTCTCTCTCTCTTTCTATTTTCTCTATTGTCAGCTGCTGTTGTCGTGTTGAAAATTGAACACAGTTCTGTTACTGAGGATTGTGTGTGTGTGTGTGTGTGTGTGTGTGTGTGTCCCAGTGTGTGTGTGTGTGTGTGTCCCAGTGTTCTGACCTGAAGGAGTCGGTGTGTGTGTGTCTGCTGTTATCGTGTGTGTAGCAGAGCCTCTGCGCTGCCAGGTCCAGTTGGCTCCAGGTGCTGAGTGGGACTCCTGGCCGCCCGGCGCTGTGCAGCAGCCCGTGCTGCGGCGCCGCTGTCAGGCGGTACCGCAGCCGCTCGGGACGACCCGACTGGTCCCGGGCCAGCAGCAGGTCGGTGCTCAGAACCAGCCGCTGGCCCGCCAACACCACAGCGTCACCACTGGTGGTCAGCTGCAGCTCACCTGGAGGAGGGGGAGGGAGCGGGGGCGGGGGAAGGTAGAGGGAGAGAGGGCGGAGCTTCAGGGTCCAGCAACAAACCTGGAGCTGCGTGACTCTAACCTGCTGCTGCTACACACACACACACACACACACACACACACACACACACACACACAGGTTGGAGGTGTGTCCCAGAGGACGGAGGCCGACGCCCCCCCCAGCTCATTAATTATTCATCAGCTGAGCAGGTCATTGGTTCTCACCTCTGCTCCTCCAGGATCAGGAGGGGAGGGGCCAAGGGGAGGGGGGGGTGACCCCAGGTGGATCAGGTGGGATCAATAATAGATGAAGCTGGACAACAGCAGCAGGGGGCGCCGTGCGTGTGTGTGTATTGCACGGCTAGCTGAATTAGCAAACTACAGTAGCTGCCTGATTTAGCAGCAGCTGGTTGGACGACACCAGCCAGTGAACCAGTGCAGGACTGAAGGCATCGCTAGGCTAGCGGCAGTTAGCAGCAGTTAGCAGCAGTTAATGCGAGTTAGCAGCAGTTAGCGGCAGTTAGTGCCAGTTAGCGCCAGTTAGCATCACTTAGCAGCAGTTAGTGCGAGTTAGCAGCAGTTAGCATGGGCGTGGCTCCCTGCAGTGCAGACAGGAGGTGGATGGGGGGGTTAAAAACCGACGGTGACCTCTGACCTCTGTGTGGGGTGTGTATGGTGATGAAGAAGGTGTGTGCCGGGGTCTGGTGCTCCAGGTCGCTGAGGGTGAAGCGGAAGCTGTCGTGACCTTTGACCTCTGCGGTCTCCCGGTGTTGGTACCACACTCGGTTCTGGTCCACGTCTTCCTGCGTGAAGTTGAGACCTGGCGCCAGCGGCGGTGCCCAGCCCTCGGCTGTCTGTAGGGGGCGGAACCAAGGTCAAAGTCCCGCCCCCTGACCCCCTGAGCCCTGACCCCAGACCCACCTTGAGCTGCAGGCTGCCCAGTCTGGGCCCGGCCTGCAGGAAGTAGAAGAGGTGCTGGGGGGGTGAGTCCAGGTCCTGGGAGTCCAGGGCCACACTGGAGATCAGGCGCCGCTCGCCAGGCACCACGGCCACGCCCACATTCCTGACACACACACACACACACACACACACACACACACACACAGTGAGGTCACTTGACCTCTGCGACCCCTGAGCGATGGCGACCTTGTATGAAGAGTTTGAGTTGATGCGTCCAGAGATCAGAGGAGAAAACTGTGTGTGTGTGTGTGTGTGTATGTGTGTGTGTGTGTGTGTGTGTCGCAGGCAGCCGTCTGGCTGCTTCCTCACTCGTCACTAACGGGCTCTTCCTGCAGGACGCCAGCTGCCAAGTCTGCTTGTTCCTTCTGGTTGGTCGGCCGCGACATCGGCAGCCAGCGCCGCTGCCGACCGGGGACCGGGGAGGGGGGGGCGGGCTCTCCTCCCCTCAGCTCCCCTTCCCCCCACACCTCACACCCCCTCCTCAGGGTCAACACAGAACATTAGGACACACCCACCAGGTCTTCAGGAGGGAAGCTACTCAGAAACCATCATCACCATCATCACCATCATCATCATCACCATCACCATCATCACCATCATCACCATCACCATCACCATCATCAACATCATCACCATCACCATCATCAACATCATCACCATCACCACCATCACCACCATCACCACCATCATCATCATCATCATTGCCCTCAAGTAGTGGGGCGGAGCAGCAGCAGCAGCAGCAGGTAGGTGGGGACAAACAGAGGGAGCAGCCAGTCCAGACACACTTGAACCGTGTGTGTGTGTGTGTGTGTGTGTGTGTGTGTGTGTACCTGAGGAGCCGGGGCTCCTGGTCGTTGACTGGCAGCACGGTGACCTTGGCTGACCTCTGGACGCTGTGGTGGCCATCAGTGAGCTGCAAGGCGACGGCGTCCGTCAGCGTCTCGCTGTCGTCGTGCAGGTACCAGATCAGCACACCTGGCCAGGTGAGGTGGCAGTTAAACACACAGCAACCAATCCAAGCGTCCAGCGGTGCTGTGATTGACAGGTGTGCTAAGCCCCTCCCCCTCACCATGCTGCAGCTCCTGCAGGCTGAAGGAGGTGACGGCGGGGGATAGGGGCAGGGGGCGGGGCCGGCGCAGGAGAAGCTCCGCCCCCTGGCCGCCCTGGCCAACGCGGAACAGGCGTCCGTGGGTCGGAGGGGTCACCACGGTGAAGGTCAAGAGGTCAGCGGGGGCGTCCAGGTCAGCGGCGCTCAGCACGGAGGAGGTCAACTGGCTGGCCCCGCCCTCCTCCACCTGAAGGGGAGGAGAAACAGGTGAGGGGTCCATCCTTCCATCATCCATCCGTCCATCATCCCTCCATCCCTCCACCATCCATCTATCTGTCCATCATCCATCCATCCATCATCCATCCCTCCATCATCCGTCCATCATCCATCCCTCCATCATCCATCCCTCCATCCCTTCATCCCTCCCTCCATCCCTCCATCATCCCTCCATCCATCATGCATCCCTCCATCATCCATCCATCCATCATCCATCCCTCCATCATGCATCCCTCCATCATCCATCCCTCCCTCCATCCCTCCATCATCCATCCCTCATCCATCCCTCCATCATGCATCCCTCCATCATCCATCCATCCATCATCCATCCCTCCATCATGCATCCCTCCATCATCCATCCCTCCCTCCATCCCTCCATCATCCATCCCTCATCCATCCCTCCATCCATCCCTCCATCATCCATCCATCCATCATCCATCCCTCCATCATGCATCCCTCCATCATCCATCCCTCCCTCCATCCCTCCATCATCCATCCATCATCCCTCCCTCCATCCCTCCATCCATCCATCCATCCCTCCATCCATCCATCCATCCCTCATCCATCCCTCCACCATCCATCCCTCCATCCCTCCATCATCCCTCCCTCCATCCACGTACGGTGAAGTTGGTGAAGTGCAGCGACGGCTCCTCGTCATTGGTTGGCTGGATGATGATGTAGAAGGGGGCGGGGCCTGAGCGGTGCAGCCCGTCACTCACACTGACGGACAGCTGGTCAGCCGTTGGCTCCACCCCCCTGCTCTCTGATTGGACGTAGTTGATGAAGCCAGAGGTCAGGTGGGCCAGAGTGAAGGATTCTGGCAGGAGTTGGGGGAGGAGTCAGGGGTCAGGGATCAGGTCACTGACACACACACACAGACACACACACACACACACACACACTCCGTGACAGACCCACTGCTACTCCAGCGTTGCTCTTCTCTGAGCCCGGTGTTGGCAGCGTGTTCTCCAGGAAGCCGTGGAGGGGTGGGGCCTCCAGGTGAAAGGTCAAGAGGTCAGGGGGGCTGTCCAGGTCGCTGGCCCCCAGGAGCCCCCCGCAGAGACAGGCCCTGGAGCCCTCGTCCACCACCAGCAGGGAGGGGCCTGGGGCACACAGAGAGGGTGAGACCCCTGGTGGCTGGAGGCGGTACTGCAGCACTGCAGGTACACGATACTGCAACCATCATCCATCCATCCCTCCATCCCTCCCCCCGTCCATCCCTCCATCCTTCCATCCTTCTGTCCATCATCGCATTGCTGCTAATTAAACACAATCCTCTGGATCCATGTCCTTGTAATCCGTGTGTGTGTGTCTGTGTGTGTGTGTGTGTGTGTGTGTGTGTGTGTGTGTGTGTGTGTGAGTGTGTGTGTGTGTGTGTGCTAGCCAGCTGCTAATGACGGACAGCTCTGGATCAGGCTGATAAACTGGCCGTGGAGGCGGTGGCTAAATCTTCTCCGCTGCGTCTCTATTCACTGTTAATTAATGAGAGCGCCCCCTCCCTGCCGGCTCAGGCCGAGCTGCGAGCGGCGCCAGGATTAGTGTGTTATCCCACCGCTGGTGGCGCAGCGCTAATCCAGCTAGCGAGGCCGCTAGCAGCACGTAGACGGAACCTATTGTGACGGAGAGACACTGCTTTTGTTCCCAGACACACACACACAGTGAGATTATGGTTGCTCTGTGTGTGTGTGTGTGTGTGTGTCCATGTAATTCCAGGAGACAAAAGGCAGATTTCACTTAAGCGCCGCCCGTGCTAACCTCGTTAGCGACCGACAACAACACAACAACTGGCCACAGGCAACAAACTACACAATGCAACACGCAAACAATAAGAACAGACTAAAGACTGAAGCCCCCCCCTCCCCCCACACACACACTCACACACACACTCACTCACTCACTCACTCGTGTTGTGGCTTCCTAGATGGTAGTTTGTTGTGTTAACAATAATATTTAGTTGGAACTGTTGTTGCAAAGTGGCGTCAGTGGGTCTCACAGTTTTGCTGCTCCAGTAAAACCCGCTGTGAGTGGCTCTGCCAGGGTCACATGACCTCCAGCAGCAGCCGCTTGCAGAGGGACGTGGGAGCCAATGACAAACACTTTGCAAGTCGCATTAGTGTGGAGAGACAACAAACCTGGTGTCCTGTGACAGTGTGGAAACACACACACACACACACACACACGCACACACACACACACCAGTCCTCCCAGTGTGAGTCCCCATTGAGAACCACAGAGCTCCTGTCCTCCTCCTGGCAGCCTCTCAAACACACACACACCCCAGGGGAGATGGTGTGTGTGTGTGTGTGTGCGTGTGTCTCAGCACTCCTTATCAGTGTGCGTACACACACACACACACACACACACACATAAAATATTGTGTTATCTTTTAAATGAATGACTGTGTGTGTGTGTGTGTGTGTGTGTGTGTGTGTGTGTGTGTGTGTGTCTTTCGTGACGCTGGAGGTCGTCTGAAGGTGAAAACGTGACGATGACATTTTCCCCTGTTGGCTGATTGAACGGACAGGAAGTGTGTGAGGGGTCATGATGATGTCACAAAGGGAGAACCTGATATCCGGCTGTGATGTCACAGCTAGAATCATCCAATAGCAGCTCAGCATCCACCGACAGTGTTGTTATGTTTAGTTCTTTTAGGGGTGTGGCATTTCTAGCCCCGCCCCTTGTGGCGTCATACAATGCCGCGCCCACTATGTGAGTGTGTGTGTGTGTGGGGGCGGAGCCTCTTACCCAGTGTGACCACGGGGACCTGGTTGTTGACAGGAAGTAGCGTGACGTTGAGGTCGTAGACAGGAAGTGTGCCGTGCAGAGGCACCGGAGGGGGCGGGGCTTGTGCTCCAGCGCCGCCGCCCGCCTCACCGTCCGAGATGATGAGGGTTAGCACGTCCAGCACCGGCTCGGGTCCGATCTCGCCCCCTGGTGGTGACAGGGGGAACAGCAAGGAGACTCTCAGAGACTCACACTGAGCTGGTTTGAGTGGTTCTGGTTGGTTCTGGTTGGTCCTGGTGGTGGTTCTGGTTGGTTCTGGTGGTCCTGAGGTGTTTCTGGGTGTTTCTGACTAATAAAGTTCTGGGATCGTGAATGAAGGGATTGGAGCCCCTCCCCCCTTCTGGGCCCCGCCCCCTCACCTGTGTGGACGTAGTAGACGAGACCCTGCAGCAGGTCGTGCTGGGAGAACCTGTCGGTGGGCTGCCCCCCCCGCTGCAGCTGCCCCCTGCTGGGGCTCCTGGCCAATAGGAAGAGGAGCAGCTCCTCCTCACTGTCTCCATCACTGGCCCACAGGAAGTCCTGCGTCACCTGGACACGCCCACCTTCAGGACAGCTCAGCCCCGCCCACAGAGCCCCACCCAGCTGGGGGGGCTGGTCGTTGACTGGGAGCACCTGGAGGTGGAGGTGGAGGTGGTGGAGGAGAAGGAGTGGAGGGAGGAGGAGAGGGAGAGGAGGGAAAGGAAGAGAAGAAGGAGGGGTAGAGAGAAATGGAGGAGGAGAGGAGGAGAGGGAGTCACACGTGATGAGGAGTAAATAGATAGAAATTCAATAGCTAGCTAGCTAGCTAGATACTAGATAGATAGATAGATGGATACTAGATTGATAGATAGATGGATAGATACTAGATAGATAGATAGATACTAAATAGATAGATAGATAGTTAGATCGATAGATAGATACTAGCTAGATAGATAGATATATACTAGATAGATATGTAGATACTAGATAGATAGTTAGATAGATACTAGATAGATAGATAGATACTAGCTAGATAGATAGATATATACTAGATAGATAGATAGATACTAGATAGATAGTTAGATAGATGGATAGATACTAGATAGAGAGATAGATAGATAGATGGATACTAGCTAGTTAGTTTTCCTTGCCCACCTGGATGCTCAGCGAGGCCTCGGCAGTGTTGACTCCGTCACTCACCAGCAGCTCCACCTGGTCCTCACTGGTCTCTGAGTCATCGTGGACGTACCTGCAGCACAGAAAAACCCACCTGGTCCTCAAGCCCCGCCTCCTCAACACCGCACTTCCTGTCACAGTTGGTCATGATGCTACTGATGGTATCGGTACCTGACACCAGTATCAGCATCAGTTACCAGTTACAGATACCAGTAGGAGGTACCTCCTCTGACCCTGTGACCTTTGACCCCTGACCTGACTCTGAGCTCCTTAAGGTCCTGCAGGCTGAAGCCCTCTCCCCTCCGTAGCGCTCGTCCCTGCAGCTCCAGGTGACCGTGGAGGGGCGTGGCCTGTAGCGCCGCCTTCAGCCCCTCCCCCCGGGTGTCCCGGTCCCGGACCAGCAGGTGCTGCTCCGTCAGCAGCGCCGCCCCCCCCTCCTCCACCCGCAGCAGGTTGGTGAACACCTAGAGGAACCAGAGAGGAGCTGCCGTTACCAGGGCCTCTATCTGCAGGGGGCTACAGTGTGAACTTTGACCTCTGACCTCTGGCGCCTGGTCGTCCACCGGCAGCACGGTGATGTTGAAGAACAGGCCCGACACGGCGCCGCCCTGTTGGTCGCTGACCGAGAAGATGAAGTGCAGCTGCAGCGGATCGGGGCCGATGTCCTCCACCGGGGGCATGAAGGCCACCTTCAGGTGGTTGATGGCCTCCTGGAGGTGGAGGGAGAGGAGGCTCAGGAGGAGGAGGGGGGTCAAGAGGAGGAGGAGGAAGGTCAGGAGGAGGAGGAGGAGGAGGAGGAGGAGATGTCAGAAGGAGAAAAAGGGAACAAAGAGGAAGAAGTTGTAGATAACAGAAGAAGAAGAAAAGCAAGGCTACAGAAGAAGGTGCAGAAGAAGGAGGTGCTCGGTGGGACCTGGGTGAAGGTCTTCAGCACGGCCACTGTGGGGTCTCTCTTCATGGATCCAGCACCGTCCCTCAAGAAGAGACGTCCAGCGTCCATCAGCCTGGAGACACAAGCAGTTAGCTCCGTTAGCTCCCAGTTTGCTCCGTTAGCTCCCCGTTAGCTCCGTTAGCTCCCCGTTAGCGCTCCGTTAGCTCTGTTAGCTCCCAGTTAGCTCCGTTAGCTCCCAGTTAGCCCTGTCAACTGCTAGTTAGCTCCACACACCCCCCCTCCTTACCCAGGATGCTCTGGGCTCCAGCAGGGCGTGGTGATGGTGTAGGTTAGCTCCGCCCCCGGCTGCTCTCCGTCCCTGAAGTGCAGGTGCTGCTGTGTCACCTGCAGCACCTCCGTCTCCCTCAGAGTCAACCAGCGACGACTCCCCTCCACCTCCACTGGCACCTGGTCCTCCACCGGGAACACCTGCACCTCCAGCACCTGGGGGTGGGGGAGTCAGGGTGAGCTCAGACAGAGAGAGAGAGAGGTGGGGGCGAGCGAGCCACTCACGAATGTCTCTGACAGGTTGGGGGGCTGCTGGCAGTCGGCCAGAGACACCTGGAAGGAGTCGTGGAAGAGCTCCTCCCCCCAGTGGACGTAGAAGATCCGACCTTGCAGCAGCTCCTGCTGCTGGAAGCCACTGGACACTGGAGAGCCTGCAGGACCATGGCATCAGTGATGTCATCAGTGACCTCATCATCACCATCATCATCAGTGACATCATCAGTACCACCTCCCTCCTTCCCCCTCCCCTCTCACCTGGGTCATGGGCGGAGCTCCTCCTGACCAGCTGACCGGCGGTGGGCAGAGCCTCCAGGCGGTAGGTGATGAGGTCATCGCTGGAGTCGAGGTCGGCGGCCAGCAGAGACTCCGCCCCCAGCCGGACGGCCCCGCCCTCCCTGACCTGCAGGGGGCGCTGGGCCAGCAGGAAGGGCGGCGAGTCGTCCAGCGGCAGGATGCGGATGGGGAAGCGGTGGCGTCCGCCGCTGCCGCCGCGGCGCCCGCCGCTGCCGCCGTCGCTCACCCGGAACACCACGTGGTCGCGGGTGGTGTCGCTGCCAGAGTGGTGGTACACCACCACCCCCTCCTGCAGGTCCACCAGCCGGAACATGAAGGCAGCCCCCCCTGCAGGACACACGGAGCACTGCATCATCACACAGAATCAAAGGGTCCGATCAGAACCAGTTGGACCAGGTCAGAACCACTGACCCAGAGCCACCGTCCCTTCAGACCATCATCACTCAGTCCTGGTGGACTTGGACCAACGTGGTCCAGCCAATCAGTGAGCTCCGCTGCTGTCAGCTAGTTTCAGAGCCGCGGACGGACGATGAAAGTGGGTCGACCAGACATCTGTCTCTCTCCCCCCCCCTCCCTCACTCCTCCCTCCCCCCCCCCTCCCTCACCCGCTACAATGTGTCACATGACTCTGGTTGCTGTTGTTGTTGTTTGAGAGAATCTTGTGTTTCCAGCCAAACTTTTTCATTCAATTACTGCCTCCCACACGTGCGGCGGCGGCGTTGGTGTTAGCGTTGGCGCCCCCCACGCCCCCACCTAATCCCCCCCCTTCAATTGTCACTTGGAAATAACAAGTTTCCTGTTGGCGCCTGAAGGCAGCGCCAGGCGCTAGCTGGCGCCGCCAACAGGGGGCGGCGTCAAACATGGCGTCCTTCCCAGGGATGTTGCGTTGGGGGTGTCGGGGGTGTCGGGGGGTGGGCTTTCTGTCCCCCCCCCCTGCCTGCGCGTGCCAGGCAGACAGCCGGCCGGGTCGCCACACAGATTGGACG
The DNA here is from genome assembly GCF_046127955.1 of Nelusetta ayraudi. Lineage (NCBI taxonomy): Eukaryota > Metazoa > Chordata > Actinopteri > Tetraodontiformes > Monacanthidae > Nelusetta > Nelusetta ayraudi. The sequence continues at coordinate 5,972,425 of NW_027466134.1, forward strand.
GCCGTCGGTTCCGAAGCTCATTAGCAACTTTAGCGAGAGAAGCTGCGGCTCGTCCAAGTGACGCAAAGCAGCCAGTAATTGGGCCCAAAGGTGGCGCTGGGCAGCCGGCCCATAAAGGCAGCGCTGCGAGTATCTGTGTGTCCCAGTGTGTGTGTGTGTGTGTGTGTGTGTGTGTGTGTGTGTGTGTGTGTAGGACAGGCAGCCATCCATTTGGCTGAAGGCGGTTGGATGGAGCCTGCAGTGTGAGGGGGAGGGGGGGTCCCGGGTCAGTGGGGCCCCTCAGAGACCCCCCCCCCCCACCCCTCTCATCCAGCGGGGGCCTCAACACGAGCGTCGCCGCCGCCGCCAAAACTTTTGTCAGCTTTGTTCCTCCAACTAAGGAAACCGAGAATGTTGGGATGAGACACGGAGCAGACTAACACCTGGAGGGCTGTGCCTGCCGCTGCCATCTAGGTACTGGATAATCTCTGGAGCAGACTGACTGGTTACTGGTGGCACAGTGGCTTTTGAGACTGCATGGGCGGTGCAGGTTAATATCTGGGTGGGCGGTGCAGGTTAATATCTGGATGGGTGGTGCAGGTTAATACCTGGATGGGCGGTGCAGGTTAATAACTGGATGGGCGGTGCTGGATGGGCGGTGCTGGATGGGTGGTGCAGGTTAATATCTAGATGGGCGGTGCTGGATGGGCGGTGAAGGTTAATTCCCTGGGTGGGCGGTGCAGGTTAATATCTGGATGGGCGGTGCAGGATGGGCGGTGCAGGTTAATATCTGGATGGGCGGTGCTGGTTAATAACTAGATGGCCGGTGCTGGATCGGTGGTGCAGGTTAATATCTGGGTGGGCAGTGCAGGTTAATAACTGGATGGGCGGTGCTGGATGGGTGGTGCAGGTTAATATCTGGATGGGCGGTGCTGGATTTGCAGTGCTGGATGGGCGGTGCAGGTTAATATCTGGATGGGCGGTGCTGGATGGGCGGTGCAGTTAATGTCTGGATGGGCGGTGCTCGATGGGCGGTGCAGGTTAATACCTGGTGGCTCCTCGTCGCTGGATTGCAGCGGTTGTCTCTGCTGCATTGTTTTGCGTTCCGATGTTGTTGCTGTGACAGTTCAGATGTCTCAGTTGTGGGCCTGTGTGTGTGTGTGTTTGTGTGTGTGTGTGTGTGTGCGTGTGTGTGTGTGCGTGTGTTGTGCGACCTTGTTGTCATGCTTCAGCTCCATCATGTGTTAATTTTCGGCTCGTTAGGCGGCGACTGCGATGAAATGAAGCAGAGAATCAAGCTGACCCCCCCCGCACACACACACACCTCCACCATCATGCCGGCCAAGGAAGGTCAACTTCCTGCTGAAGCCCCTCCCCCTCCCTGGGAGCTGGTAGTGATGGCAGTGAGTGAGTGTGTTTGCGGGGAGACGGAGCAGCAGCTGCCGTCTGTGCAGCGCGGCGTGAAGCAGCAGCAGTGGCTCCAATCTGCTCCGCCCCCCCGCACCACCCAGACGCGGCTGCACGGCGGCGCTCGGCGCCCCCTGGCTGCGCCACCGCGGCCCCATTTTACACCTGATTAGCAAACACACGCAGGGCCACTGGACATATGCTGCTCAGCGGCGCTCCCCGGTGGTCCCCGCTGGTCCTGGAGGGACGCAGCAAAGCAGGCGGAAAAGAACAGAGGAGCGGACAGACGACAAGGACGCTCCTGGGAAGCAGTGTGGAAATACCAGCACAGCCAGCAGGGGGAGGGAGGGAGCCGGAGCAGCAGCTGTCACGCTCGACCTGCACCGTTCGTCTTTGGATGATTCACTGCTGATCCGTTCACGCTGAACCGATTCAACGATGAAACAATGTTTGAAAACAAGCTAGACAAGCCTCCCCCCTACCCCCACCCCCACCCCACACCTCCCTCTGCACCTCAGGGGGCGGGGCTAACCTCTGACGGTGAGCCGTCCGTGCAGCGGTCCGTCCACGGCCACTAGGACGACGTCCTGGGGGTTGTCCCTGTCCACCACCTGCAGCTGCTGCCAGCTGATTGGCCGAGACTGACCCTCCAGCAGGTCCAGGCCTGGGGGGGGAGGAGAGAGAGAGAGAGAGAGAGAGAGAGGAATTGGAACCCACTGCTGGCTCCACCCATCCAGCCACCAGTAGCCCCGCCCAGCCACCAGTAGCTCCACCCACCCACCAATAGCTCCACCCACCTGTGTTCCAGGAGACTCGGGGTGCGTTTGTTTCGGCCGACCTGATGGAGATGTGCAGCAGGAGGGGTGGGCTTCTCAGGAAGTGGGCGTCGATCACCTGGAACTCCACCTGCGGACACCACCCATCAGCTGTTAGCCTCACAGCCAGCCCGCTAGCTCGTTAGCATCCAGGCTTTGGGGCCGACCTGGTAGTTGGTGCGCTGCGATTGGCCGTGTGCGGGCGGCTGGTAGGCCATCCGCAGGTGGTGCAGGTCCGCCCAGGTGAAGGAGGTGCTGGGCCGGGTGGGGTCGTCCAGGTGGGTGATGTAGCCGGCGGCGGGCGGCGCCGTCACGTTGAACACCAGCTGCTCCTGCGGCGTCTCGTGGTCCAGGGCGTCCAGGGAGGCGGTGCTGAGCGGAGTCAGGATGAACTGGTCCACCTCCAGCAGCAGGGAGGCCGAGAAGGAGGCCCGGGGCCGCGTGTTGGGCACTGCACCCCCAATCTCAACCGGCAGCCACACTGACCGGGCCTGCAGAAGCACACGGTCAGCTTCCTGCTGGGCCACTGACTCACTGACTAACTGGCCCATTGATTCATTGATACACAGACTCATTGACTTCCTGAATGACCGACCGACTGACTGACTGACTGACTCTCTGACTCACTGATTCACTGATTCACTGATTCACTGACTCATTGACTCACTGACTGACTGACTGACACACAGACTCATTGATTCACTGACTCACTGACTCACTGACACCCTGACTCACTGACTCATTGACTGACTGACACACAGACTCATTGACTCACTGACTCACTGACTGACTGACACACAGACTCATTGATTCACTGACTCACTAACTCACTGACTCTCTGACTCTCTGATGAGCTGGCACCTCCTCCCACAGCCTCTGTGAGGAGGTGCCAGCTAGCGCTAGGTGATAACGAGGAGGCTAATTTCGGAGGTGGGAAGTGACGCCTCCCTGCTGCCAGCTGGCCGACTCCTCCCTCCACACCTCCTCCTCCTCCTCCTCCTCCTCCTACCCATCTTTATCTTCCCCATCCACCTCCTCTTCCTCAACCACCTCCTCCTCCTCTTCCTCCTCTTCCTCCTCTGCACCGTGTACCTCCAGCAGGGCCCGACTCTCCTTCTCCCTCAGCTCCACCCTGATGGGGACGTAGTCGACCTCTGGTGACGGAGGTCGGAGGTGCTGGTACTTGAGGTCAGAGGTCAGGAAGTGGTGGCAGCTGGTCTTCAGGAAGCGGACTGGCGTGGTGCGGTGGGGGCAGGGGGCATTCCCGGGGCAGAGCTCCACCTCCTGCACCTCCTCTGCCTCCTCCACCTCTCGGCCTGCAGAGGGCGACAGAGAAACGTCTTGTTGGCGAGCTGCTGTGCATAGGGCTGCTGGCTGCAGTTCCTCACCCTTCCTGTGGGTGGCAGCGGTGGTGTTAGCCTCCACCCCCTCCTCCACCTCCCGCACCAAGCGGCCCAGGGCGGGCACGACGAGGTCAGAGGTCACGAGGCGGACGGTGCAGAGCAGGTGTGGGGGGGGCTGCAGGTGGAGGACGGAGCGGTCGATGGGGTTGGACAGGCCGTAGAAGTGAGGCACCAGCAGGGGACGCCCTGTCAGCTGTACGGCGCCGGGGGGCGGAGCCAGCACCTTCACCTGCAGCACCACTGTCTCCACCTGCGTCTCCGTGGCCGACAGCCTGCAGCAAAAACAGAGAAAGAAAGAAAAAAGGAATGAAACGGCATCGTCGACCAATCAGCTTCCAGCTCGACCCTCACTGCCTTCTGGAGGCTCCGCCCTCCTTGAGGATGGCTCTGTGGGATTGGTTGGGACGTCAGGGGAGCAGTGCTGGTATAAACTCCTCATATACACATATATATGTGTATTTGTGTATATGTGTATATATATATGTGTGAATATGCACATACACGACCCCCCCGGATCCCCTTTATGTTGCGCACTGACTCCACCCCCTCCCTTAACTCCAGCCAATCAGAATGAGGGGGGAGGGTCGGCATTCAAGGTGGTCAGGGGGCGGGACTTCTTCCCGGACCGACCTGTAGACTCGCAGCATGACAGCGTCCTCCTCCAGGAGGGGGCTGCCGTTGTGGACGTACTTGACCTGCTGCTGCTGCTCCATCAGGGGGCAGTCAAACACCTGCACACACACACACACACACACACACACACACACACACACAGAAAGAAAGGAAGTGATCCCTGCTGCCACTGGGGGTGCTACTGCCTGATTGGGGGGTGTGTCCTCACCTGGGGGGTGAGCCGGCCCACCCGCTGGGTCACCGGCTCGTTCAGCACCACTTCCACCTTGCACTGGGCTCCGCCCACCACCTCCACCTTCAGCTCCGCCTCTGTCAGGTAGGACTCGCCACCCCGGGTCACCCGGAGGTCAGAGGTCACCGTTGACGGCCGCTGGGCAGCGACCGCCGCTAGCAGCAGCAGCAGCAGCTGGACAGCAGCCATGAGGAGCTGGGGGGGCGGGGCTATAGGAGGGGGCAGGGCCTCTGGTTGCAAAGATGGGTGGGGGGGGGCGTGTGATGCGTCAAGGGGTCAGGTGGCCTTCACTCTGACTCCTCCCACAACCTGCAGGAGGACAAACAAACAAACGAGCACAAGCAGCTGATTGGCTGAGAGGCCACCACCCCTCCCCCGCTCCTCCCCTCTCTCCCCTGACCTTTGACCTCCCACATACACCCCCCTTCCAGCACCCATCACACCTCAGAGTGAAGACCAGCAGGAAACAAAGGGTTAATCTGTTTGACCTCTGGGGGGGGGGGGGATCAAAGGGTTTCAGTGTGTGTAGTTTTTTTTTGCAGTCGGCCAATCAGACGGCAGCATTCAGCATCTCTCTCTCTCTCGCTCTCTCTCTCTCTCTCTCTCTCTCTCTCTTCTCTCTCTAGCTCTTCACAATATGACCTCCACTGCTGCACTTTGACCTCTCGACCTGCGGGGGGTCTTCACAGGAAGTAGTGGGCAGGGCTTCAGGACAGGAAGTGTCCCCACGGTGGCGCCGAGAGGGGGCGGAGTCACAACCACAACGTAAACACGACCGGGACTGATTGTGTGTGTGTGTGTGTGTGTGTGTGTGTGTGTGTGTGTGTGCGTGTGTGTGTGTGGCAGCAGCCAATCACAGGGCTGGAGGCGTGTTTACACCGCAGTCATGTCAGAACGGGCGAGCGAGGAGAAAATTACAGGACGAGAACCTGTGTGTGTGTGTGTGTGTGTGTGTGTGTGTGTGTGTGTGTGTGTGTGTGTGTGTGTGGCGCCTACCTCCAGTCGTCCCAGAGTTCCTCTCTTCTTCTTCTCCTTGTTTTTCTGCACACAGCACAAAACAATGTTTTCTCTCTCTGTCTCTCTCTCTGTCTCTGTCTCTCTGTCTCTCTCCCGCTCTCTCTCTCTCTGTCTCTCTCCTGCTCTGTCTCTCTCTCTCTCTTCTCGTTGGTCTTAAGCAACATCAACTACAGGGAGAGACTGCAACAAAGGGAGAGAGAGACTTTCATGGAGGGGACGAGTTTGCACTGGAGTCAAAGGAGCGGGGCGAGCGAGAGAGAGAGAGAGAGAGAGGAAGTGGTTCAGGACTTTTACAGCCCCCCCCTAAATCCCGCTCGTCCCACCCCCCTAATTTCGCTCTCTCTCCCCCTGCACACACACACACACACACACACACACACACACACACACACACCTCTCACTTGGGAACTTCCTGCCTGGGGTCATGTGACCTGGGAGTCTTTGTGAGAAGTGCTAAGTCACTGCTAGGGGTCTTTAGCGGCTGCGAGCTAACAGCGCTAACGTCTCCCATAAGCCCCCAATCCCTGAGGGCTAGCTGGCTAGCTGTCTTGCTAATGTCTGAGTTAACGGTTGCTAAGGTTGGCTGACTCGGTGTCTGGGTGTGAGCGCCACCTGCTGTTCACTGACTGCTTGTTACTGGCGAGCTACATGCTATCTAGGAGCGGAGGCTAATGCCCCTTTAAACGGTTAAAAGTTTGTCTTGGTTTCCACTTTCTTTGTGTGTGTATGTGTGTGTGTGTGTGTGTGTGTGTGTGTGTGTGCATTGCTCCGCCCTCTCCAGCCACCTCCTGCTGGTGCGACCTCTACTTCCTGTCTTCCGTCCCCAGCTGCTCATCACGGCTATGATGGTTTCAACAGGTGATGTCGGAGCGCCGCTCGGAACTCTGGGAAAACCATCAGGGGTGAGTGGGGGTCATGGCCGCTGCTGCATCACTTCCTGTCTGCTGCTCTCTGCTTCCTGTTTTTGCTCACACTGCCCCGCAGTGGCACAAAGGTGCTATCACAAGCTGGATTCTAGAAGCGGGTCAGCAAGCTAATTAGAAAGCTAATTAGAAAGCTAATTAGCGAGCTTGCTGTGTTCATGAAGACCTTTTATATTTTTCCATCCAGGATTAAAAACTAATTAGCTGTTTTTTTTTCCTTCATTTTCTTCACCTGATTGGACGCTGGTTAGATTCAAATTTTCCGATTGGTGGTCATCACTGTTGTTGCCGAGTTTGACTGATCGTCTCTGCTGCTCTGTGGTTTCCCTCCTCCTTCTCCTCCTCCTCCTCCTCCTCCGGCTCCTCTTCCTCCTCCTCCTCCTCGGGTACTCCTCCTCCTCCGGCTCCTTCTCCTCCTCCTCCGGCTCCTCTTCCTCCTCCGGCTCCTTTTCCTCCTCCTCCTCCACCTCCTCCTGCTCCTCCTCCTCCTCCTCTGGCTCCTCTTCCTCCACCTCCTCCTCCTGCTCCTCCTCCTCCTGCTCCTCCTCCGGCTCCTCTTCCTCCTCCTCGGCTCCTCCTCCTCCTGCTCCTCCTCCTCCTCCTCCTGCTCCTCCTCCGGCTCCTCTTCCTCCTCCTCTTTCTCCTCCTCCGGCTCCTCTTCCTACTCCTCCTCCTTCTCCTCCTCTCAGAAGGCATCAGATTGAGGCTGGATTTCAACTTTTATTGAAATTGAAAAATGACTTGAAAGACATTTTGGAGTCACAACAACAACAATAATAATAATATTCATTCATTCATTTTCCATACCCGCTTAGTCCCGAGCTCAGGATCACGGGGGTCTGCTGGAGCCTATCCCAGCTGTCATAGGGCGAAGGCAGGGGACACCCTGGACAAGTCGCCAGTTCATCGCAGGGCCACATAGAAACAAACAACCATTCACACTCACACCTACGGACAATTTAGAGTCTTCAATTGACCTCACATGCATGTTTTTGGAGTGTGGGAGGAAGCCGGAGAACCTGGAGAGAACCCACGCAGACACAGGGAGAACATGCAAACTCCACACAGAAAGGTCAAAGGCCCGGAATCGAACCCACGAACTTCTTGCTGTGAGGCCGCAGCGCTAACCACTGCACCGTGTTGCCCATAATAATAATAATTAATTAATAATTAATAATATTTTTTGCGTTGTTGGAGACAAATTAAATGATTGATCTCTTTATTTGTGTATTTAATCGTTCATCTATTTTTTTTTGTTAAATATTTTTGTCAATGTGTATTTATTCATGTTATATTTTTGCTGTGCAGATTTAGAATAGAAGCCGTTCCGAATCCCACAGTGGCATCGTTACAGCAACTGTGCAGCGCAGAGAGAAGAGAAGTGATGTTAACTGAAAAGAAAGACAGAAAAATAAGACGAAATTTAAAGGTACAGAAAAAGTCATTGTAAAAAGGAATCTTCTTCTTCTTCTTCTTCTTCTTCTCCTCGGCCTTCTGATGTTCCTTGTGCGTGCGTGGGGTGGGGGGGGGTGGGGGGGTTACTGGGGGTCAAATGGGGTCACGTGAGGTCATGTGTGGTGGAAAGTTGTTTGGAGAAGTTGAGGCTCGTCTGTCAGAGCGGCTGGCGGCTCATTGGGGGGGGGTCCGGCGCCCTGATCACATGTGACTGCTACCCTTTGCGTGGCGAGAGAGCGAGGGAGGGCGAGCGAGGCAGCGGAGGGGGACTGGCGCCGTGCCCACCTCCAGGCCCCGGGCCTCCTGTCAGCCTCGATCCTCCACCACTGACCCGGCACTAACACCACCCACCACCAGGGGGCGGAGCCAGCCACCACCGACACCAGCAGCCAGCAGGGGGCGGAGTCACCAGGAGCACCAGCACCACCTACCACCAGGGGGCGGAGTCACCAGGAGCACCACCACCTGGCTGGCTGAGGCTGCAGGGGGCGGAGCTTCTTCAGGAAGTAAGTGAATACTTTGTTGGTGTATCTTGAGTATCAGCAATCAGCACTGTCAGGATTTTAAGGTGTCTTCACTTTAATTGCATTTTTATTTTCCTGACAACTTTTTACTTTGACTCACTACATTTGTACACAAATGTGTGTATATATAAATGTGTGTGTGTGTGTGTGTGTGTGTGTGTGTGTGTACTTTCTACTGCTACATTGGAAAATCCCGCTGGTTACTTTTGTTTTTGAACGTATTTAAAAGAGACAAATTGTTTTCAAAGTAATTTGCTGAGTATTAACATTAGAAGTAGTCACAGTAGTTTGAAGCGGAGATCTTTGTACTGTGTAGTTGTGTGCTTTTATATCAAAGTCAGTAACTTCAGTAACTTCAGTTCAGTTCAGAGCCTTTGAGCCAATTCCAATTCCTCCCTTAACTTCTCAATCTCAACCCTCGCCCTTAACCCTCAATCTTTGGCCCTCAATCTTGGCCCTCAAAAATAAGTGTAAGGGCTTAGAAATGGGACACCTCTTAAGTGCAGTTACGTCCTCAGACTGTGGGGGGAGGCCTTACGCCAAAGCTACGTCCAGTCTGTCAAGAAGACGACGACGACAAAGAAGAAGGAGAAGAAGAAAAAGACGACGAAAAAGGAAGAAGTCCTCCGTTGCTACACAACGATGTACACAAGTAACGTGAAGCCGGGACCGCCGGTCCGGTTGACAAACCTTGTAAAGTAAAAAAAAAATGTTACGCAACAACGATGTCAATAATCCATAAAAAAAAAAGTCTTAAACTAAGACAATACAATGGTTTCGTAATATTTATATCTTTATTAACTAAGAAAATACTTCCATTTGTAGCTCGCTTTTACATTGCGATCTTTTTCGAAGATGTCTTGGCGAAAATTCGCAATGCCTTCTGGGTAGCCCTTACTGCCAAGGGTGGTGCCGGAGAATCTCAATATTGAGGGCGATACAGCCCTCAACTTGACGTTCTTAGAATCGGGACAGCACTTGCACCTTGCGGGAGCGCGCGTTTTTGAGATTGAGGGTTGAGATTGAGGGTTAAGGGAGGAATTGGAATTCACCCTTTGACTCCAGTCAAGGAGTGGTTCCTGCTGGACCACCGTGGAACTGCTGCTGCTGCTCTACCACTGGTTCTTCAGGCTCCACTGGACCTCCAGTGACAACATCATCAGACTGATCAGCTGATCACTTTCAGAGGGTCAGCTGACCCACCTGACTGACACCTGTCACCTTCACCCCCTGGTCCTAAAGTCCACCGTGTCTGGTGGAGCGCCCCCTGCTGTGTGTGTGTGTGTGTGTGTGTTGGACCTGCTCTCAGGCCCATTAGTCCCATTAAAGGGGCGGTACTGGGAGACTCCGCCCCCACTGGGCGGCTGTCAACTCCCATCAGTCGGGTCACTGAGTGACGGAGTGACTGACGCCCCCTGAGAACAGAACACACACACACACACACACACACACACACACACACACACACACCCACACACCCACACACAAACACACACACACACACGCAGCCTGCAGCCTGACTGGTGGACTGACTGGTGGATGGACGGATGAACGGATGGCAGCGGTGGTGAAGGCGCGGCAGTGGGCGTGGCCTCTGACCCCCGGTCCCCCCGAGGGGGGCGGAGCTCACTCTCAGATTATGCAAATGAGGTGGGCTTTTGATGCAAAACAAGCCAGACTGGCTGCGAATGTTTCCCCAGTCGTGAAAGGGCGAGACTCCCTGGGAGAAATACCAGGAGAGGGAAGGGCGGGGGGGTGAGTGGGGCGGGGGCAGCCGAGGAGTCTGGGTAATGACCTCCTGCAGCGTTATACATTATCATATTTCCACGTAATTAGTTGGTTTTTCCACATGAAATGAGGAAGCGGCTCGACGGTGCGTTCACTGCCGCGAGGACAGCCGGCCGCTCGGCTGCCGCCTCTGATATCCGCCGCTGACCTCTGACCCCGGGCCCCTCCCCCTAACCAACCCCCACCAGACGACCGGCAGAGTCCCCTGGATCGGATTCATCTGTGAACGGCAACTATTAGCTTAGCTAACGGAGCTAACGGAGCCCTCAGGCACCTCCAGGGGGCACCGCCGCCGCCACAGCACACACAAACACTCACAGCAGCGACGCACAAAGACAAAGAAGAAGGTTGTCACTGCTGGTGGTGCACTTTGATGTTGATGTTGGTCGTCACTGTTGAAGGAATTTGGACTTAGAAGTTTGAGGAAACATCAGCGTGGAGCAGCTGGAGGAGGTCCAGGAACTCCAGACTCAAAGACCTAAAGACCTCTAGACCCTCAGACCTCCAGACCCCCAGACCCCCAGACCCCACCATCAGACCCCCAGATCCCCAGAACTCCAGACTCCTAGACTCCCAGACCCCCAGACCCCACCATCAGACCCCCAGAACCCCAGACCATCAGACCCGCAGACCCCACCATCAGACCCCCAGATCTCCAGACCTCCAGACCCCTAGACCCCACCATCAGACCCCCAGAACCCCAGACCATCAGACCCGCAGACCCCACCATTAGACCCTCAGACTCCCAGACCTCCAGACCTCCAGGTGGCTTCTTCAGGCACAATGTTCTCCGCTGAAAATCACAGAATTAAGCCACAATTTGGATTTAAAGAAAACCCTGACCAGTTAACGGAGAAGCTGCAGCTGGGCCTCTCTGTGCTAACATGCTAACGTGCTAACGTCATGGTGCTGAACCTGCAGAGGAACTGCTGGGGATGAAAAAATGATCTTCATCCTGGATGCTTCAGCAGCTCCAGAGGTGAGTCAGGAGCAGTGCCCCCCTCCCGGGAGGAGACGACCTGGACGTCAGAGTGATTGACAGCTCTCCCTCTCTGGCTCCGCCCACCTGCACGTCGGCGCCGCTTCTCCTCCAAACGGCTCTAAAGTCCCCTGACGTGGAGCCTGGAGCTCAGGCAGGCCGGGCCAGCAGCCAGCAGCCCTCAGCAGGCAGGGACGGAGGGATGGAGGGATGAGGGACGGAGGGATGGATGGATGGACAGACGGACTGGAGGCGGCGGGATGTTGCGTGTCGTACTGAGCGCGCTCAGTGAAGCAGCAGGACAGCAGTAGCTTCAGATTAGCGGTGGAGGCTGGAGAGGAGCTGGCTGGAGTCCCCAGAGGATGACATCATCACAGCAGGCTGGCTGCCTGTCTCTGCCCCCTGCTGGTGACTCTGTGCTCTCCAGCTGTCTGATTGAGGATTTTTCCATTGATTCCTTATTGATTGAATGAGAGATCAGAAGCCTCGGCTGGCCAGCAGGAGGCGCCCAGCTGCAGGTGGTCTCCTTCAGAAGGTCTCAAGCTCTCAGTCAATCTGTGAGAGGTGAAACCACAGTGCCCCCTGGTGGCTGGAAGACCTCAAGTGCTGCTGCCAGAGACACCTCTTTTTAGAAGAAGGAGGTGTGGACTGGAGATGAGTGAGAAGGTGGTGGAGACTGGTGACACACACACACACACACACACACACACACACACGCACACACACCAGATGATGCTCAGTATTCGTCTACTGTGTGGAGCTTCTGTTGACAGTGAGGAGGAGGGAGTGGACCAGCAGGGTCTGGTTCCAGGAGGAGAAGCAGGAGGTGCAGGAGGAGGTGCAGCAGCAGGCTCTGGCACCAGCAGCAGCAGCAGGAGGTGCAGCAGCAGGCTCTGGCTCCAGCAGCAGCAGGAGGTGCAGGAGGAGGTGCAGCAGCAGGATCTGGCTCCAGGAGCAGCAGGAGGTACAGGAGGTGCAGGAGGAGGTGCAGCAGCAGGCTCTGGCTCCAGCAGCAGCAGCAGGAGGAGCAGCAGGAGGTGCAGCAGCAGGCTCTGGCTCCAGCAGCAGCAGCAGGAGGTGCAGGAGGAGGTGCAGCAGCAGGCTCTGGCTCCAGTCCTGCTGGCTGGAACCCAGTTGGTGCTGAATCACAGCGAGCCGTCGACCTCCGTCTCTCACAGCCAGCTGACATCAGGCCTGCTGTGTGTGTGTGTGTGTGTGTGTGTGTGTGTGTGGGGGGACTTGGGGCTTCCCTCCACACCTCCCATCCAGCATCTAGGTGTGTAATCTGCAGCCAGCAGGAGAGGAGGTGTCACAGTGTGTGTGTGTGTGTCTGTGTGTGTGTGTGTGTGTGTGTGTGACCTGCCAACATCAGCAGCACACAGACGGTGAGCGGCGCCAAGGCCCGGCCCGCTGACCTGTCCGTTGGGCCGCCGCCTCCCCAGACGCCTGGTGCCAGAGAGTGTGTGTGTGTGTGTGTATGTGTGTGTGTGTGTGTGAGAGAGGTGTGAAAACGTCTCCAGACGACCAGTTTGGCTGCAACTCACAGCGTCTCCAGATTGTTGTTGTTCTTTTTTTAAAGAGCCCACGTGACCTTTGACCTTTGGCTCTGTTTTTTTCATTATTATTTATTTCTTCATTTCAGGTCATCGTGCTGCTTTAAAAGTCACCCCACCCACCGCTCTGAGCTAACACACGCGTCGCTCCCTTTCTGATGTCACAAAGGGAGGAAACACCGGCTTACATGATGTCAGCCTGGTGGTGTGACATGCAGCTGAATGCTAAGTAGCCTGGTGGCGGCGCCGTCGCTAACGGAGCTAATGAGGCTAGCAGGGGGGAGGGGTGGGGTGGGGGGTGGGGGGGAAGTGCTGATTGGTTATGCAGGCTGTCCGGCCCGGCGCTCCGTCCGCTTCGCAGCACCGCGGCTCGGCGCCGCAGCGCCGCGATGTTTTCAGGTCACATTCACATCAGAGGGGAAACAGGAAACAGTCTCGCTCTGACCTTTGACCTCCGAGAGGCCCAGGCCTTCTGCAGGTGCTGCCGCTGCGTGTCACCACTTCCTGTCAGCTGACCCCCCCCTCCTCCTCCTCTCCTCCCTCCCTCCCCCTCCCCGCTCCTCAGTGGGAGCTGATTGGCTGCAGCACCTGTGCAGGGGTCAAAGGTCGTAGCCGTGGCTGTGTTTCTACACTTCCTCCAGGCCGCGAGACGTTCGAGGTCCAGGTGAGCGTGTGGGGCCTGGTGGCGCTGCATCCCAGACAGCGGGAGGAGGGGCTGGGGGGGGGGGGGGATTATAAACTTTGATGTGTACATATGCAAATGAGTTTAGAAATGTCAAATTAGCATAGATGAGGGGGAGGTGGGGGGCGGAGCCAGATATGCAAAGCAGCCGTCTGGACGGCGGCCGAGCTGTCAGCTCCCCCCCACCTCCCCCACCTCCTCCACCTCCTCCACCGCCGTCAGCACCAGCAGCTCGTCGCCCTGACGGCTGATGGAGGGCGACGGAGCGGACGGACGGACGGACGGATGGATGACGGACGGATGACGGAGGGAGGGAGGGAGGAGGGACAGCGAGGCCTTCAGCACCGAAGCCACGTTATGGAGATGAGCTCGTTAATCTAATCAACAAGAGGCCCAGTGGTCATCAGTCACATGACCTGGAGGGGGAGGGGAGGGCAGGAGGAGGAGGAGGACAGGGAGGAGGAGGTGAAGAAAAGGGTGGAGGAGGAGGAGGAGAGAAAGAGGAGGAGGACAAACAGGAGAAAGAGGACATGAAGGAGGAGGAGTTGACGATAGAGGAGGAGGAGTAAGAGAGGGTTGACGGGGAGGAGGAGGTGAAGAAGGAGGTGGAGGAGGAGAAAGAGGCCGTGAAGGAGGAGGTGAAGAAGGAGGTGGAGGAGGAGAAAGAGGCAGTGAAGGAGGAGGACTTTAAGTAAGAAAAGGAGGAGAAAGAGATGTGGGAGGAGGAGGAGTAAAAGGAGATGAAGGTGGAGGTGAAGTAGGAGCAGAAGGAGAAAAAGGAGCACGAGAGGGCGGAGGAGGAGGAGGAGGAGAAGTTTTATCTTCTGATCGTAAAATCTGACAAAATATTTATGTGTGTGTGTGTGTGTGTGTGTGTTCTCCCCTGCAGCCCTGGATGAAGACAAGAACAGTAGCTCACACACACACACACACACACACACACACACACACACACACACACACACAGTGGCTGATGAAAGATTCAGGTGTGTGTCTCCTGGTTGTGTAACACCTGGGTGTTGCTGCTCAGGTTGCTCCCAGGCCACGCCCCCTCCCCTCCCCTCCCCCCTCTCCGGTGGGAGGAGGGAGGGGCGGTGAAGCGAGCGCTGCAGTGCTGACGCTGGCCACTGGGGGCCTCTCTCCTGGCCTCCATTATGGATGAGGAGCCTCCAGATGTTGCCAGAAATGCTGCTCCTCCTCTCACATGAGTGGACACCTCCTCCTCCTGGACCCCCACACCTCCTCCTCCTGCTGCTCCTCCTGCTCCTCCTGGACCCCCACACTCACTCAGCCATTCAGCAGCTTTAATTGATCACACACACACACACGCAAACATATGGAGAATTGAGGTGTGTGAAATATTGATGATGGTTTTTCCTCTGCAGCAGCTCCAGCCGCTGGTCTTCCGGAGGAGGAGGAGGAGGAGGTCAAAGGTCGTCATCTTCCCACCATCATGGTCCACCACCAGCCAGCCACAGTGTCTAAACCTGAAGGTCACCGCCAAGGGTCAACCGGTGAGTTAACTGGAGTTAACTGGAGTTAACTCACCAGTTGGAGTTAACTGTGGGTTAACTGGGCTGGATGGTTAACTGGAAGATCATCTGGTTGGTTAACTGGTGAGTAACTCACCAGTTAACCAACCAGTTATAGTAACAGTGGGTTAACTTGTGAGGTAACTGGAGGGTTAACTGCAGCTAACTGGTCAGTTATAGCTATCCGTAGGGTTAACTGATGAGTTAACTTCAGTTAACAGGACTGTGAGTTACCTGGTGAGTTACCTGGAGGGTCAACTGGTGAGTTAACTCACCAGTGATGAGTTAACTGGTGAATTAACCAGCACCTTCAATGATAGATTTATAGTGGTGCTAAAACTGAGGATGATGGGTTAGGGTTAGGGCTAACCCTAACCCACTGGCCAGAAGGGGATGGAGCCAGACCCAGTGGTTTGGCTCCGCCCCCTGCTGGCCTCCTCTCCTCTTTGGATAGTTCTGGCAGAATCACTTTCACGGGACGAGACGGTGCTCGCTGCTGCCAAGAGCCTTGCCGCTCGCCGCCCGCCGTCGCCTGATTGGCTCTTGGCAGCAGCTCCTTGCCGCCTGCCGTTGCCTGATTGGCTCTTGGCAGCAGCTCCTCGGTGGAACGCCATCCAGCAGCGGGTTTCTCAGCCATCGATGGAAACATTTGGGCGCCTGAGCAAAGCTGCTGTCCTGCTGGGGGTCCAGTGGGAGCGTCAGGAGACAAAGTGCCAAACTAGCAGCAGCAGCAGCAGCAGCAGCAGCAGCAGCAGCTCCCCCTGGTGGAGACAGCTGCTGAACAACCTCCAAACTCATCACGCTGCTCTTGCCAAGGATTGTTCAGGTGTGACGACAATCTGGAAGACTCACAGTACCAGGAAATACCAACCACCCCCCACTGGTACTGATCCAGTTCACATACAAATCCTCAATCCAGTCTGACGACCAGTCTGGACTGGTGGGAGGCACATGGGGAGAGAAGATCCTCCTGCATACCTTCAGGACCAGCCTGGTGATCTGAGGACCATCTTGGAGATCTGAGGACCAGCCTGGAGGGCCAGAGGATCATCTTGGAGATCTGAGGACCATCCTCGAGGACCAGAGGACCAGCCTGGAAATCTGAGGACCAGCCTGGAGGACCAGAGGACCAGCCTGGTGATCTGAGGACCAGCCTGGAGATCTGTGGACCAGCCTGGAGGACCAGAGGACCAGCCTGGAGGGCCAGAGGACCAGCCTGGTGATCTGAGGACCATCTTGGAGATCTGAGGACCAGCCTGGAGGACCAGAGGACCAGCCTGGAGATCTGTGGACCAGCCCGGAGGACCAGAGGACCAGCCTGGAGGACCAGAGGACCAGCCTGGTGATCTGAGGACCAGCCTGATGATCTGAGGACCAGCTTGGAGATCTGAGGACCAGCCTGGAGGACCAGAGGACCAGCCTGGTGATCTGAGGACCACCCTGATGATCTGAGGACCAGCCTGATGATCTGAGGACTAGCCTGGAGGACCAGATGACCAGCCTGGAAATCTGAGGACCAGCCTGGAGGACCAGAGGAACAGCCTGGTGATCTGAGGACCAGCCTGGAGATCTGTGGACCAGCCTGGAGGACCAGAGGACCAGCCTGGAGGGCCAGAGGACCAGCCTGGTGATCTGAGGACCATCTTGGAGATCTGAGGACCAGCCTGGAGGACCAGAGGACCAGCCTGGAGATCTGTGGACCAGCCCGGAGGACCAGAGGACCAGCCTGGAGGACCAGAGGACCAGCCTGGTGATCTGAGGACCAGCCTGATGATCTGAGGACCAGCTTGGAGATCTGAGGACCAGCCTGGAGGACCAGAGGACCAGCCTGGTGATCTGAGGACCACCCTGATGATCTGAGGACCAGCCTGATGATCTGAGGACTAGCCTGGAGGACCAGATGACCAGCCTGGTGATCTGAGGACCAGCCTGATGATCTGAGGACCAGCCTGGAGATCTGAGGACCAGCCTGGTGATCTGAGGACCAGCCTGGTGATCTGAGGACTAGCCTGATGATCTGAGGACCAGCCTGGAGGATCAGAGGACCAGCCTGGAGGATCAGAGGACCAGCCTGGTGATATAAAGACCAGCCTGATGATCTGAGGACCAGCTTGGAGATCTGCGGACCAGCCTGGAGGACCAGATGACCAACCTGGAGGACCAGATGACCAGCCTGGTGATCTGAGGACCAGCCTGGTGATCTGAGGACCACCCTGGACGTGTCTGAAGCTCCTCCCAACAGACAGAGGAGGACAAACATCTAGTTAACTACGCTAGTTAAAGCTCTCGCTAATGAGGGAGAGGAAGCAGCATTCTCCGCCCAATCACACGAGGTCGTTCATTACACAGCCATATTGCCCCCCCCCTCTCCACACCAGCCAGCAGGTGGCGCTGGTCACAGCCCTGACTGATGACACAGTCCTGCAGGCCGGAGGAGGAACAGCAGCAGCTGTTTGCATCCACTTCACATTGTGTATGGACGGTGGCAAGGAGGGGGCGGAGCTTGTGGGGGGCGGAGCCTGCAGGGCCCTGTTCAGCAACCCGCCTGGCGCCACTCCAGCGCCAATTTAAATATTTTAACTCAGGAGCGCCTGCAGCGGCTCGGCGTGCGGCGGCCGAGCAGGACGGAGGAGCAGCGGCTCGGAAACACATTATGAAAATATGTTGCTATGAATATTTAAGCCACCGTGTCGAGTTGAGTTGCTGCTGCTGCTGCTGCTGCTGCTGCTGCTGCTGCTGCTGCTCTGCTGCCGCCGAGGCCTCGCTGGGAAATGCCAAACTTTCTGTCCCATCTCATCTTGATTTCAGCAGACAGCTGCAGGAGCAGGAGAACAAAGACGGTGCTGCTCACGAGCTGCTTATGAAGCCCCCCCCATCCCCTCTGACCCCTCCCACTCTCCCCTCGACCCCTGACCCCCCCCCCCACGTGAAGACACCACTGTTTCCTGATAACCACTTGAGAGTTCTTCTTCTTCTTCTACTTCTTCCTCTTCTTCTTCTTCACTCCTCATGAGGAGCTGCATCATGAGGAGCTGCAGCAGCAGCAGGTGGTGCTACATGTCAACCCAGACGACCCACAGGCCTTGAACGCAGCGTTGACAGGACGAAGCCACAACTGAAGGGAGCGTTGACGGGGAGGTGTTCAGACTCCTGGAAGAGGAGGTTTTCTTCCTCCTCATCACCCTCCCCTTGCTTCTCCTCCACCTCCTCCACCTCCTCCTCCTCAGTTATAAACCAGTCAAACCAGTTTCCTCAGTTAAAGGCCCAGTTCTCTGCCAGAAGGTCCGGTTACATTTGATCTCCCTGCTGAGGTGATTCGCTCGGCCAATCAGGGGCCAGCAGGGTCACCAACCGGTCCCAGTCGCAGGAAGAGGAGGAGTCAGCAGTACTGGCTGCAGTGCCCCCTCAGGCAAGGAGAGGAAACGCATCGTTCAGAAGCCAAAAGGAAAACCGGGAACCAGCTGGTTGTTGCCGTCCAGTGGCTCCCAGTTCACCTGGACCATGAAGGTCTCCTCCTCAACCCTGCCCCCATCACACCCACCTCTGACCTCTGACCTCTGACCTCTGACCTCCATGGACATGGAGCCAACATTGACCACGTTAAGCAGCTCCAGTCCAGGTGGTGGTCGACCTTATGACTGGTTTTGCCACAAGGGGTTGTAAAATATCCAGCAGATGGATGGAGTGTTTGGGTGAGCACCACCCCAGAACCACCTAGAACCACCCCAGAACCACCTAGAACCACCCAAAACCACCCAGAACCACCCAAAACCACTTAGGACCGCCCAGAACCAGCTGTGCCATGACTCGCTCAGTTTGAATCCAGTTTCTTCAAGTTCGGAGGGTCGCATTAAAAAGCTCAAACGGGCTGCATATGGGCCCCCGGGCCATAGCTTGCTCCATGTCTGATCTGACAAGTGTTGTTTCTCCAGTTGGAAACTTTGTTGGAGGAGGTGGTGGTTATTCCTGGGCTCTGCCCCGGCCCACATATGGCCCCGCCCCCGCTCTCCTCAGTGACCCCCCCCCCCCCCCCCGCCCCCCCCCCGCCCAGCTCCAGCCAGCCGTGCAGCCGCTGGAGGAGGACGGTGATCCCCAGTGGCAGCAGGCCGCAGCGCCGCTGTGGGCCGATCACATTAATTATGCTAAGCAGCAGTCGGGGCAGCGGGTGGGGGTGGGGGTGGGGGGTGGAGGGAGAGGGGGCCGGGGGGGCGGCTAACGAGCTGCTTTGTTTCCCCCAGAAATAAACGGAAGGGGGGCCGTCGGCGTCGGCAGATCACAGCCTGCAGTCGGCCGTGACGACCGCACCAAGCGTTCAGAGCTGGGGGGGCGGAGCTGGGGGGGCGGAGACGAGACGCGAAGTGGCACCTTCCAGCTTGTTCCATCACACACAGCACACGCAACACCAGAGCTGCTGCTGCTGCTGCTGCTGCTGCTGCTGGATTCACTGAGAGGAAGAAGAAGAAGCAGCCAGGGTTGACATTCCAGAAACACACACTGGGACACACACACACACACACTAGGACACACACACACACACACACACTGGGACACACACACACACTGGGACACACACACACAGGGACACACACACACACACACACACACACAGAGACACACACACACACAGGGACACACACTGGAACACACACACACACACACACACACACACACAATGGGACACACACACAGGGACACACACACACACACACACCTTGACACACACACACACACACACACTGGGACATACACACACACACACTAGGACACACACACACACTGGGACACAGACACACTCACACACTGGGACACACACACTGGGACACACACACACACTGGGACACACACACACAGGGACACACACAGTGTACCTCATTAACATGGTTCTGTCTCAACCCTGGTTGCTGTCGTGGTTTGCGTTCAGATCACAAACATCCAACGATTCTCTCAGCGACCCAAAGACTCACTGAATCGCTGGTGAATCACTTTGTGTTCAGTTTGTGAACAGTGGAGCCACCACAGAAGAAGAAGAGATCACCTTCACTCTCCAGCCGTCCTCTGTGTCTCCCCTCCTCCACCTGCTGACCCCCCCGCCCCCCGTCTCTCCCTCCCCCCTGCCTCCTCCCTCCCTCCCCCCTCCTCCCTCAGGGTCATTTTTCTTGCTGGACCTCCTGCTGTGGCTGCTCACTTAATGTCTTCATTCATCTGCAGCAGCAGGAGGAAACTGGACACCGAGGCCTTCACACTGCTGCTGCTCCTCCTCCTTCTGGCCTCCAGGAGGAGCAGAAAACACCTGAGAGAAACACCTGCACCTCCTGCAGGGTTCCAACCAGGCCACCTGGTGGAGGTCAACACAGGTGTCTGATACAGTCGTTCACCTGGAGGAACCTGGAGCAGCAGCAGGTCGGCTGACCTTCAGCCACGACCTCGTGACCTCCACACCTTCTCACAAGGTTGATTGAGTTCTTCTCCTCCTCCTCTTCCTGCTCCTCCATCTCTTTCTCCTCCTGCTCCTCCTCCTCCTCCTCAGCTCTTTGTTCTCCATCACTATACCCCAGTGGAGCAGCTTCACTCGGCCTGTGGTCCAGGAGCTTCTCCAGGAGTCCAAGAAGCAGCAGCAGCAGGTTAGCCCTGTGTTTGCAGCCTATACATATTTATTTTTCTTTTTGAATATTTGCTGCTCCGAGAAGAAGAAGAAGAAGAAGAAGAAGAAGGAGGAGAAGAAAAAGAAGAAGGAGGTGGAGGAGAAGAAGGAGGAGGAGGTTGCTTCTTCTCCTGAGAGAGAGAGAGAGAGGGAGCGGGCGAGTGAGCAGCCGGTGAATGAAAGCCGCCCACCTGGTCCTGGCCGCCGCCCAGGTGGGCGGAGCCTGGAGGAAGCAGCAGGTCTGTGAAGTGGAGCTGCAGCCTGTAATTGGCTGAGCAACAAAGAGCCATTATAGAGAGAGGAGGGGGGGAATCCCCTCACACACACACGCACACACACACACACACACACGCACACACAATCTTCTGACTCCTTCGCTCCTTCAGAACCATGTACTCTTGTTTCTTGAGCTGCTCTCTGATTGGCTGAAATCTCCAGCAGCTCCACCAATAGGAAGCTTGCAGCTGTTACCAACTAACTGCTGCTGCTGCACAGGTGTGTGTGTGTGTGTGTGTGGGTGTGTGTGATCTCTGCTCTCTGCCTTAAACTGGTTCCAGACCAGCACAGTTCAGCCAATCCCCTTCCACTTCCTGCTCGGAGGCCCCGCACCCTTTTGGAAGGATGAGAGGAATGAAGCACCTTCTACTGATGTAGCTGTGAGCTGCAAATATGCTAACATGCTAAGCTACTTTACTTAGCCAAAGTTTCTGACATGCTGTGTGTGTGTGTGTGTGTGTGTGTGTGTGTGTGTGTGTGTATGTGTGTTTGTGTGTGTGTGTGTGTGTGTGTGTGTGTGTGTCTCTGACGGAGTGTCTGACTGAGTGTGTGTGTGTGTGTGTGTGTGTGTGTGTGTGTGTGTGTGTCAGTGTGTTTGTGTGTGTGTGTGTGTGTGTGTGTGTGTGTCTCTGACGGAGTGTCTGACTGAGTGTGTGTGTGTGTGTGTGTGTGTGTGTGTGTCAGTGTTGAGGCTCTTGGCCGCCACTCACAGCTCCTCTCCCTGATTGGCTGTGATGTCCAGACCAAGTTAGGGGGCGCTGTTGGCACGCAGCGAGCGCCTCGCCGCCACTTGGCCGCCACGCTGCTGCGGCCCCCCGGGTGTGTGTGTGTGTGTGTGTGTGTGTGTGTGTGTGTGTGTGTGTGTGTGTGTGTGTGTGTTGGCTGCCAAGCAGGCGTCACTCTGATGCTCTGAGCTTCTGATCTTCGGAGACGCGGCCCTGAAAGGTCGGCGCTAAAAATAGAGCACAAGGTCAGGGGTGGGGCTTAGTGGGAAGGGGCGGAGCTTCAGAAGGCCATGTCGAGGTTCGTCTGGACCTGGAGGAGCAGCGAGGCCAGCAAGGCCTACTGACTGAGGCCTTGCTGTTCTCAGAAAGTGGAACCACCTGGGAGTCAAGGCGTGGTGTGTGTGTGTGTGTGTGTGTGTGTGTGTGTGTGTGTGTGTGGTCACTAACATGGGAAAGGCCTCAGTGCCCCTTTGTGACATCACAGAAGGCTCTTTCAAACACTCCTGTCCACGAAGCTGCAGGAACGTTGAGAGGTTTGAGGTACAATTCAAGTGAAAAGATTGTTGTAGTGTGTGTCAGCGTGTGTCAGTGTGTGTCGGTGTGTTCTCGACAGGAACCCTGACAGGAACCTGGAGGTTCCACCAGGACATCTTCTGATCTTCTCCAAGCCTGTGACTTTAAGGCCCTGTTTGCACTTGGTCATTTCATGCGTTTTTCGTATTCCGATCGGCAAAAAACACATTAAGTAACCAAGTGCAAACAGTCAAAATCCGTTTTGTCATCCGAATACCAAAAGTAGTCGCATCGCATAAAAACACTTTCGTCACGGACGTGCGAACAGAATGTGAGCTCAGTCCACGTTAACGACCGCCTACTCCACTCACCTCTCCCGTGTACGTCCTTGTTCGGCGCCCCACCTCCCGGCGTCGTCATTATAAAGTTACAAACAAGAAGCGAAAACAAATCATTTTTGTTAGACTCGTTTATTAGCATGCTAATAAATTTCATTCCGGATTAGCGTATTTTGTCAGTGGAGCAGTGGTCGCAGTTTCCCACATATGAGATTAAATGTGCGACGTTGCATCCGAAAATTTGCCAGCCACTGTTGATCCAAAAATAAAGTCGTCACCACTCTGTCCCACCAGTCGTTACTCCTCGTTTGGATCCATACGAGTTGCAGTAGAATTAAAACGAGTGACTTGATATAGTCTGCAAACAGGAAGTTGATTCTTATTCACTGTCATGTAAAACTCGCCATGGTTTTGCGCTTTACTGCCCCCCAGTCGTTAAAAACGGAAATGACGCATGTTGCATTTGCATAGGTTTGGCAGGGGGGGGGTGTGATGCGATCACAAATGGCACGCTTGAGACGCATGTTAATGCTACGTGCGAACAGATGCTTTGAGATCCGTTCTCGTGATCCAATCCCCCAAAACAGTTACAAGTGACCAAGTGCAAACAGGGCCTAAGATGAAATCTGCTCGCTGCTGAGAAGAACTCTGCTGTTGTGAAGGACTGATGAGCTCACACACACCTGGTCACTCCTGGTCACACCTGGTCACTCCTGGTGTCACCTGGTCAAACCTGGTCACACCTGGTCACAGGTGAGTGGGAGACCATCTCAGCTGCAGCCAGTGGAGGAACCAGGAGGAGATAATGAGCCTGACAGTCAGTGAGCAGATCTTCACCACTCAGCCTGTTTACAGTCAAACAGCCAGCTGGTCATGTGACCAGTGGTGTGACGGCCGGGTCATGTGACCAGTGGCGTGACGGCCGGGTCATGTGACCCAGCTGTCTGGAGATGCTCTGGCTCCTGGTGATGATGTCACCCTGGCCTCTGATTGGTTCCTGCTGCAGCAGATGTTTGGATGGTGTGCTGGGTTCAGGTCCTGGTGGTGCTTTCAGGGCCCATGGGGAGCTCCACACCTGCAGGATGTGAGGAGGCATTCCTACCTTCTGACCTCACAAACAGACCGTGGCTCCTCCAAACATCACGTCTTCCTGTTTGTCTCCGCCGGCGCCACTTCCTGGTCACATGACATCAGCGCACAGTCAGTCGTCCTGCGCTGACCTTTGACCCCTGGCACAGACCATCGCCACCTCCCTTTGACGTGTTTGACGTGTGTGTGTGTGTGTGTGTGTGCGTGTGTGTGTGTGTGTTGAGCCACAGCAGCAGGTATCCAGCAGTGGTGCTGGAGGTCCTGAAGGTCCTGAAGGTCCAGGTTCTGGGCAGAGACCTTAGACCCTGGACCCTGGTTGCTACAGTCGTTCCTGGACCCAGGGTCCTAGATCTTGGACTTTATATCTTAGATCCTGGACCCTGAACCCTGGACCCAGCCCAGCTCAGCGGACCTCCAGCTCCTGCTGCCTCCAATCAGACCCCCCCAGTGTTGGTGTGTTGGTGGACAGCAGACACAGAGCAGGACCTGCGGTTCCTCTGCGGCCTCCTCGGCATCTGCAGCTCCACCATCTGGCACCAATCAGACCTGGATCTCCTCAAGACCCTCTAATGTTCCGCCCAGTGCCCAGCCAAACACCTCCAGTGGGTGGGGCCAGAGGGCGGAGTCAGGAGGCCGCCGCCCACTCCCTCCAGACAGCAGCGTCTCCACTGACCTTCACTGACCTTCGGCGGACTGATGATGGACGGATGGATGGACGTGGGCAGCTACTGCAGCTGCTGCAGCCGCCGCCGCTGCTGCCGCCACCACCTGGGGGCGCCGACACGCTCCACAGAGGCTGAAGGTTGTGGGAAGAGGAACCAGATGTGGACAAACGGTTCTTTTCTTCTCCAGTCTGGACCAGCGGCAGCAGGAAACACACATGTTGAGGAAACTTATTGGATTTGAGGAGATAAATTGGAGAAACGTGTCGGTGGAGCAGCGGCAGGAGGACCTTCTCGCAGCCCGCGCCTGCTCTTCAGAACATTGTCATCGTCCAGCAGCAGCAGCAGCAGCAGCTCCAGCTCTGGCAGCAGAACTCATCAGAACTCAGATCATCCAGGATGAAGATCCAGTTCAACTCCTGAGTCTCAGAAAAAACCCTGCTGGGAACTTTATTGCTCTGACGTTATTGTGTGTGTGCGTGTGTGTGTGTGTGTGTGTGTGTGTGTGTGTGATGGATTGTTCACTGGTAGGAATCATGTGGAATAAATATAAAATCATGTTTCCACACAGACGTCGGCTCACTTCCTGCTTTTATTGCCAGAATCTCACAGACAGTTTGGTTCATCTTCAGTGGAGGACAGGTTGGAAACACAACACTGCCCCCCACTGGCCACCCACCACTTCTCACATCACACAAGCAGACGCACACTTCCACACAGCCGCTTCCTCACACATCACTGATGAATCATTCATATGTTTCAGGTTTTGGCTCTGGTTCTGGTTCTGGTTCTGTTTGCTGCTGCAGAGATGGAGGACGCTGGAAGCCTTGCAGTGAGTTCAAGACTTCCGTTTTTAGGGCACTTAATATTGTTGAGTGAAATGGATCAAGGGGTTTTAACTCAAATGAGC
>NW_027466134.1:6010000-6017500 GCF_046127955.1 Nelusetta ayraudi
AGCTCCAACTCCTCCTCCTCCCTCTCCTCCTCCTCCACCTCTTCCTCCTCTCCCTCCTCCACCTCTTCCTCCTCTCCCTGCTCCTCCTCCTCCTCCTCCACCTCTTCCTCCTCTCCCTCCTCCACCTCTTCTTACTCGCCCTGCTCCTCCTCCTCCTCCCCCTGCTCCTCCTCCTGCTCCTCAGTGTTGTCTTCAGTGGTCTCTGCAGGACTGGAGCTCCACCTCCTCCTCCTCCTCTCCCTGCTCCTCCTCCTCCACCTCTTCCTCCTCTCCCTGCTCCTCCTCCTGCTCCTCCTTCACCTCTTCCTCCTCTCCCTGCTCCTCCTCCTCCTCCTCAGTGTTGTCTTCAGTGGTCTCTGCAGGACTGGAGCCCCACCTCCTCCTCCTCCTCCTGCTCCTACTCCTGCTCCTCAGTGGTCTGGAGCTCATCAAGCCTCCAGCTGGAGGGCAGCAGCTCAACTTCCTGTAGCCGCTTTATTCATCCAACGTCCTCCTCAAGGTCCTGCTCAGGTCTCCACTGCAGCCAAGCAGAGCTCCTCCTCCTCCAGATCCCCCAGCTCCTCCTGCTGCTCCTCCTCCTCCTCCTCCGCCTCCAGTGAGAGTTAGTTTTAGGGGCAGCGGAGCAGCAGCAGCTGTCTGCCGTTACCCTGACAGGAAGTCCCGCCTCCATCTGGTCTGGACCAGAACCTCAGCAGTGATTCGCTTAGAAACGAAGGTCTGAGACTCATCGGTTGAATTTCGCAGCGACTTCACTTGACTGGGAAATTGGTAGTTTGTGAGAAGCGTTCAGTAGTTTGTGATGAGAGCAGCTGTTGCTGCTGCTCGGCTCCCCCTGGAGGCTCCTGGCTGCAACTTCTGGATGGCCCTCAGCGGGGGAGGGGCCTGCAAACCGCAGGGGACTTGACCCTGGACTGAGTGGGCGGGGCTTAGACACACAGACAGGAAGTGATCAGATCAGTCAAAGCCTAATATGAATTCATATTCATCTTACATACGTGTATGTTTGTGATGTTCTATGAATGAAAATGATTTTTTCTTTGTTCTTTGTTTGTGATTTGGGCCAACAGAAGAATCAGAACCAGTTTGTTCCGGTTCCGACTGACAGCCAATCACGTTGAGTCTTTTTGCAACCAGCTGTGGCGGCCCCTGCTGGCCAGACAGTAGACTGCAGGGTTGTTTGGCTGTTGTCCCCTGATCATGTGATCAGACGCTGGCGCTCTGACCTGAGTTCAGGTGAGACTGTGAACCCAGCAGGAGGAGCAGGAGGAGGTGGGGAGATCTGCTGGAGTGAGGTGAACACCTCTAAGGGAGGAGGAGGAGCAGGAGGAGGTGCCAGAGTGACCTCGCTCCTCCTTGTCACTTCCTGTCTCGACTTCCTTCACCTCCCTCTCCTGGGAGGGGAGTCCCCCTGCTCCTCCCCTGGGGAAGGTGGGGTGAGGACCTGGGCTCCACCGGATGACGAGGCCTGGAGGGAGAACAGGAGAAGAACTGCAGCCATGTGCTTCTTATTAAGCTGTGAGGAAATCAGATCTGACCCGTCGGCCGAGGAGGGCAGCACGTCCGGCTGGGCGGGGAGGGGGACCGGGCGGGGGGCGGTGGAGCGGGGTGGTGGAGGGCTTCTTAAGGTGGACTGTCGGGGATGGAGCGGCCGTGTTTAAGGTGGCGCAGCAGGTTGTTGCTGAGGTGGAGCAGGTTTAAGGTGGTGCTGCTGCTGGAATGTGACCATGAGGAGGTACTGCAGGAGGTGCTAACAGCAGTCTAGGTGGATTAGACACTTAAAGGGCCAGTGTGTCCAGTGGTGTAGTCTAGTTAATTCTAGTGCAGGGTGGGCCAACTGTTGGACTGGTGGGGCCACAGTGGCTTCTGCAGTGGGCCAGAGGGGGCAGCGGAGCAGCAGCAGGTGGATGCAGTGTTGTGGTGAGGAAGCAATGCATCATGGGATATCATGGAGAAAACATGTTGCTGGAATGTCAATGGGAAATGAAGCAAAGCTGCAACCAAGTCAGTGTCTTTGAAGGCCCACCTGGGGGTTTAGCTCTTAGAACCTCCTAGAACCACCCAGAATCATCCAGAACCATCCAGAACCACCAGGCTGTTTTAGCTCTTAGAACCATCCAGAACCATCCAGAACTACTCAGAACCACCCAGAACCACCAGGGTGTTTTAGCTCTTAGAACCACCTAGAACCATCCAGAACCATCCAGAACCACCAGGGTGTTGATCTCTTAGAACCACCCAGAACCACCCAGAACCACCAGGGTGTTTAGCTCTTAGAACCACCTAGAACCACCGAGAACCAGCAGGGTGTTGAGCTCTTTATTGAAATGACTCTGGAAACACTGCATGGAGGAGATGCAGCTGTGTGATGACTGACTGACTGATTATTAACATCAGTTCTTCAAGCTGGGCATGTCAGGTTAAAAAGTTTAACGGGCCGCATATGGGCCCCGGGCCGTAGTTTGCCCATGCCAGTTCGAGTGGGCTGTACTGTGATGAAAAAATGAATAAAGTTTCAGCCGTCAGGTGTAAAAAGTGGTGCAAACACTCAAATCAATTGTCTGGGCGACTGCGGCCCGGGGGCTCAGGGGACAGCAGGTTTCTTTTTTTTTTTAGATATATTTTATTTACAGTTCTTAACTTTACAAAACTTACAGGAAAACAGAAGAAAAGCAGGAAAAACAAAGAAAAAAAAAAAAAAGAGAAAAAAAGAAAAAAAAAAGGGGCTGCCAGACTGTAATGATTCGACATCTTACATTCAAAAAAGGAAACATAGTTGCAGTTGTAAAACTAAAGCAAGTACCATATGAAAGTTTGTGTCAGGTATCACACCTGACACTTGGCCAGGAAGGGTCCCCAGATTCTCTCAAATCTGTTCTGTTCATTGGGTTTGTGCAGGCGCAGTCTTTCCATTCGAATAACTGAAAGCATCTCGCTGAGCCAGTGAGTGAAGGTAGGAGGAGTGGTGGACTTCCAAGTTAGGAGAACAAGCTTCTTTGCCACCACCATCCCTAGGTGCAGAGCGACCTGAGTGTCACGTGGAAGATCAGAAGTCACAGTCGAGCATCCAAGGATGGCCAGGTCATGGTTAGGCCTAATGTCTCTGGAGTAGGCTTTCGACATCCGTTCGAATATAGCTGACCAGAAATTGTGCAGCTTAGGACAAAACCAAAAAAGATGCGCTAATGAGCCCTCAGCAATTTGACATTTATCACATACAGAAGACACAGATGGAAAAATACGGTTTAGTTTTGTTTTGGAGTAGTGCAACGGGTGCAGCACCTTGAACTGAATCAACCTGTGACGTGAGTTAATAGAACAACGATGGACTTGTTGCAGTGCCTCTTCCCAAAGTTCTACTGATATTTCAGAGTTCAAGTCTTTGGACCAGGCTTCCCTAATAGAATCAGAGGAAGCTGACTTAGAAAATGAACCCACAAATTTTGAAATTAACTGTTTGGAGTCTGGAGCAAGCAGGAGCGTCTCAAGGAAAGGACTGGTGGTGGGGGTAGAATCTAAATGTGGCCAATTCTCCTTGACATAGTGTCTGATTTGGAGGTATCGAAAAAAGTGAGAGTTTGGAAGATTAAATTTGTTGCTTAACTGAGAAAATGATGCCAATTGGCTGTTAATGTACAGATCTGAGAATGTTTTAATACCCTTCTCTCTCCAGGCCGCAAACACCCCATCCAGTCGAGCAGGCAGGAATGAATGATTTTGACATATAGGTGCATGTATGGAGACACTAGGAACCTGGCAAGCTGCTTTTATTTGCTTTAGGATACGTAAAGAGTTCTTCACAATAAAGTTACGGTTAATTAGTTTGGCTACTGGGGCGGGATCAGAAAACAAAAGGGCAGGAAGTGATGACGTATTGACCGCAGCAGCAGCCTCCAACTTTAGCCACAAAGGATTCTCCTCAGCTTTAGCACTTCTTCCCTTCCAGTAAGTAAGAGCCCTGGAGTTAGCTGCCCAGTAGTAGTGTTTAAAAACCGGTAGTCCAAGACCACCATTTTTGGAAGACTTTTGAAGGTGAGCCTTGGATATCCTGTGAGATTTGTAACCCCACACAAAGGGCAATATGACAGAGTCAAGTTTCTTAAAAAAAGATGCATTTAGGTATATAGGCAAATTCTGGAAAAGATATAGAAACCTGGGTAGGCTCACCATTTTGATTGCATTTACCCGGCCAATCATAGATAGGGGCAATATTCTCCAAGCTTCAATATTTGTTTTAAGTTTATCTATGGATTCTGCAAAATTAAATTTAAAGAGATGCCTAGGGCTTTTGGTCAGTTTAAGTCCTAAATAGGTGAAACATTCCTTTGTCACTCTAAAAGGCAGACTTGTCAGAAAGTCATCAGTGAGTTGGTCAGTTAGGGGCATGAACTCACTCTTCCCCCAATTTATGGTGTAGCCAGAGATGCTCCCGAAGGCATTTATATATTCTAACAAGACTGGAATGGAGACCACTGGATTAGCTAAACAGACAAGGAGGTCGTCCGCATAAAGGGTCACACGGGTCTCGGTACTCCCAGACTCAATACCTTTAATGTGTGGATGTCCTCTGATACCGATAGCCAGCGGCTCCAGTGCTATATTGAACAGCAGGGGGGACAATGGGTCCCCCTGGCGGATGCCCCGCTGCAGGGTGAATGGACTGGACCTGTCCCCATTCGTTAGGATGGAAGATTTTGGTTTGCTGTATAGTATTTTGGTCCACTCTATGAAAGTGTCACCGAACCCAAATTTCTTAAGTGTCGCAAATAGATAAGGCCATTCTATCATATCAAACGCCTTGCGAGCATCTAAAGACAATATAGCTGCTCTGTCCTTTTTGCCATAGTCTGCATACATAATATTAAGAATTTTGCGGACATTGCAGAAGGAGTATCTGTCCGGAATGAATCCCGTTTGATCTGGATGAATTATACTTGCTACATTCCTTCCGGGTCGGTTAGCTAAAACTTTTGTAATTATTTTCAGATCATAGTTTAATAAGGCAATAGGCCTATAGCTACCTGGGTCTGTGTCGTCCTTGTCCTTTTTTAGTAAAACACAAATATTTGCTTCACTGAGAGAGGGTGGAAGCTGTTTGTTTTTAAACGTGTCTTGGATCATTCTTAAAAGAAAGGGTGACAGGTCCCCAAGAAAAGCCTTGTAAAACTCTGGCCCAAACCCATCTGGGCCCGCCGCTTTACCAGTGGGGAATGCCCTAATGGCATCCTGTAGCTCAGAGAGTGAGAAATCAGGGGACAGCAGGTTTCTGAAAGGTTGCCGGTTCAAATCCCACTCCACCCGAGTCCGTCGCTGTGTCCTCGGGCAAGGCACTCAACCCTCACTGCTGCCAGTGGGGCAAGGCAGCAGCCACCCGTGTGTGTGTGTGTGTGTGTGTGTGTGTGTGTGTGTGTGACACCATTGAGTCACTGTGAGAGGAGTCTGATGGAGAGGAGGAGGAGGAGGAGGAGGAGAAGGAGGAGGAGGAGAATCAGTGGGGTTCTGCTGAGGGAGGAGGAGGAGGAGGAGGAGCAGAGTCAGTGGGGTTCTTCTGAGGGAGGAGGAGGAGGAGGAGCAGAGTCACTGGGGTTCTGCTGAGGGAGGAGGAGAGTCAGTGGGGTTCTGCTGAGGGAGGAGGAGGAGGAGGAGGAAGAGGATCTGCTGGTTGCTCTCAGTGTGGGACCCCAGAGGTCGAGAACACTGTTTGCACCACACTTTCTGGCCACTAGATGGTGTTGAGTCCTTTACACTGGACCTTGAGGAGGGCTGGTGTGTGTGTGTGTGTGTGTGTGTGTGTGTGTGTGTGTGTGTGTGTGTGTGTGTGTGTGCTACAATGCACTAGACTAGATGAAATTCTATGAATTGACAGTAAAATCTCGATGTGTGAGTGGTGGTGGTTGAGGAGGAGGAGGAGCAGCAGGAGGAGGACCAGGAGGAGCAGGAGGAGCAGGAGGAGTTATTATTTCAGTTCTCGCTGTTTCCTGCCTCTCGACCTCACCACCGTGAGGCTGTGGCATCCTGGTGTCGACCTCCTGCAGTACCGCCAGCAGGCCGCCAGAGGGCGACAGAGCTCCGCCAACACACTGACGCTCTCCTCCGTCATTGTTTCATCCCGCTGGTTTGTTTTCTCTGTTTTATTAAGATCTTCTTCATCAGCGGCTTTCATCCTCACACATACACACACACACAAACAAACACACACACACACACACACACACACACACACACAATGTCTTCATTTACTATTGCCAGCGGCCTCCAGTGGATTGCTCTGTGTGTGTGTGTGTGTGTGTGTGTGTGTGTGTGTGTGTGTGTGTTTGTTTGTGTGTGTGTTGTGGTGAGATAGCTCCGCCGTCTTGGCACTGTCGGCCCACGTTAGTCACACCGCAGGAGACTGTGGGGGAGGGGCATCACCTCCGAAGGCCCCGCCCACCGACACACACACACACACACACACACACACACACACACACACACACACACACACACACAGAGCGTCACACTGGACTTTTTCATTGTCACAAGAAAAAACTTTATTTAAAAAAATACTGTATTGATGATGAATGAGTTGAACGAACATCCTTTGGCTTCTTTCAAAGTGATCCGTTCACCAATTACTGAGTCTTCAAGTCAACGACCAAAACTCACTGCATTGTTTCTGATGAAGAAAATAAAAAATCAACTTAAACTTTCAAAAACACATCAGCCAGTCTGCACACCTGTGTGTGTGTGTGTGTGTGTGTGTGTGTGTGTGTGTGTGTCTCCAGCTGTTTGTGAACAGCTGGCAGGTCTCCTCTGTTGTTTTCATATTGTTTTGCTGGTGGGGGGGGGGGCTTCACATCTGTGTGTGTGTGTGTGTGTGTGTGTGCGTGTGGGGCCAGGTGTGTTGTCAAACACTGATGATTAAAGCCTCCGTCTGTCATGGCGTCAAACTGCATCACATTCAATCAGCTTTTCATTTATTATTCAACGACTCGTTTAACGTCAGCACGTCAGCTTCATCGCTGCCATGATGAAGATGATGATGAAGATGATGATGAAGAAGATGATGATGATGATTTGTTAGTTCATTCTTTAAGCTCTTCTATTGGACGACTGCAGCTGAAGATGAAAAGCAGATATTTGTTGGACCAACTGGTCCGACTGGTTTCCACACACTGGTTTCCTGCTGGCACACAGGAGACCCCCCCCCACCCCCACCCCCCCTCCCTCTACTACCCCCCCGCACCGCCTGCAGGCTTCCTCGTCCTCCTTCAGAGCTTCTCAGCACCCAGTCAGGATGGGTCCCGCACCACACTGCTATGTGCGTGTGTGTGTGTGTGTGTGTGTGTGTGGGAAGATTCAATGTGTGTGTGTGTGCGTGCAGAGAGAGAGAGAGAGAGAGAGAGAGAGAGGCTGCTTTAGAGACGGAAGACGGAGAGGAGGAGGAGAAGAAGAAGGAGACGGAGGAGAATTGGAGGAGCTTGTCTCATGTTGGGGTGACCTCTGACCCCGCCCCTCCCCCTC
>NW_027466134.1:6020000-6022500 GCF_046127955.1 Nelusetta ayraudi
CATGGCGACGAGTCTTGAGTTGCTGCTCACGTATGATTGGCCGTCAACCAGCCGGCTCCTCCAGGTCCTCCAGGTCTTCCTGGTCCTCCTGGTCCTCTTCCAGGTCCTCCTTCTGGTCCTCCAGGTCCTCCAGATCCTGCTCCTGGTCCTCCTCCTGGTCCTCCTACTGGTTCTCCTCCTGGTCCTCCTCCAGGTCCTCTTGGTCCTCCTCCTTTTCCTTCAGGTCCTCCTCTGGTCTTCTGGACCTTTGGACTGCATCTTCCAAACCAGTAGAACCAGCAGAACCATCCTGTTACAGTGCTGCCTTCACTGACTCGCGGCTTCTCCTTAACTTTGGGACATCTTGTACCAGTTTGAACCAGTTTGCAGCCTTCTGAGGACTGAGAGGACGAGGCGGACCTGGTGGACTGGGAGCGGCAGGGTGTGTTTGGTCCTGCAGTCCCACTGACTGAGGTTCTGGCTCAGTGAGTCCAGTACTGCAGCTGCAGTGCTGCTCAGCTGCCTCTAGATGGAGCCTCAGGCCACTTTACTGGTCACAGCTGGAGGGAGAAAAACCTGCTGAGTGAGTCGAAGCTGCGGGAGCCAAGCACGTTTGAGTTCACCGACTGCACCTGAAGGCATCAGAAATAGAGCCAGGACCAGGACCAGGACCAGGACCAGGAATGAGATCAGAAACTGGAACAATTACAGGAACTGGAACAGGATCAGGGCCAGGACCAGAACCAGGAACAGGACCAGCACCAGGGCCAGCACCATGGCTTGTCTAAGTCCCAGGACTAGAGAAAAGACTAGAACCAGAACCAGGACTTGAACAAGGAAATCATCCAGATTTTCTGCTGATTTTGAGTGTAAATTTTAGAACCAGAATCAGAACCAGTTTGGTGTCTCACCTGTGTCCACCAGGCGGTCGTCAATATGTCACATTGACTGCACACCTTCAAGTCACTGAAACCAGGTGCAGGAAGTTCTGCTGCTGACTGGATCAAATCCCTTCAAACCACCCAACTTTGATTCTCCAAACCTGCTTCAGGGCTCACTGGTCTCTGCTGGTCTTCACTGGTCTTCACTGGTCTCTGACCAGGTCTTCACGGGTCTTCAATGTCTTCCTGGTCTCTGCTGGTCTTTACTGCTTTCCAACCTGGTCTTAATAGCCTTCACTGGTCTTAACTAGTCTCTGCTGGTTTTTGACCTGCTCTCTGCTGGTCTCTTATGGTTGTCACTAGTCACTACTGGTTTACAACCTGGTCTGTGCTGGTCTGTGCTGGTCCAGGCCCAGACCCTGGTGGCTCTTTACCAGTGCTGCTGGTGTGCCTCCAGGTCTGGAGCCTCTCCAGGTGATTGCCGCTCAGTGTGGCTTCACGACAAGTTTCTGTCTACAGTTGAATTGGACCCGACATTGATTCATTTTATTTTTGTGTAGAACTTTGTGTAGAACTTTGTGTAGAACTTTGTTCTCCTCTTGTTCTTCTGATTCGTTTGTGGTCTCACCTGGAAGGAGAATTTTAGAGGCTTTATTTAATTTATTTAATCTGAGTCAGGTGTGTTGTGTTGTGTTGTGTTGTGTTGGTGCTGCTGTCTGTGCATGTGAAAATGTTGTGGTTTCCAGGGATGGTGACCCCTGGCCTTTGACCTTTGATCTTCTGCTGTATGTCGGCCTGCTATTCGGTCACATCGTGATTTATTTTTTTTTAGCACATTTTTGTCTTCATTCCCTGAAATTGTGCCCGACGTTGTGCAACGTGTTGCCTTCAGGTGCAGCTTTGAAAAAAACAAACTCATAAATACATTTGAGATGGAAAAGAATTTGTGTCCGAGTCGGGAAGCAAAAATCCAAATTATGTTCGTACACCTGGATGTCCAAAACATTTAGCGTCATTTACACTCCATAAAAAACATATTTGGTCCAGAAATCCTGTGAAATTAGAATTTTCTCTCAACGTTTTCTGCAGACCAGGAGAGAAAATGACAGATTTTCTCCACATTTCGCTCTCGTCGTTGTGGGAAAATGGAGGCAGAGGTTCTTGGAATCAGCGAGCGAGGAGAACTTCCCTGTTAAATAAAGGAACGAATAATCAAATAGATGTGAAATGTTCATCAATTGAATTTTGCTCCCTGTGATTGGTTTTTGTGCAGCCTGAAGGGGGCACCCTCGAGCGTCCCCCAGCCTGGCTAAATGCTGGGGGTTAAAAAAAAAAAAAAAAAAAAAAACCTTCAACAAAAATGCAGATTAATTATTTTCTGTGGCGACTACGCTGATGGAACAGCGACAGGATTTGCTATTTTTAAATTAAATTAATTATTAAATGATGAATGAATTTGAGTGAAAAAAATTCCTCGGCTGTCGAACAAAATATTGCAGTCGACGTGAACACCCTGCGCATAGTTCTGTTTTAATTTAAGTGTCGTTGATTTTAAAATATTACCACAGAGTGCAGCAGCACGCATCCGTTTTATTATTATTGTTTAATTATTATATTTCATTGTTTTATTGGAGGGCTGC
>NW_027466134.1:6030000-6037500 GCF_046127955.1 Nelusetta ayraudi
TCCACCTGCACCGTCCTGCTGCACCCGAACACACTTCCTCTTCTTCTTCCTCCTGATGATGATGGTGATGATGATGATGATGATGGTGATGATGAAGTTGATGAAGATGATGGAGATGATTATGATTGTTCCCATCAGCTAGTTCCTGTCAGCTACTTCCTGTTAGCGGAAGGCAGGATGGCTGGAAACCTCCTAAAACGTCACGTTTAGCCCCTCCTCCCCCGGTGCCCCTCCTCCTCCTCCTCCTCCTCCTCCTCCCCCCTCCCCCCTACCCCCTCCAGCGAGGCGTCGGTCAGGTAATCCGTTTTGCAGCGTGTTGTCAGCGCTGAGCTCTCGGCGGATTTCCCCACAAATGTTCCTGATTTGGAACATATTTCTGCTCAGTGTGTGTTACACTGATCCCCTAATGCAAGGCAAACACACACACTCACACACACACACACACACACACACACACTCTCTCTCTCTCCCTCTGCCTGATTTATTCTGTTGAACTTGAACTCAAACGTTCAGTAAATTGAATTCCAGAGCGTGAATCGAAACTTCCTGCTGGATGACTTTTCAAAATAAGACACCACATCTGATTACACACACACACACACACACACACACACACAGGAAGCTGTTGCTCCTGACCCCGCCCATCTTGCCAACACAGCAGTAGGTTCGGCTGCTCTGAAATGTGATGATGTCATCAGTGATGTCATCAGTGATGTCATCAGCCGTCAACCTGCAACACAAAAGTAGTGTTGCTTTTTTTAATCCAACAACATGAAAGCAAAAAAAAAGTGTGTCTGCTGTTTTCAAAGACGGGACTGTGTGCCAAAACTCACACAAACACACACACACTGTGTGTGTGTGTGTGTGTGTGTGTGGGGTGGGGGCGCTGAACCAGGGCAGCTGTGAGCGTCTGCTGGGAAACGCCGCCACAGATGGCAGACGGAGACAAGCAGCAGCAGCAGCAGCAGCAGCAGCAGCAGCAGCAAAACACGGCTGCTGAAAAATACACGAAGAAGAAGAAAAGAAGAAGAAAAGGAGGTGGGAGGACTCAAGGCGGGTCCTCTCAGCAACATAAAGACCGTCAGACGGCAGGAGGAGGGGTCGCCCCCTGCTGGTGGGTCTGCTGGCCCCTCCTAGATGTGGAACCCTGTGGAACCCTGTGGAACCCTGGAGGCCCTCACAGGAAGCTGCTGAGGGCCTCCAGTTTAAAGATCTCCTCAGGTGGAGTCTGATCAGCGACCCCCTCCTTGACTTTCCCTCGTAGGCGTGGAGCGGTTGCATGTAGGGAGGCAGAGGGGGCGCTAGAGAGGCCTCCAACACAAGGCGCTGAGACGTGATCCCACAACAACCTTTTGTTGTTCGCCTCCGTGAGTCCAGAACCTTCTGAGATTTATTTTGGAAATGAAGGAAGTAGGAGGACAGAGACGAGCAGGAGGAGAAGAAGAAGAAGAAGAAGAGGAGGAGGAGGAGGCAGTGCAGGATGGAGAAGGCAGAGCAGCAGCAGCAGCAGCAGCAGCAGCAGCAGGAGACGGAGCAGCAGCAGCCATCCCTCTGCTCTCCTCTGGCCTCCGTCCAGGAGGTGAAGAACACAAAGAGCTCATTCTGTGAAACCAGGACGCCTTCCCTTTGTTGAGCTGCCTTCTGCCCGTGTGTGTGTGTGTGTGTGTGTGTGTGTTGGGGGGGGGCGGGGGGGGGGCGGTCACATTTTTAATTATTGACATCTGAAGGATCAGTGGAGCTGCAGGTTCAGAGCCCACAGCCCAGTGACTGAGCTGCTGCTGCTGCTGCTGCTGTTGTTGCTGCTGAGTGTGTGTGTGTGTGCGTGTGTGTGTGTGTGTGTGTGTGTGTGTGTGTGTGTGTGTGTGTCTGTCCTGGCCTTCACCTCCTCAGATGGCAGGTGGTGCCTTCACTGTCCCCTCAGACAGCGAGGTCATCGTGTCTGAAGCCCCTCCCCCTCCAACCCCCCCCCCAGCCGATGACATCACGGTGATGTCACCAAGCAGGTTGTTTAGGACAGCTGATTGTGTGTGTGTGTGTGTGTGTGTGTGTGTGTGTGCACAGAGCCGATGAAAGACCCTCATTGGCTGATAGACCAAGGAGAGGAGGTGGTGGCAGGAGGTGGGAGGAGGTGCAGGAGGTAAGAGCAGACCAGGTGGGGAGGTGCTGCAAGGCATTGTCTGCAGGACAGTGTTGACAGACGGGGGTTTCCAGAGGACTGCTGCAGGGGCCAGGTGCTGTTGGGTGGGAGGAGCTGCGGCCAATCAGAGAGAGAGAGAGAGACTGGACCCTCCCACCCAGGAGCTCCAGTCAGACTCCAGCCTGAAACAGAGCTGCTAATTATGTCGCCACCCAGACCCGGTCCAGCTGTGTGTGTAGTGGGCGGGACTTCCTGTGCTGTGATTTCCCTCCAGGCCCCCAAAGAGTGTTTGACCTGCGCAGGTGGAGTGGCGTCACTTCCCATCATGCCTCTGTCAATCACATGATCTCTTTGGCCAATCAGAATGATTCTGGAAAATGAAGAATGGTTGCAGCGCCAGGTTGCCAGTTCTGATCCAGTTCTGATCCAGTCCAGCTCGTCCTCCTGGTGGTCACCTGACACCTGGAGTCCCTGGGGGGGCGGAGCCTGCTCAGCACTTCCTGAACAGGAAGTGACAGCTGATTTATGATGGGCGGAGGGGTGGAGGTGTGGAGATGTCAGCTGACATCAGCATCGGTCCAATCAGCAAGTGCGTGACATCATCAGTGACCTCAGCAGACTGACTTACTTGCTGTGTCTCAATTCAGGTTCTGCGTCCTTGAAGTGCGCATTTTGAAAGGAAGTTGCGTAATAGCACTGCGCGAAGGCTTGTCCCAATTCCCAAGGGTGCTTAGGACGCTCAAAATGCTCACTCGGAAATACGCACTCGTTTTAGCCGATTCCAAGGATACACCGCTACTATCCTTCGCGCACTTGTGTATCCCATGATGCTTTGCGTGCTGCTGCAAAGCATCGTGGGATCCTGGGAAGTCAGCTGAAATTAGCGGCATGTACTGGCAAAGACACGACATATAAATCTAAATATTGAAGTTTCACATAAAGTATCCAGTTTTTAACGTAGGATTTTATTTATTTGATCATCCAACGGCATCGTTAGATGGCGAACCAATGGTTAGCTTGATACTATAAAAACGTCACTTCCGGGGTTGGCCAGCCGGAGGGAACGGCGGTGACGAATCGAGGAAATACGCCGAAGGCTAGACCGTCCCGAGTGGTGACCGGGGAGGCGGGGTTTGGTCCGTCCTTCTAGGCTGGGTCCTCGAAGAACGCTTCCTTAAGACGGAGGACACTCGGTCTGAAGGGTGCAGAACCTGAATTGAGACACAGCACCTGTGTGGCGCATTGACATTGGCCACACTACTCCTCCTCCTCCTCCTCCTCCTCCTCTTCCTCCTCCAACCACTTAGGAGCCACTTCCTGTCCATCACCAGCGTGGTGTCTGATTGGTCACTCCAGGTCACCACCACCACCGCGGTGCCTTCTGGGAAAAAGAAAATCCTTTCAGTTTTGGCTGAGCCGCTAGCATTAGCCGTTAGCCGTTACCGTTAGCATCTAGCCTGTGGCTGAGGATTGTGGGAAGAGTAGTTTGAAATTCAAATCCTCTTCTGTGTCATTCCAAAGCCCCTCCCACCATCCTGCTCGTTAGCATGTCAATGGTTAGCAGTGGGGGAGGAGGGGGAGGAATGTGGTGAGAGGAGGTGAGAGTGAAGGAGGAGTGGAGGAGGAGGAGGAGGAGACGCAGCTGCTCCTCATTCCCACACTGCTGCTCCTCCTCCAGGCTCATTAGCATCTCATTAGCATAACTTGTTGCTACCCCCCCACACACACACACACACACTGCCCCAGAGCTAATCAGACTCCTCACACCACACTCTGCCCACTAGCTCCGCCCACTGGCCAGTCATGTGACCTGGGAGTTGAGGTGTAGTTTATTGAGGGGAGGGGTGGCTCTCTCTCTCTCTCTCTTTCTTTCTCTCTCACTCACACACACACACACAGCTTGAATGAAGAGCATCCAGGAAGTGTCTGAATTGAAGACAACCCTGAAGGACCAGGAAGAGGGAAGTTAGCGTGTTAGCTGGTGTTAGCTGGTGCTGGCTAGCTGCGCGCTAGTGCCATGTAGTGCCATCTGTCCTGAGTGTGGACGTCCTCAGTGTTCCATGTCCTTCACTCAGGTGCTCTCCTGCTGGCTGTGCTGATGCGTTCAGGTGCTGTTGGTTCCTGGCAGTGTCAGCTGAACCTCTGCTGCTCTCTGCTGCAGCTCCTCCTGCTCCCTTCCTCCTCCTCCTGCTTCTCCTCCTCCTCCTACTGCTCTCTTCCTCTTCCTACTGCTTCTCCTCCTCCTCCTCCTCCTCCTCCTGCTTCTCCTCCTGCTCTCCTCCTCTTCCTTCTGCTTCTCCTCCTTCTCCTACTGCTTCTCCTCCTGCTCTCTTCCTCTTCCTACTGCTTCTCCTCCTCCTCCTGCTCTCCTTCTCTTCCTTCTGCTTCTCCTCCTTCTCCTACTGCTTCTCCTCCTCCTGGTCCTCCTCCTGCTCTCCTCCTCTTCCTTCTGCTTCTCCTCCTTCTCCTCCTCCCCCCCTGTTCCGCCTCCTCCTCCTGGTCCTCCCCCCCTGCTCCTCCTCCTCCAGAGTGATTCAGCACTCAGGAGGTGCAGGAGCTCATATTTCTGTTTTGTGGGCCGAGCTGAAGCGACAGAGTCGGGGGTGTATTATTACCCCGCAGCCCCCTGCTCCTCCTCCTGCTGCTGCTGCTGCTGCTGCTGCTGCTGCTCCTCCTCCTCCTCCTCCACCACCTCCTCCTTCTTGTCACTGCAGAGCGATAATTTGTGAGGCTGTTCTCTCCTGACCTGAACCATAACTCTCTGCTGCCTCACTTTGTTTTTCTGCTGTGTGAGAAGAAACTTGTACCTCCTCCTCCACCTCCTCTTTCAGGCTCCTGTAAGTTCAGTCGGGTCGAGGGTCATGTGACTGAAGCCTTTAGCCGTGATTCCCATCAAACTCTTCACCTGCAGTGATCTTCTGCAGCTCTTCTTCTGCTTCACCTGCCAGAATGGACACACACACACACACACACACACACACACACACACACACACACGCACGCACGCACGCACGCACGCACGCTCTCAGGTGACGGGCAGCTCTGAGCTGATTAGGTTTTTCAGGTTTGCTCTTTATTGATCGAGGAACCAAAGAGCAGCAGACTGTAATCACTCCAAGCTTTCAATTAAAAACCGACAAACTCACTGAGAGCCTTCATCTGCGTGTGTGTGTGTGTGTATGTAT
The DNA here is from genome assembly GCF_046127955.1 of Nelusetta ayraudi. Taxonomy (NCBI): domain Eukaryota; kingdom Metazoa; phylum Chordata; class Actinopteri; order Tetraodontiformes; family Monacanthidae; genus Nelusetta; species Nelusetta ayraudi. The sequence goes on from NW_027466134.1 coordinate 6,035,323, forward strand.
GTGTGTGTGTGTGTGTGTGTGTGTGTGTGTGTGGTTCATTAGGACACGCACACACATGAGAACATCAGCAGGTTGATGGCAACAGGAAGTGGAGGGAGGGGTCCCCTGCTATGATTGGTTGATGGTTGTTGGCCAGGGAGAGACAAAGTGCGTTCAGATGTCAGAGGGGGCGTGGCCAAATGTTCTAGTCTGACCTATAGGAGGATTTCCCGGTGGGGGTGTGGCCTCCAGCGTCACTTCCTGGTAGCCCGAGTCTGGGTTGGTGGAGAAATGTTTCTCTGCTTGTTTGTGTGTGTGTGTGTGTGTGTGTGTGTGTGGGTGTGTGTGTGTGGGTGTACACAGTGTCACACCAGGCAGTACACACACACACACACACACATACTTTCTTTCAGGCAATGCGAGGTCTTTGTGAAATGTTTAGATAGCCATGCTTCATTCATCAGGCTAATCACACACACACACACACAGACACACACATATCCAGATAGCTGTGTGTCTGTGTGTGTGTGTGTGTGTGTGTGTCTGTGTGTGTGTGTGTGTGTCTGTTTGTGTGTGTGTGTCTGTGTGTGTGTGTGTGTGTCTGATAGCGCTGGCGCCGTATGAAGTGAGACCCTCCGGCTGCAGCCGCTCCTGCTGCGCTGTGAAACTTTAGAGGCATACGTGACAACACACACACACAGGCAGTTGTGCACATGTTTCCATGTGCACGTATTAGTAGTTTCAGCGAGGACGTGTGCACCCACTGACCTCTGAGAGAGAAGTTGTTTTTCCTCCTCCTGCACCTCCTGCTCCTCCTGCACCTCCTCTTCCTTCTTCTGTTCTGGCTTCACTCACTTCACTCCTCCTGCAGTTGCTCCTTCTGCTCCTCCTGCACCTCCTGCTCCTCCTGCTGCTCCTCCCTTTGCCCCTGGTTGACTGACTCGTCCTCTTTTCTCCTTCACTGTTGTTCTGCTGCCTGTGGTGTTTCTATCAAAGACTGTGTGTGTGTGTGTGTGTGCGCGTGTGTGCGTGCACTCGGACCCTGCTGCAGGTGAGAAGGTCGAGCCGGCTGTGATCAGGTGTCTCCACATCTGCTCTCCTTAATTATCTGAACTCCACTGTAACGCTGATCAACACACACACACACACACACAGAGGGAGGTATTGATGTGCTCAGTCTGACCAGCGGGGGCGCTGCAGCAGGGACGGTGATGTGACCTGAGATCTCATCCTGCTGATCTCGGTTTCATCGCTGCCCTTCATGCACTGCAGAGCTGCTGCTGCTGCTGCTGCTGCTGCTGGTGTGTGTGTGTGTGTGTGTGTGTGTGTGTGTGTGTGTGTGTGCAGACCCCTCTCATAAATAATTTGGCTCCATATTGCTGGTGAACGATGCGTCCAGTCAATGAAGCTGTCAGCCAACTGAAGCACAGCAGCGTCCGTTAGCGAGGGGGCGGAGCTACTGCTGCAGCAGCATCATAGGCCACGCCCCACCCACCCACCCGGAGTGGAGAAGGCACAGCATGTCTCTGCGGGGGAGGGGGGGAGGGGGCATTCCCGGGCGGTGCAATCCGACCTCTCCCCCCTCCTTCCTGGATGAGCCGCTGGTTTTCCCAGAATTCCCCTGGGCAGGTGTGACTCGGCACAGCGCTGACCGCAGGCCACACCCACCCTCACCCCCCACTACCAATGCTGCTGCTGCTGCTTCGAACCCTCACAGACCATATATGGAAGTGAGGAGGAGGAGGAGGAGGAGCTAAGAGTGGCAGAGGCTCCGCCCCCTGCAGGAGGAGAGGCAGCAGCAACACATGCTAGCAGGCTGTGGAAGTAGTGGAGGTGTGGCCACGCCCCCTACAGCACGTAGCCACACCCCCCAGCAGTCGTGACTGTTCTTGACTGGGCTGCAACTCAATCAGTGCAAGAGGAGATGCAGTGTGTGTGTGTGTGTGTGTGTTGGTTTGTAATTCAGCTCTATTATTCCTCTTTAAACCTCTTCCAGCTCCTCCTCCTCTTCCTCCTCTGGCTCCTGATTGACCGTCATTCATTCCTTCCCTCTGAAGGGAGCAGCAGCAGCAGCAGCAGCAGCAGCAGCAGCAGCTCCTCCTCTGGGGCAGGAGCAGGCGGAGGTGGTGGGTGGGGGGAGGAGGGGGGGGGTGATGTAAGCCTCCGCCACAGGCCCTGACAGCCACACAGGAAGGAGAT
>NW_027466134.1:6042500-6045000 GCF_046127955.1 Nelusetta ayraudi
CAGCAGCAGCAGTAGCAGCAGCAGTAACAGCAGCAGCAGCAGCAGCAGCAGCAGTAACAGCAGCACTAGCAGCAGCAGCAGCAGCAGCAGTTGTTACTGCAGCAGCAGTTGTTACTGCTGCTGCTGCTTATTGGAACCTCATTAGCATCGATCGGTTGCTCACTTGCAGCTAATAGAATTAAAGTCCCACTGAGGCTCCGCCCACTGCTCATACCACGCCCCCTCCCCTCCACCACCATCCTCCTCTCCCTCTGCACTCACTCTTCATCATCTTCTCACTTCTCCTCTGTAAACTGCTCCTCCTCCTCCTTCTACTTTTCCTCCTCTCTTCTTCTTCTTCTTCCTCTCTTCCTCCCCCTCCTCCTTCTCCGCTCTCTCTGACCTTTGACCTCTCTCCTCTGTCCTCCCCTCTGATGGAAGCTGACCTGTTGCTCTGTGTTTCCGTGGAAACAGCATCTTTTACCATGTGATTACTCTTCTTCTGGTCCCCCTCCCTGTGTCTTGATTGGTCGGTGGCACCTCAGAAGCTCCGCCCCTTCCGGCCGTTCACGGCTCACTGTACCAACAACTGACGGCTTCATTCACCGCTCTTTATTATTCCTTTGCTCCGCCCACCCAGTGTGACCCCTGACCTCTCGTCCCCACAGCGCTCTGTGTGTGTGTGTGTGTGTGTGTGTGTGGGCTGGCAGAGACTCCAAGGCGTCTTTCAACCTCTGCCTCCTCTTCACCTCCTCTTCTCCTCCTCTCCTTTATCACACTGCAGAACTCCAGTTGGCCTCCTCCTCCTCTTCCTCCTCCTTCAGTCTCCTCCTGCTCTCCCTCCCCCTCCTCCTCCTCCTGCTCTCCCTCCTCCTCGTCCTCCTCCGCTTCTTCCTCCTCCTCCTGCTCTCCCTCCTCCTCCTCTTCTTCCTCCTCCTGCTCTCCCTCCTCCTCCTCCTCTTCCTCCTCTTCTTCCTCCTCCTCCTGCTCTCCCTCCTGCTCCTCTTCTTCCAACTCCTCCTGCTCTCCCTCCTCCCCCTCCTCCTCCTCCTGCTGCTCTCCCTCCTCCTCTTCCTCCTCTTCTTCCTCCTCCTCCTGCTCTCCCTCCTCCTCCTCCTCCTCTTCTTCCTCCTCCTCCTGCTCTCCCTCCTCCTCCTCCTCCTCCTTCTCTCCCTCCTCCTCCTACTCCTTCAGTCTTCAGGTGTGTGTGTGTGTGTGTGTGTGTGTATTAGTGTTGGCGGCAGCAGCTTGGTCGTCGTCACTCCTCCGTGTGATTGGAACTCCTTCACGTGCTCACCGCCGTGTGGGAGGAGCCTGCAGGGTCACCGGGGTCACAGAGGTCACTCCTCCCCCTGCAGACGGTCGGAGCAGCGAGCACCACTGGTTGGAATTAAAGCCTCGTTGTAAGAACAACAGTGGAATCAGAGGAGCAGCGTGCTTCCTCCTTCTCCTCTTCTTCTTCTTCTTCTTCTTCTTCTTCTTCTTCTTCTTCTTCTTCTCCTCCTCCTCTATTAATAGAAAAGAGGGCGAGCTGCATCCAGGAAGGATTAGCATCAGTGTTTGATGTGGTTCCACTGCTCAGCGCCAGAATGCGATTTCTCCTCTTGTTTGTTTGCTGCGAAGGAGGAGGAGGAGGAGGAGGTGGAGGCGGAGGAGGGTGTGTGTGTGTGTGTGTGTGTGTGTGTGTGTGTGTGTGTGTGTGTTTTAAGAAATTTGTCTGCTTGCCTTTCGGGCCGTCAGTGGAAGACAATGCCAACACGAAGCCGCAGAGACTGAAGCTGCTGCTTTGTTGGAGAGTCGGAGGCCTCGGTCGCCCCGGGCGGCCCAGCAGAGAGAGACGGAGAGAGAGAGAGAGAGAGAGAGAGAGAGAGTGAGAGGTGCATGATGGGTAGAGAGAGAGGGGGGGGGTGATTCGTCTTAATTGGAGGTTTTCCTGCTGCAGCAGGGGGACGGAGCTGCAGCAGCAGTCAGGTATCAGAGGCCACTTCCTGTTTCCAGTGAACGCAGTCAAAGCAGGAAACGACCCCGCCGGGCCGCCGCCGAGCATGCTGGGAGATCCAGCACACAGACCCAGAGACTCACAGCAGAGAGAAGACTTCCAGAGTTAATACAGCACTTATTATTATTATTATTATTAGTAGTAGTAGTAGTAATACAGTAATAAACACAATTACCATAATACATTTGCAAAATATTATAATCATTGTTCTTTTTATTATTATTATTAGATTATAATTGATGGACTTTATTGATCCCTCATTGGAAAACTACACTGTTGCAGCACTAAAAACATTTCCAAAGATAATAAACTGTACAGGAGAAGATAAATAATAACAATTACTATTATTATTATTATTATTATTATTATTATTATTATTATTATTATTATTATCATTATTATTATTATTGTTATTATTATCATTATTATTATTATCATTATCATTATTATTGTTATTATCATTATGATTAGTAGTAGTAGCACATTTGAGTCTGGATGGAGCCACTGGAACCTTTCACTCTT
>NW_027466134.1:6057500-6060000 GCF_046127955.1 Nelusetta ayraudi
CTCCTCCTCCTGCCGCCTGGCTCCTCCCCCACTCTCTCCACCCTCCTGAAGTGGGAGCTGCTCCTCTTCCTCACCTCCTCCTCACCTCCTCCTGCTGGTTCTTGGCAGGGTTGCCGTCGGCCGCCGGCGCTCTCAACAAGTCAGACAAGTCTGGTTTCTGTGGTTCCGCCCCCTCGCCCAGCGGCGCCTCCTCCACCTCCTCCTCCACCTCCTCCTCTTCTTCTTCCTCCTCCTCCCCCCGAATGGCTTTCACACACCATCACCGGCCCGTCATTACCGGGCCTCGAGGTGAGGTCCTGCTGCAGCAAGCCCCGCCCCCAACACCCCGACTGACCCCTCCCCTTCACCCACACTGGCCGCACACTGGGTTTGTCAGGAGGAGGCGCTGTAGAAGGCTGTGTGTGTGTGTGTGTGTGTGTGTGTGTGTGTGTGTGTGTGTGTGCATCCTCCTCACCTTACCCCCCCACTCCCCCACCTCCCTCCTCTTCCTCAGTGTTTAACTGTGTAGTTGATAAGGCATCTGAAACACACACACACACACACACACACACACACACACACACAGATTGCATGGTTGGTTCTTCAGACGTGCGTGTGTGGAGAGAGAGAGAGAGAGAGAGAGAAGCACCGGTGGTTCTATGACAGCAGAAGATGCAGTGGAGGTTCTTTGCATCAGTGAGACCAGGAAGTGGAGATAGCACCTGGTTCCTGCTGATTCCTCCTGGTCCCTGCTGGTTCCTCCTGGTTCCTCAGCAGCAGGAACCAGGAACCACCATCTCCTCCTGCCGCGGATCAGAGGAGCAGCCGAGCTCCTGCAGGAGTTGGTGGTTGACCTGCTGATGTTCTGATCTGCAGTCGCCATAGATGCAGGAGGAGCTCCTTCTCCACCTCCTTTTCCTCTGCATTCTTCTTCTCCTCCTCCTCCTCCTCCTCCTCCACCCTGTTCAGATCCATCATCCTGAGGGTTGAGGAGTTGGAGGAGGAGGAGGGGAAGGAGGAGGAGGAGGAGGAGCAGCAGTGTGTCTGAGGCAGTGAAGCGAGGCAATCTGCAAAGTGGAACTAATCCTGACGCTCCTACTGTGTTGGACAAGAACACACACACACACACACACACACACACACACACACACACACACACACACGCACACACACACACACACTCAGTGGTGAGTGGTGGAGGAAACCTGATTGTTTTTGGCTGTGCTGTCATGACACACAGCGCCTTGTAGGGGGCAGCAGTCAGTCAGTCAGTGGGCCCAGGCCTTACTTCCGTGTGTGGCACTCACACTCACAAGCCTCAGGCTGGCAGCAGTGCCCCCTGGTGGCCGTCACCGTGTACAGCTGCAGTCAACGCTGCTGCTGACTGCAGCTGCCTGCATAGGACTGGCTTAGCCTAGCCTAGCCTAGCCTAGCATAAAGGCTAACATGATTTTGTAATGAAGCCTGGCTAGCTGTTGGCAGATGGTGCCAGGGGTCAGAGGTCAGGGGTCAATCTCAGGTGACATTGTGACATCAGCAAAGAATCCAGTGTGTGTGTGTGTGTGTGTGTATGTGTGTGTGTGTGTGTGCCTTCATTTTATCTCAGCTGAGTGATATGCCACACACACACACACACACACACACACACACACACGCACACACACATGGATGTAGTTGCATGTCTGATTGAGATGATTTTGTGCATGTCTGATTGAGATGATTTTGTTAATGTACATATAGTGGTTGTGTGTGTGTGTGTGTGTGTGTGTGTGTGTGTGTGTGTGTGTTGCAGAGGTAGAGAGAGCCATCCATCCAATGATTACTGGAAATCCATTGGCCACCGACTGCACTCACACACACACACACACACACACACATACACTCTCAAACACTCACACACACACACACACACACCCTCATACACACACTCACAGTGCTCGGTGTGTATTGTCAGAGTGATAAATCACAGCAGACTTTAAGTGAATTAGTGCAGCAGCTTTAACTCTCCATCCCCCTCTCCCCCCCCTTCCCCTCCCTACCCCCTGTCCCCCCCTCCCCCTCTGCCCCCCCCAGCTCTATACATCACAGCCCTTAACGAGGCCTCGTCTGCTAACGAGCTATCAGAGAATATTAGACCAATTAGAGCGCTAATTGGATTACAGGGGGTGGGGGGGTGGGGAGGGGGCGGGGCTGAAGGATGGAGGCACTGATTGGCAGCTGGGGTGTGAGAGGTGCATTGTGGTCCATCGCCATTGTGTGTTTGCATGTGAAGCCCCGCCCCTTTAATCAAATCTCTCTCTCTCTCTCTCTCTCTCTCTCTCTCTCCCCCCCCCCCCCCCCCGACAGCCAGCCCCCACGCCCCCCCCTCCAGCCTCCACTTCTCCTCCTCCCCCATCCTGCAGCAGCCGGCCTCCTACTTCTCGCACCACCCGGCCATCAGGTACCACCAGCAGGAGACCCTGAAGGAGTTCGTCCAGCTGGTCTGCCCCGACTCGGCCCCCCAGGCCCCACAGGTGGGCTT
>NW_027466134.1:6065000-6080000 GCF_046127955.1 Nelusetta ayraudi
CAAGACCCAAAATCACCTCCTGTCCTCCTATAGTATATATATCAACACACACACACACACACACACACACACACACACACACACACTCTCTCTCTCTCTGGTGACGACAGTCCTGCTGGATGTCGGTTTGGGAGGGAAATAATTTAACAGTGAAAAGTTTTTAAAAGACTTTAAAAAAAACAAAAAAAACAAACAAGCCAGTGCATGTTGTAGTGTTAGTGGGAGGTTTTTTTTTCATAGGATGACGTAGTCGTGGACATAAAGACGCCATATTGTGAAGCCACGTGGGAGCTCCTTCTCCTTTTCTGTCGCTCCTCCTTCACAGACAACCAGCGCTCTTCTCCTCCGTTCTTTCTCTTCTTCCCTCCATTCTTTTCTCTCTTTTCCATTCACCGAATCGTTTTCCTCATGACAACTTGCACGTTAATTAATAACCATTATAATCATAATCATAATAATAATAATAATAATAATAATAATAATAATAATAATAAACGCCGGCGTTCCTCATCGATGTGCCTTGAGCTCGTCCCGGAGAAAAAGTCTCTCTCTCTTCTCCTCCTTCTTCTCCTTCTTCTTCTTCTTCTTCTTCTTCCTGCTGACGCCCGAGTCAGGCAGGAAGCACCGGAGCGGAACGTCAACATCCAGCGTTAAAGCTGAGGAGGAACACAGCAGTGGTGGCGGTGATGAAGATGAAGACCAAGCATCACCTTCTCACCGGGTTGAGAGAGGATCTACACCAGCTACAATCAGGGAAAAACCGTCTCCGACGCGGTGAAAACCGGCTGAAATGACGTCCGTGCTAAGCTAACAGGGAAAGCTAAGAGAAGGTTAGCTCAGACTGGGAGGGGGTGGGGGGGGGGGCTCCAGCTTTTAGCTTAGCTTAGCTACCTCTAGGTACGGCAGTCTCGGTGGTCTCGGCTAGCCGGCAGTCAGCTAACGGCTCCGTTAGCCTCCTGAGCAAATATTTAGCTTAGCGGCTGTGGCTAAAAGAGCTAAAAGCTAACATGCTAAAGAGGTGCTCCGCGTTCCAGCAATGTTGGCTGCCAATCATTGTGTCTCAAAGCTAACAGTGTTTTTCTAAGGACGGGCTGCCTCTGATATAGATGTTATTATTATTATTATTATTATTATTATTATTATTATTATTATTATTATTATTATTATTAATAATAATAATAATAATAATAATAATAATCATAATAATAATAATAATAATAATAATAATAATAATAATAATGATCTTTTTTTAGCAGCTAACGTGGCTAAAGCTAAAATGCTGCATGACGGGCCTCATTTCGCCAGTTTTCACGCTCGCAGGGTCTCGACGGAGTAGATTAACTATAGCGGGTTAGCGCCTAGGCTAGTCCCCCCCCCACCCCCCATTACTTCCTGGTTTTATTCCGCGGCTGGAAATCCCAGCAGAACCTGCTCTCAAGTCTCCCTCGCTCTCTCTTTCTTTCCGTCCGTTCTTCCCAGACGTTTTTTCTCAAGATGACTGGTGGTGAAAATATGCAATACCTGCTTGCACTCCCTCACTCCCTCTGATTTCCTTTCTCCTCCTCCTCCTCCTTCGTTGTGCACGTGACTGGCGTCGTCTCTCTGCAGTCGGTCCCTAAAAATGGTGAAGTCACCCCGTCAGCGACGTCCAGCCAAGCTGAGCCGCTGTCGCTCGGGGAACCCCCCCCCCTCTGTCCTTCCTCCCTTGCCTCCTTCCTCCCTTGCCTCCTTGCTGTCTTTTGATAATCAACCAGGCGGCCGCTACGCTTTGAATTCTCAATATTTGTAACTTTCTAGTCACAGTCGAGCCTTAAACAAGTTTCAACCTCTGCTCTTTCTCTCCATCACACACGCGGAAAAAAAAAAATCAGCATTCTCGACAATGACAACCCCGCCCCCCCCCACCCCCACCCCTAACACCCCCCCACCCCCCCCACCCCCACCCCTGCTGTTTTAAACACTGCCCCCTGCTGGGTGAGGCAGTGTGCTGGCTTAGTGCTGTGTGCAGGGTTTTCTTCCTCTCTTCTCGCTCTCTGTTTGTTTGTTTGTTTGTTGCTCTCTCTGTTCTTGGCCGTGCGTTGGGCATTAATCCCTCCATCGTCTGCACTAAATATATATTGAAAAATAAACGAATAAATAAAAACAAACGAGGGAAAAAAAAGTGGGAGAAAATTACAATCACAGCTTCTTCCAGGGCTTCAAAGAGCAAAGAAGGGAATTTAAAATAACACACACACACACACACACACACACACACACACACACACACTGTTGCACGGACACTGATTTTATTTGAAGCAGCCGAGCGTCCAATCAGCGACTTGCAGGCTGTTTGTGTGTAAAAGTTTTTAAAACTCTGTGAAGAAATGAATTGAAAGCAATAGATTCCTGGGGCAGTGTGTGTGTGTGTGTGTGTGTGTGTGTGTGTGTGTGTGTGTGTGTGTGTGTGTGTGTGTGGCGGTGGAGGAGGCGGAGGAGGGGGCGGGGTCTTTGTATGTTGTATAGTTTTATTGACTCCTTCATTGACGACGCTGATTTCAAAGCTGCTCTATTTTATAATGCAGCACTTTTTGTAAACGTTGCATTAAATGAGGACAAACTGTGTTGTCAACTCTTCCTCCCTCATGCTTCTTGTATCCGAGGCCACGACGAGTAGAACTCTTCTGTTTGGTTCTGTTTGGTTCTGTTTGGTTCTGTTGGGGGGAACTGGATCCATTTGGAAACCTTTTCCCTCCTCCTCCTCCTCCTCCTCCTCCTCCTCCTTCTTCTTCTTCTTCTTCTTCTTCTTCTTCTTCTTCTTCTCATCCTCCTCCTCCTCTTCCTCCTCCTCCTCCTCCTTCTTCTTCTTCTCGTTTGTTGTTGCTACCGTTGTTGTTGTTGTTGTTGTTGTTGCTTTCTTTTCTTTCTTTTCTTTCTTTTCTTTCTTTCTTTCTTTCTTTCTTTCCTTCCTTCCTTCATTCCTTGTCTTCCTGTGTATTGACGGCCGGTGGTGCCGCTCCCTGTGCTTGTGAAGTGCGGAGGCATTGTAACTGGATGTGACACCTGTTGCTGTACTGCCTGTGATGTTGAAGGATCCTGGAAACTCCGCCCACTTTTCTGCCTTTTCTCCGCTTATTTTTCTGTTGTTGTTTTTTTTTTTCCGTTGTTGTTTTTTTTTTGCGTTGTTGTTTTTTTTTGCGTTGTTGTTTTTTTTTCAGACTGCATTCTAAAGGTGTAGTGGTTAGCAGGTTAGGAGATGGGAGAACAGCGCCGCCCACTGGATGCCCCCGGTACTACTAGTGCTGCCAGTGTCCAGGCATCTTCCTTTGTGTTCAGTCATTCCACGCAGCCAATAAAACAGCTTGATTATGCAACATGATTCTTTTCCTTTTCCATCTCTTCCTTCCTCCACCTCCTCCTCTTCCTCCTCCTCCTCTCTGGCCTCCATCCTCTCCTCCTCCTCCTCCTTAACTCATCGCAGCCTCGCCTTCATGCAAATGAGGAGCCCAGGCCACGCCCCCTCTGACAGCTGACCCCTTCCCCCTCCTCCACCTGCTCTGGTGTTACTGAGGGGGGAGGAGCTAAACCCCCTCCTCTAATCCAGCCAATCAGCACTAAAGGGCGTTGGCCCCACCCTTTGGACCAATCAGGCCCCATGGCCCCGCCCCCTTCCTGCTGCTCCTCCCACTCTTTATAATCAGCCAACGTGTTGCTCAGACCAGCCGTCAGTCATGATGGGTGGGCGAGGCCTCTGATTTGGCTCTCCTGCAGCAGCCAACCAGCCACCAGGGGGCCTCAGTGCTGTCAAACAGCAGGAGGAGGAGGAGGAGTGGGCGGAACTAAGGACACAGGCCCCCGCCCACCCAGCGTGAGAGCAGCAGTGACCCCTCCCCTCCCAGATAGCGACCCCACCCCCCACCGAGCGAGGGACCTGGAAGCAGGGTTGAATAAGGAGGCGGAGCTTCGGAGGACACGCCTCCCTTGTCTTACTTATCATTGGTCCGGGTTCTTTGCCCCTCCTCCTCCCCTCCCCTCTCTCCAACCCAGACACCATGTGACCAGGTTGCTGGCTGGGGAGAGGGGCTTATTGAAGAGTTTAGGAAGAACTTGAGCAGCAGCAGCAGCAGCAGCAGCAGCAGCTTGCATCCCTCCACCACTAGGAGCCTTCCTGTCTGTCAGATGACCAGATTATAGCCAATGGCCCGCATGCTCTCTGTAACCCCGCCCACACATGGTCAACGACAGCCAATGAGGAGGAACTTTACTAAAAACCTCACGTCCTCCCCCTCCCCTCCCCTCCCCCCTGCAGGAGTCTGGGATCGATTGCTTTGGCCTTTTTATTTGCTGCTGAGCTCAGCGACTCTGTGGGACTGGAGCCTCCTTCCTCCTGCTGCTGCTGCTGCTGCTGCCCCCCCCCCCCCCCCAGGTCGATCAGCCCCCCCCCCCAGCTGCTCTACAGTCACTTCGACGTTTTCAATCCATCAGGAAACTTTGTTGATGAGCTCAGTGTTTTCCAACCAATCAAAAGCCTCGAACAGCACCACTTGCTTCCTGTGGCGCCCCCTGCTGTCCACACTGCAGACTGCAACCCCCACTAAACTGCAGCATCAATGTATTTTAATAGAGAACGGAGGCTTTTTAACTTCCCCAGCGCTGCCTGCTGATTCGCCAATATTTATCAAACCCCGGTCACCTGATCAGGTGATTAGGTCGGTCGCTCATTGGCCAGTTAGCCAGCATGCTAAGCTAACGGTGGCTAACCGAGGACCGATCCCCTGAGCCAAAGCCAGAGCTTGAAGCACGTCCGACTCACAGCCCAGCGTCCATCATCCTGCCGTCAGCCAATCACCTTCATCACCACACACACACACACACACACACACACACACACACACACAGACTCCGCCCACTGACCTCAGCTCCGCCCACTCCAGGGACTTACGACTTGAACCTTGTGCCTCTACGACTTGTTTTAATTGGAACATGGCGCCATTTTGTGGCCTCCTCCTCTTCACGTCCTCCCCCTCCTTCTTCTCCTTCTCACCTCCTCCTCACCTCCTCCTCTTCACGTCCTCCTCCTCCTTCTTCTCCTCCTCACCTCCTCCTTACCCCACCCCCTCCCCCCCTCCCCCCACCAGTGACATCATGTCCACAGAGCCAATCTACTGGAAGTTAAAAAAATGTGCATTTCCTATGCAATCGACGCTGACAAATAAAGACGCTACCGCTCTCGCCAGCGCCTCCCTGTGGTCTGTTGCTGTGTCTGCACAGTGTTGATTCACTCACAACATATAAGAAAAATTAAAAGAGACTTTTTTGGAAGGAGACACAGCGACACCGAGTGGTTTGATTTCACACTGCAGTGTCCCCCTCCTCCCTCTCCTGAGCTTTCCAGTGATCTCCAGTGGCCTGACAAAGAGTTGTAGCTCTCGTCTGGAGTCCAGAGGGGGCAGCGGAGCAGCAACAGGTGGATGCAGTGTTGTGGTGAGGAAGCAATGCATCATGGGATATCATGGAGAAACCATGTTGCTGGAATGTCGATGGGAAATGAAGCAAAGCTGCAACCCAGTAAGTGTCTTAGAAGCCCCACCAGGGTGTTTAGCACTTAGAACCATCCAGAACCACCCAGAACCATCCAGAACCATCTGGACCACCAGGGTTTTAGCTCTTTATTGAAATGACTCTGCAAACACTGCAAACATGGAGGAGATGCAGCTGTTTGATGACTCATTATTAATATCAACTCTTCAAGTTGGGCTGAAGGGCCGCATTAAAGAGCTTAACGGGCCGCATATGGCCCCCATGTCGTAGCTTGGCCACGCTTGGTGTAGTCTGTTTCACAAAGGTAGCGTTCAGGTTCAGTGTGCAATATGTGGAGGAGAAACAGCGTCTTTCACTCTCCCTCCCTCTCCTGAGTTTGCCAGTGAGCCACTGTGGCCGTGTGCACCCAAACCTGGATGCCTGCTCCACCCTCTTCTTCTTCTTCTTCCTGTTTGGTTTATTTGAGGACGCCCCCTAGCGGTGAGCCTAAACACCAAACGCTGTCCACACCAGGCGTCCTTAGAAATATACTGGTTGCAGCCAACTGGGAGCACTGGGAGCCCTGGGATCACTGGGAGCACTGGGAGCACTGTTGATCCATGGAGATTCTCATACACATTATTATACAGTATTATATATGATTTAATACTGTGTACATATACAGTACATATGTGTGTATATATATATATATATACAGTATCTGTTTAGATTTTTATATTTCCATTCCATTGTATTTTTGATGACATTTTTTTGAGTTGTTGCAGATCTGGACTCTGGCCCCGCCCACTCTGACCCCACCCCTCCCATGTGGGTGGAGTGAGAGTCAAGAGGGATTGACACTGTTGGTGCAGAGAAGACTCACTGTGGGGGTCTCACACACACACACACACACACACACACACACACACACACCAGTACTGACTGTGTGTGTGTGTGTGTGTGTGTGTGTGTGTGTGTGTGTGTGTGTGTGTGAGCTCGGGTTCTCCCCCTGCTGGCGGCTGGATGGTGGGAGCAGCTTCACCTTCATCCTCTCAGGTTTCAGGGAGACGAGACGACCACAGAGCAGGTCAATACTGCACCACTGCATCAGCTCAAACACACACACACACACACACACACACACACACACACTGTTCAAACTTCCATCAGCAACACAGACTCGTCATCATCAGACACCCTTGACCCTTGACCTCTGGCCAGGTGGTGATAGAGCAGCGTCACTCCTCCCCCTGTGGTCCCCCTGCAGCAGGGCGGAGCTCACTGCTGCCCCCTGCTGCCCCCTGCTGGTGCTGCTGGTGCTGCTGGTGCTGCTGGTGGAGGAAAAGTTTCTCTGTCTGGAAACTTTTTAATGAATCACAGAATCGCAGCCTCATTTATCCACAGGGGGCGCTGCTCACAGGAGTGACATCACCATGAGGAAGGGCCGCAGACACGCCCCTCCCCCTCCCTCTGCTCCTCCCCCATCGCCCTCAGTCCTAATGAAAGACCAATTAGAGGAGAGGATTAAGGCGCTACACGTCCACACACAAATTAGCATTAATCAAAGAGTCAATGTGTGTGTGTGTGTATGTGTGTGGCTCAGTGTGAAGTCATATAATTGCTGCTGGTGTTTCAGATCAATACCACACCCACTGCAGGGCTCGGGCCAATGGGAGCAGGCTACTGGTAAGTGTGTGAAGTGTGTGTGTGTGTGTGTGTGTCTTCTCTAGATGCTGAACGTCTCACAGGTTTCTGTTTCTCTCCTCTTCAATATCAACCTGTTTGTTGTATCTGGTTGTGGAGATCAACCCCCTGTGATGTCACAATGGGCACCGGTACTTTCTGAGTGAGTTGCGGCGATCATTGGGCTCCTCCTCCTCCTCCTCCTCCTCCTCCTCCTCTCAAGCTTCTTCAAACAGTCTCCTGCTCAGGTTTTCACTCTCAGGTCTTTCAACAGGACTTCCTTCTCCCTGCAGAGGAGACATTTACACTGCCAGGTCACCTCCTCCCACCTCCTCCCAGGAGGACCCTGCTCGCCTTCTGTTCACCTTATGCTCACCTTCTTCCCTCAGACAACCAGACAGTCCGTCAGTCCGTCAGTCAGTCAGTGGTTCAGGTCCAGAGCCAGAGGTCCAACCAGCACCTGCAGCCGTCTGGTTGGAGACCTGGGCTGTGTCTCAATTCAGGCTCTGCATCCTTGGAAGGAAGCGTCCTCCGTCTGAAGGAAGCGTCCTCCAAGGAGCCGGCCCAGAAGGACCGACCCAAACCCTGCCTTCCCGGTAACCACACGGGACGGTCTCGCCTTCAGCGTACTTCCTGGTTGCGTCACCGCCGTTCCCTCCTGCTGGCCAACCCCGGAAGTGACGTTTTCATAGCATCAAGCTAACCATTGGTTGGTTGGATGTTCAAATCAGTAAAAACCCTGCGTTAAAAACTGAATATTTGATGTGAAATTTCAATACTTAAATTTATACGTGGTGTCTTTGCCAGTAGATGGCGCTAATTTCAGCCGACTTCCCAGGATCCCAGGATGTGAAGGATAATAACGGTGCAGCCTTGGTGCTAACAGTAGGGGGCATTTCAAGGGTGCATCTGGAGCCTCCTTCAGACTTCAGTAAATTGGGAGGAGCCTTCACGCAGTGCGAGGACACAACTGGCCTTCAAATGCAGCCTTCCAAGCATGCAGAGCCTGAACTGAGACACAGCCCTGGTCTCACCTGCACTGCTGCTGCTCCTCCACCTCCTCCTCCTCTTCTTCCTCCTCCACCACCTCGTCCTCCTCCTCCTCCTCCTCTTCCTCCTCTTCCTCCTCCTCCACCTCCACCCCCACCTCTGTTCAGACCCCAGCCAGGTGATCTTCCAGCTGCTGAGGACCAGACTGAGTCTGAGTGGAGGAGGTGATGAAGATGTCAGTGCAGCTTCACAACTGCTGCAGAACCTTGAGAGCAGAAACACCTGGAGGAGCAGCGGGTGGAGCTCCACTCTCACTCACATCCAGGCTCCTTCTGCACACACACACACACACACACACACACACACCCTACAGACTTATCAGCAGACACACCAGGCCTCACTTTGCACATGAACACACCCGGATTACACAGTCTCACACCACAGCCTCCCTTTATTCTGAGGGCGACACACACACACACACACACACACACACACACACACACACACACACACACACACACACACTCTTGCTTATCACTAAACTTTCCTCCTGCTCTGCGTTCCAACCGACGCCGCTGTAATTTCATGCTCTGTGTGTGTGTGTGTGTGTGATTATGATTATTATTCAAATGTGTTTTTTATTGTGTTGTTGTTGTACAGTTGCGTCTTCACAATTCAGCTTCAGTTATTGATCAGCTGATCAGCTGATCGTCAGGTGGCACCATGTGACCGACAGCTGGTGGAGGAACCTGTGTGTGTGTGTGTGTGTGTGTGTGTGTGTCCCCTGTGAAGCATGTTCTTGATCTAACTGAAGTACTGGAGACACACAATGACGGCAACAACACAAAATGTGCTCTTTTTTTTGTTTGTTTAACACAAATCTTTATTTGCAAAAAGAAACATTCCAACGTAAAAGTAAATAATTTACAACCAGCAGAGTTTAAATAAAGTTATGACGGTTTGAAGACGTGGTGAGAGGGACCCCTGCTGGATGAAGAAGGTGCAGCACGACGCTGCTGAGGAGGGTCTAACCTGAGGACACAAAAACCAAGCAGCAACTCAGAGAGGAGAACTCTACTGTTAGCCTGCTGTTAGCCTGCTGCTGCTAACCTGCAGCTAGCGTGCTGCGAGTAGCCTGCTGCTGCTAGCCTGCTGCTGCTAGCCTGCTGGTGCTAGCCTGCTGCTGCTAGCCTGCTGCTGCTAGCCTGCTGCTAACCTGCTGCTGCTAGCCTGCTGTTACCCTGCTGGTGGCAACATGCTGCTAATCTGCTTGTCTGCTGCTAACCTGCTGCTGCTATCTTGCTGCTAACCTGCTGCTAGCCAGATGCTCCTAGCCTGCTGCTGCTATCCTGCTGCTGCTATCCTGCTGCTCATCTGATGCTAACCTGCTGCTAGCCTGACTTGCTGCTCGAGTGCTGAGCTCGCAGCCTACCTGTGGGGTGTGGGAGGGGTGGTAGTGGGCGTGTCCAGGTGCGCTCACAGGGCCAGGTGTGGCTTCCTGTAGGTGTCGTTGGTGATGGTCAGCCGCGTCAGCCGGGCGCCGTAATAATCCACGATGTAGCTGGAGCCGTCTGCCGGCCCGACGATCTGCACGGGGCGCAACGGAGACCAATCAGTGGCGGAGAAGCTGCCGGCGAGTGGCGCAGCTTCAGCCTTTCACACCACCTGTAACATCATCAGCACAGGTGGCGAGCGGAGCCAGAGGCTGCAGGTTCAATCGACAGCACTTCCTGTTTAGTCACTGCCATCCAGCGGCGCCACCTTTTGGCCCCCTGATGAATCTGCAGCCTCCATTATCTAAAAGGCTTGAAGCGGTTCCCCAGTCACGCCTCCATTAGAAGCTTCTGGAAGCACCCATCATCCAGCAGCGTAAATCACCAAGAGAGGAAGAGGAAGGTGGACGACTGTTGGCTCTTCACCATCAGCTGCTTCCTGCTGGTCCAGCAGCAGCTGAGGGTGTGTGTGTGTGTGTGTGTGTGTGTGTGTGTGTGTGTGTGTGTGTGCGTGTATGTGTGTGTGCGTGTGTGTGTGTGTGTGTGTGTGTGTGTGTGTGTGTGTGTGCCATTGCATCCAAAAACACAAACTTACTTGTTGTTTCCAACTACCTACCAGTCTTTATGCTATGCTAAGCTAAGCTAACTGACTGGCAGGTTTTGTCTCCAGGTGAAAAGATGCAACTGTAAAGATTCAACCCGACAACAGCCTGCAACCTGGGAGCCAATCAGGAGCCAGCTGTGTGTGTGTGTGTGTGTGTGTGTGTGTGTGTGTGTGTGTGTGTGTGTGTGTGTGTGGCTCACCTGCATGGCGATCAATATGAAGTCGATCAGCGTTCCGATCCCACAGAAGCCGACGGTGCAGAACTTGAGGAGGCCTGAGAAACAAGCAGGAGGTGGAGAAGATCAGAGAGCAGCAGAACCTCAGAGAAGATCAACTGCTCAGCCAGTCAGCCAGCCAGCCAGTCAGTCAGGCAGTCAGTCAGCCAGCCAGCCAGCCAGCCAGTCAGTCAGCCAGCCAGCCAGCCAGCCAGTCAGTCAGTCAGTCAGTCAGTCAATCAATCAATCAGCTGTGTTTCTGACTCTAGTGCCACCCTCAGGCCTGACTGTGTTCGTGGTGGCAGCCCCCCCCCCACACACACACACACACAGTGTTTCTACGTGTGTCTGCAGGTGTGTGACTCAACAGGCTGCTTGTTGTGTTGATCACAACTGTTGTTATTGTCGTCGTCGTCGCTGCAGATCAATAAAGCTTCATTCAAACGGCACACACACTGTAAGGCTGTGTCTCAATTCAGGTGCTGCGCCATTGAAGTGCGCATTTTGGAAGGAAGTTGCGTCATAGCACTGCGCGAAGGCTTGTCCCAATTCCCGAGGGTGCTTAGGACGCTGAAAATGTACCCTCGGAAATACGCACTAGTTTTAGCCGATTCCAAGGATGCACCGCACTATCCTTCGCGCACTTGGGTATCCCATGATGCTTTGCGTGCTGCTGCAAAGCATCGTGGGATCCTGGGAAGTCAGCTGAAATTAGCGGCATGTACTGGTGGACATATAAATCTAAATATTGTTTTTAACGTAGGATTTTATTTATTTGATCATCCAACGCCATCGTTAGATGGCGAACCAATGGTTAGCTTGATACTAGAAAAATGTCACTTCCGGGGTTGGCCAGCAGGAGGGAACGGCGGTGACGAAACAAGGAAATACGCCGAAGGCTAGACCGTCCCGAGTGGTTACCGGGGAGGCGGGGTTTGGTCCGTCCTTCTAGGCTGGGAAGTCTAAGAACGCTTCCTTCAGACGGAGGACACTCGGTCTCAAGGGTGCAGAACCTGAATTGAGACACAGCCTAAAGCAGCAGGTTTCCTCGAGACCACTTCCTGTCACATGATCTGGGGCCCGTTGCACGAAAGTAGGATTCCGTCATCCAGGATGAGTAACTGAGCCGCGCTCAACCAATCCACAACACGTGTGTCCAGGCTTAATCGGTTGCACAAAAACACATCCAGGATGAGAGCACACGAATTCATCAAGCCAGGTGAAACCTATCCTGGATCAGTGCGCGCACGCGGCTTTCTCAGATAGGCCCCCGTTATCGAGCTCAGAATCAAGGATTTGCCATGACAACGAGAGCGGCGTCCTTTTCCCGTCCGAGGCGGAAATCCTCATGGAGGCTTATGAGGAGGTATAAGAGGAACTACAGAAGAAAGGCAACACCACCACAGCGTTAAAACAGAGAGAAAAGCGTGGCGAAGTATCGCAGACCGTCTGAATGTGTAGGAAGTGCACAAATACGAACTCTCTCCTCCGCTGGAACAATCGCAATTGCGATCATAATAGTTAATAATAATAATCATATCCGGAAACAAAGTCGTACTCCGACTACGAACCAGTTGAAATTGTAGGTGGAATTTATTGCAGATGTGAGTGAAATTGTGTGAATGTAGCTCCAAAAAACCGTAACAATGATAAATAGACAACTTCACTGAATGTCCGTTTGAGCTTAAAAAAAAGGTTCTGCGATCAAATACAAGAACATCCTGCAAAATGGTAACCCTAACTAATATTTAAGATACACAAGTGTACATTGTATGCAGAAGGTGCCTGCTCACCTTTTGTTTTAGCATCATTTGGTGCCCACACAAAATTTCATTTGTGTAACAGGAGGACTCAGATGCTGTGTATGGAGAGAGCCATCTTGGCAACATAGTGGGAATTAATGGAAGGAAATCTCCATTATGCCAAATTGCCACTGTGCTAATTGTCACGGGTAAACAGAACTCATAAGTTATCAGACAATTGTATGCCCAGCATCTACAGCAGCAAATGCAACTGGCTGATTTGGGCATACAATACAAGAAGGTGAAGACTGCAGACATTTTATTAGAGTCCGAAATAAAAAGGAAAACAATAAGAAAACTCAACCTTGAAATGGAAAAGAAAAAAAGAAGAAGAAAAAAATTGAATTAGAGCTGAGTCATGCTTTCAATGCACACTGTATGCTTTTATCTGTAATCCTACCTTGGTGCTTTGATTAGTTGGAAGTTGAAACTCTGGCATCATTCATAAGGTTAGAAGAAATGCACTTAATGTACCATGAAATGCAACTTCTCAGAAATATTAAAACACTTTATGGTAATAAAACGTGAGAAGAGGGAACAGTTGAAATATCTATTCTTTAAGGTAGTAGATTTCATGACATTGAATTGAAAAAAAAAAAAAGTACAGTGATAATAAACTAACAATTTGCAGCTTGTGAGGTGTAACTAGAAACCTCAATAAATGTGGCAAGACGCAAAGGGCCTGGGCAGGCTTCAAACCCCAGACTCCCAGGTCATTGTCATGCGCACCAACCATTTGGCCAAGTAGCCAGGGTGCATGATCAATTATTGGAGGCATATTCACAGGACCGTCAACTGTCACAAAAAAGAACCTCATGTTACTCTTTGATGTGTATTCATGTTTATATAGGATGTGTATTTTTATATCTTGTCTTGTTTATATCTCTATCTTGTCTTTTGCTTATTTTAATATAATTTAATTTGTTTTATTTTATCTTATTTTATTTTATTTATTTATTTTTGCCTATTGCCCCGTGGGTCTTTGAGGACTGAAATTTCATTCATGACATATGTCCAGTATGTGTGTGATGTTTGACAATAAAGTTGAGTTGAGTTGAGTTGATATATGATGCGTGGTAAAGTATAAGTTATGTAACAAATTATCAAATGATTGCAACATTATCTCAACTAATTTCTCTAATGATTGAAATTAAATTATTCCAAAAGTTGAAATAATATAATTCAATTATTCCAAACGTTGAAATAATGCCAGTGAGTCTAGTTGAATGTGATCACAATGTGCAGTGTTGAGTGGAATAACGATTGGTTTCTGTTGGTGGTGATTGTTTCCTGAAATACAGGGTGAGATTAAATAGATCCTAGAACTTAGCCTGGTCTGGAGCAGGTTCACTCCACAGAATAAATCTCCATGGTAACTTATACCATAACATGTTGCTCTTCCACCTATCCTACTTTTGTGCAACCGGATCACGGATAAGTTCATCCAGGATGACCAACATATCCCGGCTTAATCCCTTATCCTAGTTTCGTGCAACGGGCCCCAGGTGATGTAGACACAGGGTGAACTCACAGGTGTGTGTGCGTGCGTGTGTGTGTGTGTGTGTGTACCCAGTGCAGGGTATCCCAGGTAGAAGCGGTCGGCACCCAGCCAGCCCAGGAAGAGCGAGAGAGCCACGGCGATCTTGTAGGAGTAGTAGCCACTCCTGGAGGGAGGAGACCTTCATCATCATCATCATCATCATCATCATCATCATCATGTGTGTGTGTGTTTGTGCGTGCATACTCACACGTTCCTGCAGGAGACGGTCTTGTTGAAGCCCACCTCCTCCCCACTGAACCTGAACTCGGTCCCGTTGGGAAGCCGACAGGTGATGTTTGGGGCGGGACAGCACTCCACTGTGTCACACAGAGGAGGGGGGTCAAAGGTCAGTGGGCGGGGTTAACAGCTCAGCGGACCAACGATGGGACGCCGCTCACCCCAGGCCGTCGTGTGTCGGCAGTTCTGCGGCTCCTGCGTGGCCTCGTCGATCTTCGGCTCTTTGCACAGATACATGAGGGGCAGTGAAGGAGCCCACCGACAGTGTGTGTGTGTTAGCTGCGTGGTTGTGGACATTAAACTACTGAAACATGACGACACCTGCCAGTTAGCACCAGAGAACTGCTAATAATCAGCACTGAAGCTGATAATTCGCTCCAAAAGTCAAATACAGTTTATTTTACAGAGTCATTTTCTACACTGCGCCACAACGACACGCACTCGGTTTCAATCTACAAGTCAGAACAACACAAGACGCGAACTAAAGCCGCAGGATTCTATGTTTTTAGCCCGAGCTAGCTGCGGCTAACGCTAGCGCTAGCCGGGGCTTACTTCCGGTTCAGCCAGTTCGGCGGGTCAAGGATACTGGCCCAGGTGCAGGTCCTCGCAGCTGTCCGCCTCCTCTGTCACAGCGAGCCGCAGCTGCAGGTACACACAGTAGAACACCAAGCTCCACATCCCCGAGCGACACCAGCGAAGCCGTCTGCGGGAGGCCGCCATGGCTCACTCTGTCACGTGACACCAAAAGGCGTTCATGGCGCGACGGCCGGGGGGGAAATGGGGCCATTAGGCTTTCGGATGCGCTACGATAGAGAAACGCTGCTGCTGTTGTTGTTTGTTTGTTTGTTTTTTAGACTTTTAAGACTTGTTTTTTGACAGCTCTGTAGTTTTTTAGAGTTTGTGTACAATCTAAGTTGGTGTTATGGTTGTGTTTTGA
>NW_027466134.1:6085000-6110000 GCF_046127955.1 Nelusetta ayraudi
CGTCCTCTCTCTGGTGGGCTGGGCTTCAGTGTGGTGGGACTGAGTCCAGCAGGGGGCAGCAGTCAGGGAGTGCTGGTCAAACACATCCAGCCAGGGGGCGTGGCCCACAGGTGAGCTCACACTGTGTGTGTGTGTGTGTGTGTGTGTGTGTGTGTCTGCACTGACTCCCTGGAGGGTCTCCCTGCAGAGACGGCCGTCTGCGTGAGAGGGACCAGGTGCTGGTGATCAACCGCTGCCCCCTAGAGGCCAGGATGAGCCACCAGCAGGCCCTGCTTCTCCTGCAGCAGCCTGGCGACACGGTGGAGCTGGTGGTGGCCCGGGACGGCCCGGTCAGCGCCTCGTCACCCCGGGTCTCCACACACCTGAGCAGCACGGTGAGAGGTTCAGAGAAGCCAGGCTCTCCTCCGGGTGGAGGAGGTCCAGGTGGTGAGAGAGTTGTGAGCCTCGGCAGGGGTCAAAGGTCACTCTGGCCTGTGAATCTGTGAATCCGTGAACTGCTGCTGTGACTGGAGCTCCTGCAGCGGAGGTGGACTTCCTGCACAGACAGGAAGTAGCATCCTGTTAGCTTCAAATATCAGCGGCTTGGCCTCATTGGCATGTTAGCGTCTGGCTAAGTCCCACTTGTTTGTGTGTTGCGTCGCCCTCCTCTGCCAGCAGGCCTTTTGTTTTTCATCTAAACATCTCGTCTCATCCCACTGGGTCATGGTGAGGTCACGCTAGATGGAGGCGCTGAGGAGCGGGAAAAAGAAAAGCTCTCTGCTAGCTTTTACTGCCCCCCCCCCCAGTCCGACCTCTCAGCTCGGTAAAGTTGCTCATAAAGGTGGACGTAAATCAACGGCGCGGTGAGATTTTTTTTACAGCTTTTTGTTTACCCAGCAGACGAGGAGCAGCAGCAGGGGGAGGAGGAGGAGGTGGAGGAGGAGTTTCCTCTCTTATTTACGGCTCCTCTAAAGATGATGAAGAGCAGAAAGAAGCATGATAAAAAATAACAGATTGCACAATTAAAGAAGCCTGATAGGGAGGAGGGGAGGGGGCGCACACACACGCACACACACACACACACACACACACACACACAGAAAGTGGACGTCCCAGCTAATCAGCCCCGCCCCATCTCACAAACTACCAAGGGGTAGATCCTCAAAGAAGGGCGCGCAGCGCTAAAATGCGGCGCATTTTGCGGCGGATTGCGCCTGCAATTTGCGCCACAGATGCGGGGATCCACAAAGGTTTTTGCGCCAATGACATGCAGGCGCAAACACGCCCACGAATGCGGCACCTGAAAACAGGTGCGAATGTTGCGGTCTGGCAACCCAAGAGCAGTTTGCGCCAAAGGTTGTGAGTGCATGACAGCGAAACCCTGCTAGGATAAAGGCGCTCCTGTGTGCTCCTGGCATTACGATGCCTCCTCCGTCTACCAAGACTGCTGCCATAATGGAAAGAAAGTCAACACGCAAGACACCAACACCAGAGTACCATTGGTATTTTCCATAGCCTATCTAAAATATTGGCATATATACTGTAGTCTATGCTGATCTATATATAAGATTTGGGGAGCCATATATATATTTCAGGCTTTTCAGAGAGGAAAGTTTCACTCAGAAGCAAGGAACACTTTGACAGACAGAAGCTGCGCCTGGTTTTGGCTTGCGGTGTTTGCGTCTGTCAAACTGCGTGCGGACACGAGCGCAAACTGTTTCTGGATCTGCCACTGTTTGAATGAGGCATATTTGCATTGAAGGGGGTGTCATTTTGCGCGTAATGACTCATTTCAATACATTCAAATGAGTCTGGCGCAACCCTGCCGCTACTTGCGCCTCGGCGCAAAATGCACCGATTTTCACGTTTGCGTCCTCTCTGTGGATCGGAGTCACCGTTTTTGGCGCTATTTACACGGACTTTCTGGCGCAAAAGCCGCGCAATCGCTTTGTCGATCTACCCCAAGTGTTGTTGAACTTTGTGTGTGTGTGTGTGTGTGTGTGTGTGTGTGTGTGTGTGTGTGTGTGTGTGTGTGTGTGTGTGTGTGTGTGTGTGTGTGTGTGCCTCTCCTGCAGGACCAGTGGGGCCAGGTGGAGGAGATCCAGCTGGTCAACGATGGTTCTGGTCTGGGCTTCGGCATCGTGGGAGGGAGGAGCAGTGGCGTGGTGGTCCGCACGCTGCTGCCCAACAGCGTGGCCGACAAGGTGGGCGGGGCCACCACACAGAGGCTCTCTGATTGGCTGTTACATCAGAAGAGTTCTCCGATTGGCCCTCATGGCCAATGAGAATCTCTGATTAGCGTTCTAGGTCAAAGAAGCCCTGTGATTGGCTCTCATGCGCCTCTCTCTCTCTCTCTCTCTCCCTCTCTCTCTCTCTGGACCAATCAGGACGGGCGCCTGCGTACGGGTGACCACATCCTCCGTATCGGGGCCACGCCCACCAGCGGCCTGACCAGCGACCAGGTGGTCAAGGTGCTGCAGGGCTGTGGCAGTCATGTGACCATGTTGATCGCCCGGGACCCCCGGGGAGAGAGGTCAGCGGCAGGGGGAGCCCCTCCCCCTCCTCCGCCTCCAGACTCCGCCCCCGTTGCTGCCCTGCCACCATCGTCACCCAGGCTGCAGGCCCCGCCACCTCAGCGCCACCTCAGTCGCACGGTGAGTCATCTTCATCATCTTCATCTTCATCACCATCTTCAGAACCTCCTCACCAACATTCGTCTGACTGTGTGTGTGTGTGTGTGTGTGTGTGTGTGTGTGTGTGTGTGTGTGTGTGTGTGTGTGTGTGTGTGTGTGTGTGTGTGTTCTCCAGCCCAACCTGGAGGGTTATGAGATCCATGAGGTTCCTCTCAGCAAGAAGCAGGGTCAGAGTCTGGGCATCTCCATCATCGGATTCAACGCCCTGACCAGCCAGGGTAGCACACACACACACACACGCACTCGGGGCTCCTGGTGCATCATGGGAGCTCCTCTCTCTGACTTGCTGTCGTCCTCCAGATGCAGTTGGGGTGTTTGTCAAAGACGTGGTGCCAGGCAGCGCAGCAGAGCAGAGTGGAAACATCAGAGTCCACGACCGACTGATCGCTGTGAGGACCTCCTGTCTGACTGACTGTCTGTCTGACTGTCTGACTGTCTGTCTGTCTGTCTGTCTGACTCACTGTCTGTCTGTCTGACTGACTGTCTGTCTGTCTGTGGTTGTGGTTTTCCTCTAGAAACTGAATCCCAACCTTTTTGAATCCCACATTGGGGGAAATTTGCGTCAAGTGCAAGAGATGGAAAATTATATGTAAATAAAAAGAAAATAAAGAAAATGAAATAAAAATATCTCTAAATTCAGGAAGGAAAAAAAAAGTGGACAGCAGTTGGATGATGTAGGAAACACTGAAACACACAGAAACATGATGTACAATGTCCTGCCTGCCCCCCCGCCCCCCAACTCCACCCCCAGCTGGACGGCGTCAGCCTCCAAGGGCTGACCAATCAGGAGGTCCTGGAGGTGATGAGGAGGACCGGTCCCACCGTGGTTCTGTCTGTGGTCCGGAAGAGAACCAGAGGTCAGGAGAGGTCGCTGGACAAAGGTGCACACACACACACACACACACACACACACACACACACACACACACACAGATAGAGGAAGTGACATCCCTCTGACAGAAAGGGGGGGTGTGTCCTCAGCTGATGAGTGATGTCATCAGTCAGCTGACCCCAGCGCCAGGTTCTCTCTCTCCATTGTGACCCAGAAGACCACTGGACTCACAACACACTGCACTTCCACCCACCACCACTAGGCTGCAGCACGTGTAAGGTCACAGAGCCACTCTTACTGTGTGTGTGTGTGTGTGTGTGTGTGTGTGTCAGTGGAGAGGGAGCCATCCCGGGTGTCCCTCAGGAGGTCACTAGAGGTCAGCAGCAGCGGCTCCTTAGCATCGGAGGCTACCAAGGCTAAACCTGAACTGGTGCAGCCTAGCACGGTAGCGCCACCCAAAGGTGAGCGCATACACACACACCCACACACACACACACACACACACGCACAATTATTGTGTGTATTATGTAGATTTCTCCAGTGTGGGATGAATCTCCACGGTGTGTGAGTATGGAGGTGCATTGCTGCCATACTAGAAAAAAAAAAACAGAGCTCAGTATCACGTTACGTGTTTTTAAATTTTTTTCAATTGTAAAGCTTCTGTCAGTGAATGATTGATTGAACGTGGAGCTTCCAGACGCAAGCACCACGGCAGCGCCCCCTGCTGGATGCTGTAGATGTTGAGTGTGCAGCTGCAGTAAAGCTCTGCAGAGAGTTATTCCCTCCACCCTCCTCCTATTCATTCCTCATTAGCTTTGCTAAGTAGCCCAAAGCCGCTACGCTAACCCTTAGCGCACCCCTCTCCCCCCTCAGGTGGAGGGTGTGGCCGCTGTGCGACGATGCATGGCCCTGTTTATTCTGCCAAGCGGGGCAGATTAATGGCCCCCTGCTGGCCGAGGTTAGCAATGCTAATTTAATCACAGCCGCTCTCGCTGTCGTTGTCGTTGTTGTTGTTGTTGTTGTTGTTGTTGTGGGAGCTGCACAACATGTGGAGCTGGAGCAGCCACAGCTGAAGGTCCTCAGGTCAGGAAGTGCTCCCACGGTAATGTGCTGCTGCGACTGTGTGGCCACACACACACACACACACACACACACACACACACACAGTTAAAGTTGCTTACTTCACACTTTACTTTGGAGTCGCTCAGCTTTCTGCTGCCAGTTGGAGAATTCCAATGAGTGTGAAGACAGAGAGGAGAACAACAACACACACCTCCCTCCCTCCCTGTGTGTGTGTGTGTGTGTGTGTGTGTGTGTGTGTGTGTGTGTGTGTGTGTGTGTGTGTGTGTGTGTGTGTGTGTGTGTGTGTGTGTGTGTTCAGATGCAAAGGTCAGGGCGAAGTGGGAGTCGGTTCTGGGACCAAAGTACAAAGTTCTGGTCAGTTCATGGATTCTCCTCCTCCACCTGCTTCTTCTTCTCCTCCTCCTCCACCTCCTCCTCCTCCACCTGCTTCTTCTTCTCCTCCTCCTCCACCTCCTCCTCTTCCACCTGCTTCTCCTTCTTCTCCTCCTCCACCATATTCTCCTTCTTCTCCTCCTCCACCTGCTTCTCCTTCTTCTCCTCCTCCTCCACCTCCTCCTCCGCCTGCTTCTCCTTCTTCTCTTCCAACTTAATTTTGTTCATTTGTTCTGTTTGTGGTTTTGTCACGTAGCATTTAGTCCAGGTGACTGTTGAACGTGTGTGTGTGTGTGTGTGTGTGTGTGTGTGTGTGTGTGTGTGTGTGTGTGTGTGTGTGTGTGTGTGTGTGTGTGTGTGTGTGTGTGCAGGTGGTGAACTTGGACCCAGTGATTGAAGATGACGAGGAGTTGCAGAGGTCGTCCAAGGTCGGTTCCTGCCTGCTTCCTGAGGAAGTTATCAAGTTCTACTGCGTGATGTTCTCTCACCCCAGCTGTGTGTGTGTGTGTGTGTGTGTGTGTGTGTGTGTGTGTGTGTGTGTGTGCAGCTGCTGCCTGTCCACACGCTGCGTCTGGGGGTGGAGCTGGACTCCTTCGACGGTCACCACTACGTCTCCTCGGTGGTCCCTGGGGGCCCCATGGAGCAGCACGGCCTGCTGAGACCCGAGGATGAGCTGCTGGAGGTCAGTGGTCGTCAGGGGGCGGAGCCTGGGTGCGAAGGCTCCAAGGTTCCTGTGAGAACTTCAGCAGGAACCTGGAGCCTCTTCTGACCCGCAGGTCAACGACGTGCAGCTCTACGGGAAGTCCCGCCGCGAGGTGCTCTCCTTCCTCAAGGAGGTCCCGCCTCCCTTCACCCTGGTCTGCTGCCGCCACCCGGTGACCTTTGACCTCCTGGAGTCCCCGGAAGAGTCCGAGTCGGAGGCGGAGCCTGAACCTGCCGAGAGGAGGGACCCGGTGGAGGAGGTGGGGGAGGTGGAGGAGGTGGAGGCGGGTCAGACACACACACACACACACACACACACTGACTGAGCAGCTGTGTGCTGCTGTGCAGGTGGAGCTGAAGTTGTCGTCGATGCTCAGCAGAGAGAAGCAGCAGGAACCTCAGCAGACTGTAGAGCAGGTGAGCACACACACACACTGCTGACCTCCTGTTGTAGCAATGACACCGTAATGATTGTCTGACCTATGAAGGAGGTGCAGGAGGAGGAGAGGAGCCAGCTGGAGCAGCAGGATGAAGAGGCTGATGATGATGATGATGATGAAGGCGAGCTGGCCTTGTGGTCTCCAGAGGTCCAGGTGTTGGAGCTGCAGAAGGAGGCGGGGAAAGGACTGGGCTTCAGCATCCTGGACTACCAGGTAACCAATCACCATTAGCGCTGCTGGTCTGCTGGTCACATGACCTCAGAGAGCAGCTGGGGGGAGGTGGGGGGCTCCTCTGACCCCATCAGCACTGTGTGTGTGTGTGTCTGTGTGTGTGATGTTGATTTTGTGTGTTTTCTTTTCATTTATTTCATTCATTGTTTGACATCCTTGTTTTTTTGTCGGCTTCTTCTCGATTCTTTTTGGCTCCAACTTCCTCCTGAGAGCCGGAGTGCAGGTGGAGAACTTTGTAGAGGGCCTGAAGGAGTCGCTGAGGCAGCAGCAGCAGCAGCAGCAGTAGAAGTTTGGTTGGGAGAAGTTTATGTAGTTGTAGTTGTGTTGGACAGGTGTGCTGCCACACTGCCTGTGTGGAGGCTACTGGCTGGCAGCCCAGTGCTGCTGCTGCTGCAGATTGGCTGTTGGCTGAGGGAGGGGGCGGTGCTCAGGTGTGATGGAGCCCCCGCCCACCCTCCTGGAGGGGGCGGGGCTTTAAAACAGGACAACTGCCATTCAGCAGCCTTGTTACTGAGTGCCACTGGAATCACAACAGTCTGCAGTCTTCAGTCGGCCACCAGGGGGCCCCAGCAGCAGCAGTGTTTAGTGGCTCTAATTGTGTCTCGTGGAGCCAAAACGTCCCCTGGTTCCACCGTGAAGGTCGACTTGACAGTGAGGTCATCGTGTCTGACAGTCAACCATATTATCCCAGCCCTCCAGCCACGCCCCCCTGGTGGAGTTGGCCGGTATTTCGGGTGTTTTTCCTCCGCACAGCTGCTGGAGAAAGCGGAAAAGTTCAGTTGTTGAGGAAATGTTAGATTTGTGTGCGGAAGTTCTTCCAGAGTTTGCGTGTGACTGACAGGATGGAGGTCAGAACATCTCGCCGTGCGTCATCGTCCTACACTTCCCAAAAAAAACCTGGAGCCAGAGTGCAGGAGGAGAAGCCGTGTGATTGCTGTGAGGAGCCCAGAAAAGATTTCACTACTTTTGGCAAAGTGCAGTTTTTTAATTTCTTTCTTTTCTTTTCCGCCTCTCCGCCTCCTCCACTCCGCCTCCTCCCCTCCCCTCCTCCGTCTCTGCTCGTCTTGACAGCCGAGGCCCTGCTGTCTTTTTCCGGAGGATCTTGTAGGAGTTGTGACTCCTCACCACCTGTAGCCATGGAGCTCCGTCTAAAAATACAGCCCGCCTTTGTTCCGCCAGCCTCAAACTTGGCAAGGCAGCGGCAGCAGCAGCAGCAGCAGCAGCAGCAGCAGCAGAGATGCGGGCGCTGCTGCTCCGGGGTTTAGCACAAGGGAATTATCACTAATGTGCTTCAGCCCCCGACCAGTAGAGGGCTTCTGGATCCTGGCAGGACGACTGCTGCTGCTGCTGCTGCTGCTGCTGCTGCTCCTCACCGGGGTTAAAGACGCAGCAGAGGAGACAAGGCTGTGTGTTTGCAGACACATCTGGCAGCTGTAGATGTGCTCCAATATATTTAGCACACATGTAAAAGTGCATAAAGTGCATCTTTCATACAAGTTTGCACCAAATTACAAAGTTACAAATGACAATTTATGAAAAATTTTAAACGAAATTACGTGAAACTTGAGAATTGTGAAAAAGAAAAATCAATCAACGTCAATTAAATTTGTTATCAGTCCAGAGTTTGGACACTGTGAGGCCACAGGGGATCTGAGAGAGCAGTGTCACATGACCAGGGGACGGTCACATGACCAGAGCTGCAGGTGGAGGTGGTGGTTGTGAGGAGGGACACAGGTCCTGCTGACAGGAAGCTGAAGAACCTGAGGATCTCCTGCATCCTGCTGACCTCTGACCTCCACACAGTTGGGCTGTGTCTCAGTTCAGGCTCTGCATGCTTAGAAGGCTGCATTTGAAGGCCAGTTGTGTCCTCGCACTGCGTGAAGGCTCCTCCCAATTCACTGAAGTCTGAAGGAGGCTCCAGATGCACCCTTGAAATGCCCCCTACTGTTAGCACCAAGGCTGCACCGCTACTGTCCTTCACCTCCTCCTGGATCCCAGGATGCTTTGCGTGCTGCTGCAAAGCATCCTGGGATCCTGGGAAGTTAGCTGAAATTAGCGCCATCTACTGGCAAAGACACCGCGTATAAATTTAAGTATTAAATTTCACATCAAATATTCAGTTTTTAACGTAGGGTTTTTACTGATTTGAACATCCAACCAACCAATGGTTAGCTTGATGCTATGAAAACGTCACTTCCGGGGTTGGCCAGCAGGAGGGAACGGCGGTGACGCAACCAGGAAGTACGTCGAAGGCGAGACCGTCCCTTGTGGTTACCGGGGAGGACCTGCCTTCTGATGGAGGACGCTTCCTCAGTCCTGCAGACCCTGAATCTAGACACAGCCTGTGTGTGTGTGTGTGTGTGTGTGTGTGTGTGTGTGTGTGTGTGTGTGTGTGTGTGTGTGTGTGTGTGTGTGTGTGTGTGTGTGTGTGTGTGTGTGTGTGTGTGTGTGTGTGTGAGAGATAGATTGTGTGTTTTCTGGTCTCTGCTGCCCCCTGTTGGTATTTGCTGCTCTGGACGGTGTGGAATGAGAGCAAGACTGACTCCCTCTCTCTCTCTCTCTCTCTCTCTCTCTCACTCACTCACTCTCTCTCTCTCTGGCCCCTCCCTCTGTTCCAGGACCCCCTGGACCCTGGTTTTTGTGATGGTGGTCCGCTCGCTGGTCCCTGGCGGTGCGGCTGAGCGCCACGGCGGCCTGCTACCAGGGGACCAGCTGGTGTGGGTGGAGCAGCAGCAGGCGGAGCAGCTGCAGGTGGAGCAGCTGAGCCTGGCCCAGGCCGTCCAGGCCCTGAA
The DNA here is from genome assembly GCF_046127955.1 of Nelusetta ayraudi. Taxonomy (NCBI): domain Eukaryota; kingdom Metazoa; phylum Chordata; class Actinopteri; order Tetraodontiformes; family Monacanthidae; genus Nelusetta; species Nelusetta ayraudi. The sequence goes on from NW_027466134.1 coordinate 6,094,125, forward strand.
GGCCGTCCCCCCGGGGCCCGTCCACCTGGGGATCCGCAAGCCACTGGTAGGACCACCTTCACCCAGCAGGACCACCACCCCCCGCCCCTCCCACCCTGTCTGATCTGGCCTGTGTGTGTGTGTGTGTGTGTGTGTGTGTGTGTGTGTGTGTGTGTGTGTGTGTGTGTGTGTGTGTGTGTGTGTGTGCGCGTTTTTCAGGTGGAAGTACCAGAGAGGAGCAGGAAGGAAGAGCAGGAGGAGCAGCAGGAGGAGGAGCACCACACACAGCAGCTCGCTGCACAGGTAACACACACACACTCACTCAGAGGGTGACGGGCCAATCAGAGGCTGCAGTGGGCGGGGCCATGTCCTCAGTGTGATGGATGTTTGAGGCGTGATTATAATTCACAGCTAATGTAAAGGATCCGGCTCAGTGCTGCTGTCTGTCAGCCAATCACAGCGGCCTCCCCAGCCCCCCCACCTCCACCCAGACTGATTGGTCCATTAAAGCTCGGCTCCGCCCCCCACCACCCACTTCTCCCCCTCCCTCAGCTTTATGGGCTGTGGCCTTCAGAGGGTTGGGGGGAGAGACGAGAAAACTTCCTGTCAAGGGCGAAGGGACGGCCAGCGAGGCGCCTGATTGGCCGAGACGGTTCACCTCTGGGTGCCCCAATCCACCCCCCACCCGCCCCCTCTCCCCCCGCTGGTTTGTTGCAGTATAGCAGCAAGACAACTGTGGGGGCGGTCACACGACCAGGGGCGGTCACACGACCAGGGACGGTCACATGACCAGGGCTGCGGGTGGAGATGTGGTTGTGAGGAGGGAAGCTGAAGAACCTGGCTGTTGATCTACTTCATCCTGGTGACCTCTGACCTCCACACTGTCAACTCCACTCCGCTGGGGCCAGCGGTTGGTTGGCTCAGTGGTGCCCCCTCTAGTGGACACACGCTGTATTTCACCCTGTGAACTCCTGAGGATGGAGAAGATGTGAGCAGGTTCAAACTGCTGCTGCCACATGATTGGTCCGCTGCTCCTCCTGCACCTCCTCCTCCTCCTCCTCCTGCACCTCTCCCTCTCTCTCCTCTTTCATCTCCTCTCTTTCACCTTCCCCCTCGTGTGTGTGTGTGTGTGTGTGTGTGTGTGTGTGTGTGTGTGTGTGTGTGTGTGTGTGTGTGTGTGTGTGTGTGTGTGTGTGTGTGTGTGGAGCTGCTGACTCAGCACCATGGAATAAAGTGCTCCATCAGCTCCACCAGCATCTCTCTTAAGTGGAGGGAGGCGGGGTGTCGGGGGGGGGGGGATTGCTCTGAGGACACTCTGGTCCTCCAGCATCACTACACTCAATACTGCAGTACACACACACACACACACACACACACACACGTTGTCATCAGAAGTACTGCAGTAGTCCGATATCTTTAGCGCAACAGCTTCACAGTGTGTGGATGATACCACCGTCCAACACTAGGGGGAGCCCTCCAACCCGCCCCCTCCCCACCTCACTTCACTACTTTTTGGTGACATTAAGGTGAAAAAACCAATGCAATTTTCACCAGAAATTCTGTGTTTTCACCTGCAGTGTCTCATTCTCACCACAGGAGGGCAACCTTTACTGCCCTGAAGATGATGGAAGTTGTGGTTTTAAGGTGCCGTCTAGACTGCAGGTGGGCTAAACTATTTGACTGGTGGGGCCACAATGAGTTGTGAAATGTGACCCCACCCCAGAACCACTCCAGAACCACCTCAGAACCACCTAGAACCACTTTTAGCTCTTTATTGAAATGACTCTGAAAACACTGGAAACACGGAGGAAATACAGCTGTTTGATGACTGACTGACTATTAATCATCATTTCGTAGGGCCAGATTAAACAGCTTGAATGGGCCACATATGGGCCCCTGAGCCATAGTTTGCCCACCCCCCTGGTCTAGTTCAGTAGAAGTTGCTGCAGGAATTAGTCCGCTCCCAGGTAGCACAGGTCTCACCTGGCCTGGGTTTTTTTGAGGGGGTCCCTGCTGACGTGTCATTGGATTGAATTGAATGGACAGCAGCAAGACCCACCCCCGCCCTGCCCCCCCTCCCCCCATGGTGTCCTCTGCGCTGTGGTCCTTTTATTTCCTGTTTTATATTCAGCCCATTTGGCTGAAGAGGAGGGTTTTTTTCACAGCTGGCGGCCCACTGATGGCGCCCCATAAAGACGGCCGCCCCCCCCCCTGCTGGCCACACGCACACACGCACACACGCACACACGCACACACGCGCACACACACACACCGCCTCACAGCTCGTTAGCTCTCGGAGGATCGTTGGCAGGTTTTCTACCTGGTCACATGACGTCTCAGGGCCACGCCCACTCACTCAACACCCCGCCCCCTCCGGTGGATCTCCTGTGAACCATCAGTGACATTAGGACCTCGGACAGCTGCAGACTTCTGTAGCTGCTCCAGTGATAGACCCTGTGTGTGTGTGTGTGTGTGTGTGTGTGTGTGTGTGTGTGTGTGTGTGTGTGTGTGTGTGTGTGTGTGTGTGTGTGTGTGTGTGTGTGTGTGTGTGTGTGCGCAGAAGAAGCCTGGATGTGAGTGAGAGTGGAGCTCCACTCGCTGCTCCTCCAGGTGTTTCTGCTCTCAAGGTTCTGCAGCAGTTGTGAAGCTGCACTGACATCTTCATCACCTCCTCCACTCAGGAGGAGTGTGTGTGTATCTCCTTGCTGCCTTCATCACCCTAATGGCTGTCACACATTAAGCCGCAGCTTCTCTTAATCTTGTATGCTGGAGCAACAGTAGCAGCAGCAGTAGCAGCAGCAGCAGTCTGGGGCATCTGTTGCTGCTGCTGCTCCATTAAACGGCCGCTGGGCTCCAAGTCCTTGACACTCACTGAAATTATCTTCAGTGTTTCCATGAATATTCCTCCTGCTCCTCCTGCTCTTCCTCCTCCTTCTCCTCCTGCTCCTCCTCCTTCTCCTCTTCAGTCTGGTGTTGTTGAAGCTCTGAGCTTCCATCGCCTCACTTTATCTCTTACCAAAGAAAATCACCTGCTGTGACCTCCAAGATCCTGAGGGTGGCGCCACCACTCTGACTTCAGCTGTGTGTGTGTGTGTGTGTGTGTGTGTGTGTGTGTGTGTGTGTGTGTGTGTGTGTGTGTGTGTGTGTGTGTGTGTGTGTGTGTCATTGCAGAGACCCCCCTCCGGTTCTCCGCAGGCCCCTCCCCCGCCTGTGCCAGAGGAGCCAGAGCTCATCCTGGATGGAGGAATTCCCCGCTACACTTCCTCCTCCTCCGTGACCTCTGACCTCTTCCCCCTCCTCCCCACGCTGGAGGAGGAGGAGGGCCGGGAGATGCCGGTGGATGAGGAGGATGTGCAAGAGGAGGTGCAGGAGGAGGTGCGGGTCTCCCTCCCCAGAAGGCCACCTCCTCCCAGCTGGGAGGAGTGGAGGCTCTCCACCTCCAGGAGAGCAGGAGCAGTGGAGGAGGAGCAGGAGGAGGAGGTGAGGCTGAGTGAGAACAACATGCTAAAAGGCTAAAGCTAACTGTCTGGTGTCTCCATTCAGGTGTGGAGGCCAGAGGAGGTGAAAGGCAGCAGGAAGGAGGAGGAGGAGGAGCAGGAGGAGCAGTCTGGACTGGGCTCTGCTGCAGAACTGATCCTGGGTCAGAACCAAAGTCCTGGTTCCTCCTCACACCCCCTGGACTAACACTGACTGTGTGTGTGTGTGTGTGTGTGTGTGTGTGTGTGTAGGTCTGGGAGACTCCAGGGACACGGAGGCTGATTCTGAACTGACACTGACAGACACAGACACAGAGTCAGTATCTCCTCCTCCTCTTCCTCCTCTCCTCCTCCTCCTCTTCTCCTTTTCTATTTTCTCCACTGCCTCCTCCTCCTCCTCCTGGCCTTCCTCCTCCTCCTTCTCTTCCTCTTCCTCCACCACCTCCCCCCTTTCCTTCTCTCTGTCTTCCTCCTCCTGTTCACATCTTTTCCATTCTACAGTCCTCTGTCGCCCTCGTGTGGAGAGAGAGAGAGAGAGAGAGAGAGAGAGAGAGAGAGAGAGAGAGAGAGAGAGAGAGAGAGAGAGAGAGAGAGAGAGAGAGAGAGAGAGAGAGAGAGAGAGAGAGAGAGAGAGAGAGAGAGAGAGAGAGAGAGAGAGAGAGAGAGAGAGAGAGAGAGAGAGAGAGGCTCACCTGTGTGTGTGTGGTTGCAGGTGTGTCAGGCGGCTGGTGGACAGAGACAGGAGGAGGAGGCGGAGCCAAGGACTGGCCACTCTGCCAATCAGAGGACGGCACAGGTAGCGCACTCACTTCCTGCCGAGGACGCCTGCTGCACCTGCTGTGGCTCACTGTGTGTGTGTGTGTGTGTGTAGTGATCTTCCAGAGCGGGGCGAGGGGGAGGGGGAGGAGACTCCAGCCTTCAGCCACTGGGGGCCCCCCCGCAGGTCAGCCTCCACTTCCTGTTTCCTCCTTCCTTTGGGACCCTAGCCCCGCCCCACCCACCCCCAGCAGCTGTGTGTGTGTGTGTGTGTGTGTGTGTGTGTGTGTGTGTGTGTGTGTGTGTGTGTGTGTGTGTGTGTGTGTGTGCAGGGTGGAGGTGTGGCCTGAGGAGGGTCAGTCTCTGGGCCTGAGCATCGTGGGGGGGCATCACACCATCAAGCGGCTGAGGAACGGAGAGGAGCTGAAGGGCATCTTCATCAAGCAGGTGCTGCCCCACAGCCCTGCTGCCCTCAGCCGCTGCCTCAAGACTGGAGACAAGATCCTGGAGGTGGGCCAGCACACACACACACCTGGGACACAGCTGGTGAAGGCCTGGAACACTGCTGTTAATGTGTGTGTGTGTGCAGGTGTCAGGTGTGGACCTGCAGGCCGCCAGTCATGAGGAGGCCGTGGACGCCATCAAATCAGCTCCCAGTCCCGTCGTCTTCGTGGTGCAGAGCCTCTCAGCCACGCCCCGGGTGAGGACACACACACACACACACACACACACACACAGTCCAACTGTCTGTGCTAACTGACTGTGTGTGTGTGTGTGTTCCAGCCGGTGTCTCTCATGGCTCCCAGCTACAATAAACACAGAGCCAAGAATAAAGAGTCTCAGGTTTAAAAAAAACAAACACACAAAACAAAACAAAAACAACAAACTGGCTGTTGGTCCTGCAGTGACCAGCAGAGGGCAGCACAGACCAACACTGGCGGCGACAGTGACGGTCAGTGAGGTGTTTGTCTCCACAGAGACCTGCCCCCGCCACGCTGCCTCTGAGGCAGCCGCCACCCTACAGACCCCCCAACCAATCAGAGGCTGCGCTCGAGTCTGACCTGGAGCAGGCCAGAGGTCAGTCCCCCTCTCCCCCACACACACACACACACACACACACACACACACCGGAATAGGATTTTCTGGTATAAATTTCAACAGTCACCTGTTTCCACAGCTGATAATACATTTAGAAATAAAATAACAACTAAAAACCAATGAAGTCATAATAATAATAATAATAATAACAATAATAATAATAATAACAATAACAATAACAATAATAATAATAATATCATCCTTCAATGAACCCGCAACCATTCAAGCCCATTCAAAATGTTACCTATAGTCTAAAGTAAGGTAAAGTAAGTCGTCTGCCAGAATGGCAGCAGAGCATTCTGAGAGTTTTAGTGTTAATGTGCTGTATAATACCAGCAGCTCTAGTAGTCCTTTAACATTGCGTCCTCGCAGGCCCAGGACAACCTGTGATCTAGTGGTGTCACTGTAAGGCCCAGTGGAGCCTGTAGGAGGCGCTTACCCCCCCCCCCCCCCCTCACTGTGCTGCTGCTCAGCTGGAGAGAGAGAGAGCTCCGATGTTGATCACATGACTGATTCCTCATGAGGTTGCCGATCTATAAGGATGAGATGCAGTACTGTGTGTTACCACTGGGGAGCACTGGAGCCAGTGGAAGTGGTTCCCTCTGCAGTGACGGTCAGTCCTCCATGTCTGCAAGGCTGAAGAGCAACTCAGGAGCTCCCCCTGCTGGAGGAGTCTGTAGCCTGAGACAATTGCTGTGTCTCAATTCAGGGTCTGCATCCTTGAAGTGCGCATTTTGAAAGGAAGTTGCGTCATAGCACTGCACAAAGGCTTGTCCCAATTCCCGAGGGTGCTTAGGACACTCAAAATGCGTACTTGGAAATACGCACTCGTTTTAGCCGATTCCAAGGATGCACCGCTACTATCCTTCGCGCACTTATGTATCCCATGATGCTTTGCGTGCTGCTGCAAAGCATCATGGGATCCTGGGAAGTCAGCTGAAATTAGCGGCATCTACTGGCAAAGACACGACATTTAAGTATTGAAGTTTCACATAAAGTATCCAGTTTTTAACGTAGGATTTTATTTATTTGATCATCCAACGCCATCGTTAGATGGCGAACCAATGGTTAGCTTGATACTATAAAAACGTCACTTCCAGGGTTGGCCAGCCGGAAGGAACGGCGGTGACGAAACGAGGAAATACGGCAAAGGCTAGACCGTCCCGAGTGGTTACCGGGGAGGCGGGGTTTGGTCCGTCCTTCTAGGCTGGGAACTCTAAGAACGCTTCCTTCAGACGGAGGACACTTGGTCTCAAGGGTGCAGAACCTGAATTGAGACACAGCACCTGTGTGTCTGCTGCTCCTCTTCTCAGAGGTGTGGCTTCCACCAAGCTCTGCTAATGTGTGTGTGTGTGTGTGTGTGTGTGTGTGTGTGTGTGTGTGTGTGTGTGTGTGTGTGTGTGTGTGTGTGTGTGTGTGTGTGTGTGTGTGTGTGTGTGTGTGTGTGTGTCTTTGCAGGCCTTGTTTGATCCAGAAGATGTCTTAACTTCACTGCAGACCTCATCTTGACTGACCTCACTTTCCTCCTCTTTCTTCTGGGACTGAGCCTTTCTTCCTCTGTCTTACACTGCTCTGGGTGCATTAGATCTGGCCTGGTTGATTCACTCTGGGTGCGTCTGGTTTGAACTGATCAGTTAATTCTGGGTGCGTTTGATCTGGTCTGGTGGATTTGTTCTGGGTGCGTCTGATCTGGTCTGATTGATCTGCTCTGGGTGCGTCTGATCAGGTCTGGGTGGATTTGATTTGGCCTGTTTAAATGAGGTTTTGTGGAGATCTGATCTTACTCTGGGTGTGATTCTTTTGGTCTGGATGATCTAAACCTGCCGCGGGTGTTTGATTTGTTCTGAGTGCGTCTAGTTGGGCTTGTCCTGAGTGCAGTTCTAGACTGGTTCCTGGTGCAGGTGGTGAGGTTCTCTTCTCCAGTGTGCTGATTGGTGGGTTTTGTGGTCAGTTGTGGGCGGAGTTTAATGTGTTGTGGACTCTTCCACCTGATGTTGTTTATGATCTGATCTCTTCTTCTGGTCTGGATGATCTGCTGAAGGTTCACTGCTGCCTTCATGACTATCAGCCAACATTGTGAACGTGGAGATGACCCAGAACATTAGGATGTTGTTTTAAATCTAATAAATTTCTGTGATTGACTCCCACCTTGTTATTCAAGTGCATCGCCATCCATTCCCAACATGTTGTTTGTTTGTTTCAATAAAGCAACTTCAAACTCCAGTTTGAGAATTCAGCTCACTGACTCGTGAATCAGTTCGAATCTGACGTCAAAATCTGGAGCTCGTCAGTCTGCTGGTCCACCTTGAAATTAGCCTCGGCGGTACGTTAGCAGCTAACCCAAAGCTAGCGGCTAACCCAAAGCTAACAGCTTATCTCCATGTCATCTCTTTCAATACATGAAGTTGGTTTCTGTGGGGCCCCCAGCAGCAGTGGCAGCAGCAGCAGGTCCATTGTGACCTTCTGACCTCCTCCCTCCCAGCTCAGGAACTGAACTCTGCAGCCCCCTGCAGGCCACTCCAGGGAGCTGCGATGCTCTGATTGGCCGACTGGAGGCTCCTCCTCCTGGACCGCCTCTTATCTCCAGCTCCTGACTGCAGCAGTAAACTGCCTGGGTGGCCTGCTGATGGATGGACCACCACTGCCCTCTACGGGTCAGCACCCCTCACTGCAGCGTCAGCAAGAAGCTGCTGTCTGATTGGTTTATGGACCATCAGAGGAGCAATCTGCTGCTGCTCATCCGTCCTCTCTCCCCCTCTCTCTGTCTGTCTGTCTGTCTGTCTGTCTGTCTCTCTCTCTCTCTCTCCCTTTTGACGATGAACAGTCCTGGTAGTTGCCGACATGGCCCCGCCCACAAACCAGCCCCCACAGCCAATCGGGAGCCAGGATTTGCGGCGGCTTCTCACTGCCACCAAAATAAAGTGTCATGAAAAAATGAAGACTGAGGAACTAGCCACTAGGGGGCATCCAGATGTTCTGGCTCGTGTGTGTGTGTGTGTGTGTGTGTGTGTGTGTGTGTGTGTGTGTGTGTGTGTGTGTGTGTGTGTGTGTGTGTGTGTGTGTCTCAGGGGGGATTATTGATGGTTCCAGAAGGTTCTTCAAGTTCCTGGAGAAACACTGCACTAAATCAGGTTGTTCATCATCAGTCTGGAACTTTCCCTGTGTGTGTGTGTGTGTGTGTGTGCGTGTGAGGGAGAGAGAGAGAGAGAGCAGCCAGGAGAGATGTGTGCAGAGAGAGAGAGAGAGAGAGAGAGAGACTGTTGGTCGCCCTGCATCAGCAGCAGCAGCAGCAGCAGCAGCAGTGACTCTCACACACTCACTGTGGATATCGGAGCGTTGCAGAGGAGCTGGCACAGAGACCTCACACACACACACACTGTCTCCTCTCTCTCCCTCACACACATGCAGACACACATCAGTGTGTGACGACTGAAGGATGGACGATGCTGCCGCCGGGTTAGTAGGTGTGTGTGTGTGTGTGTGTGTGTGTGTGTGTGTGTGTGTGTGTGTGTGTGTGTGTGTGTGTGTGTGTGTGTGTGTGCCGATGGTCGACTGTGTGTGTGTGTGTGTGCCGACGGTCGACTGTGTGTGTGTGTGTCTGTGTTGACCTTCTAGAGGTCGTTTTCAACCTATCTACATGTGTGTATGTGGTGATGAAGATGAGCTTCGTGTGTGAGAGCCAATCACTTGTTCGGTGACTCACACACAGCAGTCTGTCTTTGTGTCTGAAGCTTTTCAAGTAAAAAGCTGCTACTGCTGTTACTGTTCCAGCTGCTGCTGCAGCTGCTGTGTGTGTGTGTGTCCTCTTGAAGGAAATCTAAGCTAAGCTAATCTCACTCGGCTAGCCAAGCACAACGTGAATGACATCTGCTCAGAGCCCTCTAGTGGTCGATCACTGAACATACACGTTAGCGTCATGCTACTACTGCTTCCTGTGCACTGAACTGGACCCAGTGTGACCATGGTGTGGCGCTGTTCCATGGCCTCTGTGACTCTCTACCTTATTGCCATCGTCTGGACCCGCCTTCAGCTCTGAGTGGGGACAGCCAGCAGGGGGCGAAAGATGACGGATCGATGATGTTGCACTGATGGTGTAGCTGTAACATCACACCCTCACTAACCAACCAGCATGGAGGAACATCCTCACCCTGGAGCTCTTCTTCTTCTTCTTCTTCGGTGAAGATTGCAGGGTCTCAGCGCCCCCTACTGGCAGGGACAGGAGAGACTCTGCTGCCGCTGTTTCAAAATAAAAGCACAGGATGGTTTTTATTTATTCAGCTGCATCTGCCACTACTTCACTCACTCGGGACACCTGTCAGCTGAGTGGCTGCTGCCTGCTGATTGGCTGCAGTGCTGCTAGACTGGTGTCTTCCTCTGCTTACTGGTTAGACTGGAGCTGCTGCTGCTGCTGCTGCTGCTGCTGTTGTTTCTCTCTGTTGCCTTCAGACAGGAAGTGGACCAGAGCTGCACATTCATGCCACCTGCTCCTGTGTGTGTGTGTGTGTGTGTGTGTGTGTGTGTGTGTGTGTGTGTGTGTGTGTGTGTGTGTGTGTGTGTGTGTGTGTGTGTGTGTGTGTGTGTGCGTGCGTGCGTGCGTGCGTGCGTGCGTGCGCGCGCTACTGTTACGTCACTGCACTGACCTCCAGCAGCGGCAGCAGCTGCTCCAGCTCTCCTCCATGGTGGTTGTCTGTCCTTGTGCTGCAGCTGATCTTGAATCAGACCTCAGACTGCTGTCCCGTCACCAAGAGGAATCAAACCTGAGAGAGTGTGTGTGTGTGTGTGTGTGGTCATCTTGCCATCACACACATACACACACACACACACCTGGCTATGACTCATTAAACTAAAGTTCAGAATGAACCTGGTTGAAACTGTGACACCTGAAACATGATTGTTACGGCCGCTGCCATTTCCGCGATAGTGTGTGTGGCAGCGGCCGTAACAATGATGATGATGATGATGATGAAAGTGATGAAGATGATGATGGCTGTTGACTATAAATACACACACACACACACATTGCCTCACCTATTTTGGGTCAGTGTGTGTGTTTTACAAGCTCTCAGCAAGGTGACTTGTCACAGTAAATCAATACACACACGCACGCGCACGCACGCACACACTGCAGGGATGCTGCTGCACCTCCTGGTGGATCCACAGTGAGATTGTGCTGCTAAACTGTGTGTGTGTGTGTGTGTGTGTGTGTGTGTGTGTGTGTGTGTGTGTGTGTCCGCTCCTCCAGAGCGTTGGTGTGAGCGCTACGGGGAGCTGCAGGGGGCGCTGCTGTGCGTGGAGCTGGAGAAGGAGCGGCAGGGCCTGGGCCTCAGCCTGGCGGGGAACCGGGACCGCTCACGCACCTCCATCTACGTGGTGGGGCTGCACCCTGCGGGGCCGGCCGCCAGGGACGCCCGCATCAGGGTGGGCGACCAGCTGCTGGAGGTGAGGGGGGTGGGGGGGTGTATATGTGTATGTAAGTATGTATGCATGTTGTATACATGTCTATTTATGTATGTATATGCATGTATGTGTGTATGCGCATATATTTGTTTATGTATGTATCAGTGTGTGTGTACATGCATATGTATGTGTGTGTGTCTGTATAGTGCATGTATATGTGTTTGTTCGTGTGTATGTATGTGTGTTAACATAACCATCAACCAACAATCACTCAATCAAACTAACTCCCACTCTTCTTCTGTGTGTGTGTGTGTCAGATCAACAGCCAGGTGCTGTATGGGCGGAGCCACCAGAACGCCTCGGCCATCATCAAGAGCGCCGCTTCCAAGGTGAAGCTCATCCTGCTCAGGTGAGACCCCTGCAAGGCATGTGCTGCTCTGCCTGTGCTGTGTTCAGGGACCTCAGGAGGAGGAGCTTCCTAATGCTGTGACTCTCAGGGACTGTACAACTACAGCAACATTCATTCATTCATTTTCCATACCCGCTTAGTCCCGAGCTCAGGGTCACGGGGGTCTGCTGGAGCCTATCCCAGCTGTCTTAGGGCGAAGGCAGGGGACACCCTCATCGCAGGGCCACATAGAAACAGACAACCATTCACACTCACATGCACACCTACGGACAATTTACAGTGTTCAATTGACCTCACATGCATGTTTTTGGAGTGTGGGAGGAAGCCGGAGAACCCGGAGAGAACCCACGCAGACACAGGGAGAACATGCAAACTCCACACAGAAAGGTCCCAGGTCCGGGCCCCGGAATCGAACCCACGACCTTCTTGCTGTGAGGCGGCAGCGCTAACCACTGCGCCACCGTGTCACCCACTACAGCAACAATGTAGTGCAATTTAGTGTGTGTGTGTGTGTGTGTGTGTGTGTGTTGCTAGGACTGAAGATGCTCTGGACCAGATGGCTGTGCCCCCGCTGACCACACCCCCTCCCCCCCCGGCTCTCAGCCCTGTCAGTGTGGAGGTAGGTGCATGGTGCTGAGTCAGCAGCTCCACACACACACACACACACACATACACACACGCGCACACACACACACACACACACACACTGACTTCCTGTCTGCGTGTCAGCCCGTCCCTCACGCTCCGCCCCCTGCCGGGCCACGCCCCCCCTGCAGCCTGAAGCTCCACCCACTTCCCGACGCTCCGGTCAGTGTCTCTCAGGGTCTCAGATTCCTGGCCTTGACCTTTGACCCCTGGAAACTGAACCGTCCGGTCTGTTCAGCAGGACGAGACGAGCGGCGACGGAGGCGAGCAGAAGAAGAAGAAGAAGTGGAGCAGCAGCAGCAGCAGCCAACCAACCAGGAGCCGGACGGAAGCCGACGCCCTCAAATGGGTGAGGTCAAAGGTCACCCACTTCCCCATCGAACTGACGTCACTGTTCTGCTCCGACACCGTGTGTTCATATATGTGTGTGTGTGTGTGTGTGTGTGTGTGTGTGTGTGTGTGTGCGCGCGCGCGTGCGTGCGCTTGCTGCAGAGGCTGAGAGCTGCAGGGTCGCTGGAGGAGGAGCTGCAGCCTGTGAGGTCATCGCAGCAGCAGCAGCAGCAGGTAGCAGCAGGAGCTTCTTCTGCATTGCCAGTGTGTGTGTACGTCCAGTCTGCTCAGCTGTGTGTGTGTGTGTGTGTGTGTGTGTGTGTGTGTGTGTGCGCAGTGGTGCAGTTCCGTCTCCAGCAGCTCCAGCTGTCTCATCGCTGCAGCCTCTCCTCCTCCTCTGCTCAGTCCAGAAGCGCAGACAGTGAACAGAGGTGCGACCACACATGCAGCAGACAGACAGGAGACACATGACCCACTCTGACCTCTGACCTCTGACCCAGACCCCTCCAGCTGTGCAGTGGTCCCTGGCCAGGAGACGGTGCTGGAGATCAGTAAAGGCCGATGTGGACTGGGACTCAGTATAGTGGGAGGACGAGACACACAGCTGGTAACACACACACACACACACACACACACACACACACTCACACACTCACTCAGCCTCTCTCTCTCTCTCTCTCTCTCTCTCTCTCTCTCTCTGTCTCTCCACCAGGATGCCATTGTGATCCATGAAGTGTACGAGGAGGGAGCAGCAGCCAGAGACGGACGGCTCTGGTCCGGAGACCAGATCCTGGAGGTACCAGGACCAACAGAACCAGCACCAGCAGCTTCACACTTTCACACATCTGAGCTGCAGTTAGAACCAGATGAGCTTCTCACAAACACACAATGCCCCCACTGGACAAACTGAGTATCACATTATCATCATAATCACCATCATCATCATCATCACCATCACCATCAGCAAACACAGTGAATCCAGACATTCAGAACAGTGTCTCCCTCTGTTGGACAGAGACAGCAGGTGTCAGTATCAGTGTGTGTGTCTCAGGTGAATGGTGTGGACCTGCGGGGGGCGTCCCACCAGGAGGCCATCGCGGCCCTGCGCCAGACGGTGTCTCGGGTTCGACTGACGGTGCTGCGGGCGGAGCAGCAGCAGCAGCAGCAGCAGCAGCAGCAGCTGGACGTCTTCAGGGTGGAGCTGCACAAGAGGAGTGGCAGGGGGCTGGGCCTGAGCATCGTGGGCAAGAGGTGGGAGGGGCACGCACACACACACACACACACACACACACACACATCAGCAGTTCTGGATCAGCAGGTCCTGTTGCAGGCAGGTCAGGTGGACCTGGCCCGGGTGGGTGCAGGTGGTGTTGTGCACCACCAGGACATTGCTTTTCTGTCTGGGTCGGCTCCCTTAATCTGGACCAGGACTGGGCCAACTGTTGGACTGGTGGGGCCTCACTGGGTTGGAATGTGTCACAGGGGGCCGTAGCAGCTGCAGTGTTTCTGTGAGCCACCTCATAGGACGAAACGGCCAGCAGGGGGAGCTGACAGCAGAGAGCAGCAAGCTCTCTGCTGCTCTCTCACACACACACACACACACACACACACACACACAGAGCTGACACACTGTGTGTGTGTGTGTTGTTCAGGAGTGGCAGCGGGGTGTTCATCTCAGAGGTAGTCAGAGGGGGCGCTGCTGAGCTGGACGGCCGTCTGATGCAGGGAGACCAGATCCTGTCAGTCAACGGAGACGACACCAGACACTCGTCCCAGGAGAGTGTGGCTGCAGTGCTTAAGGTACACACACACACACACACACACACACACACACACACTAGGGATGTCGGCGTTTGCAATATATCGTCAAAAAAAATTTGTAGCGTTGCCACTGTGCTAGATAGCGTAGCCACCATGCTGGATAGCGTAGCCACAGCGCTCGATAGCGTAGCCACCGTGCTGGATAGCGTAGCCACAGCGCTCGATAGCGTAGCCACCGTGCTCGATAGCGTAGCCACCGTGCTGGAGAATTCATCGATTGTGTGCAAAGTGAAAATAAACTCAGCGGAACCGATTTGCAAACATCCTGTTTTACTTTTTATTTATTTTCTTTTGGGTGGGCGGACCCGGATGTCGAGGCAGGAAATGCAAACATGTGAGCGAACTTTTACTGGCACGACTCCGAGTCAATGTTAGCGTGGACCTTTTCAGACTTTGTGTTCTAAAGAAGCAGACGTTGAACTCTGTGGTTTCGCCACACCGTCTTTTCAAGAGCGATCTCTCTTTCTGTTCTCTGTGGCGCTAATGTTGTTATCGAGCTACTGCTTCAGGCGTTCTTCTTCTTCTTCTTCTTCACGACGCTGAAGTTGGCACCACGTTCGCCGCGGTGCTGCTTAAGTTTCAATTCCACCTTAAAAAAAATAGTTATGCGATTTGACCACTAGATGGCAGTGCTTATTCCAACACCGTTCAATGTAAAAAATAAATAGGTCACTATGTCGACGAGGATTTCTGACTGGATTATTATTGTCATTGGAAAGCCTGGCAGCTCTACTTTGCCAGTGACATGATATTTTTCAGTTTTCCAGGTAGTTTATTTCAAAAACTATACAGTAGAAATGTTCACGTGAGGTATCATTGTAAAGCTGTACAAATAAAGTTTTATTATTATTATTATTATTATAAAGCACCGCTGCGAATGTGGTGCCAACTTCAGCGTCGTGTCAACGTTAAGGCTGAATTTAGAGTGAGGGTTTCTGGGTTCCTCACGCGCTAGAAGCCCTAAATTTGACGTGGGTGTATCTTGGGGGATCCTGATGAAAAGGCAAGTGGCCCTACGCCTCTAGGACAAAGTTGACCTTTGACCCCCATAGACTTGCATGGCATTAGGGTTACGCTTAAGGCTGAAATTAGGGTTTGGGTTACTGGGTTCCTCCCTCAATGGCAAAGTTGCCAACTTGAACAACAAAAATGATTTCCCATCAAATCTGTCAACTGGTTGTGATAGCGGAGCTTCCAGGCGTTACAGTGGTGCCTCACATGTCCACTTCTACTGTGTAAGTTTGGAAAAAAATCAACCTCAACATCGACATAATAATTCACCGAATTTTATATGTTGAGCAGTGTTGGGATAAGCACCGCCATCTAGTGGTCAAATTGTGGAACTTTCTTTTAAGGTGGAATCGAAACCTAAGAAGCACCGCGTCGTGCTGGGCATCAGTACTGCATCCTTTCCAGTCGTTCCCAGTTTATCCGTGGAAACGTGATTTTATTTATTGATTTTTTTTTTAAATACGTCATCGTGTAAACGCGTTTTTTTTTTTAGTACGGTTTCAAAAAAATCCCAAAACATGGAGTTGAATTGTTTTATATTTCTTATGGTCACATTTATCGTTATCGCAATAAATGCCAGAAATTATCGTGATAAAACTTTTAGTCCATATCGCCCATCCCTAACACACACACACACACAGCGTCCAGGGTTTGGGTCTGTTTACAGCTGGGTTTTATTTTTAATCTGGCCACAAGGGGGCAGCAGTGTCACTGCAGGAGGTGAAGTGTCAGAGAGTGCAGATGAAAACTGATCAGTCTTTGTGTGTGTGTGTGTGTGTGTGTGTGTGTGTGTGTGTGTGTGTGTGTGTGTGTGTTTCACAGTGTGCCCGTAAGTCGGTGCTGTTGGAGCTCGGTCGTCTCAAAGCTGCGACCTGGATCTCGTCCAGACATGACTCGCATGGCAGCCAGGTGGGTTGAGGCTGCGATTCCTTCACTGTCCAGCAGCAGCAGCAG
>NW_027466134.1:6112500-6152500 GCF_046127955.1 Nelusetta ayraudi
CCCACAGCCAGCAGAGACTGACTGTTGGCCTGGCGACTTCACTTTAGCTTGGCGTCGTAGCAACAACACACACGGCTAACAGCGACATCTCCACCTGCAGCCTCCACACTGGCAGAGCAACACAGACTTCATCTCCTCCTCCGTCCTCCTCCTCCGCCTGCAGCAGACGTCTCACTGACTGAGTGGTGTAGTGCTTGTTGCCGTCGATTCCTTGAGGATTGTGCGACTTGGGGTGTTTGTCCCAAATCGCTGTGGAAACCAGCACAGTTCCATCACACACACACACGCACACACACACACAGACACACACGCGCGTCCTGTTGGTGTTTTCATGTTGAATCTTTTTAGTCCGAGCACAATAAAATAATGAAACAGACGAGTGGTCTCATCATCGCCCCCTGGTGGTCCGGAGGAGGAGGAGGGTGGTTCTGATCCGGCCCAGGAAGAATTTCTCCCAACACAAAAATAAACCAGGCTGAGGACAGGATGACCTTTGACCTCAAAGGGTTTCTGGGTTCCTCACGCGCTAGAAGCCCCAAATTTGACGTGGGTGTGTCTTCGGGGCGCCAGATGAAAAAGCAAGTGTCACAGAGTCTCTAGGACAAAGTTGACCTTTGACCCCCATAGACTTGTATGGCATTAGGGTTTCTGGCGGACAAAGAGTTGACAACCTTGCCATTGACATCACGGTAGCCCCCCCCCACCCTCCAAAAGGCCAAAAATGATTTCCCGTGAAATGTGTCCACTGGTTGTGTGTGTGTGTGTCGGGGTGTGTGTGTGTGTGTGTGTGTGTGAGTGTGTTTTTGTTAAATATGGGGACATTTTTATGATAACACACCTTCAACGTCAGGACACTTGTAAAAATCAGGACATTTTTAAGATCCACTGGCAGAGAAATAGCACCCTCTGTGTTTGCAAGGATTTTATACATCTGGGAAAGTAGTTTAGGAGTGTATGAGTGTGAGAGAGTGTGTGTGTGTGTGTGTGTGTGTGTCTTTGTCAGGGTGTGTGTGTGGGTGTGAGTGTGTGTGTGAGTGTTTGTCAGGGTGGGTGTGTGTGAAATCTACTAACAAGCAGAGACTTTATCTGGATTGTCTTGTTGCTTTATTGCTTCAATTCAACACTTGATCATTGACTTGACATTGTTGTGCAATATAGACTGATGGCATATTTCATGACTTATTGATTGACTATTGTCACATTGAGCCAACAAGCAGAATCAAAAGACAAAATTCTCTCACAATATTGACATGCATTCATCTGATTGTTGACAAACGGATCAACAGTCAGAAGGCCCCGCCCACCCTGTGATTGACAGCCGGAGACACTGGGCAACAAACGTGAAGACAGAAGAAGAATCAAAGGTGAGAATTCAGCTCAGAGTCTCTCTGACGACTTCAGTCACACTTTCATCAACTCAGCTGAACAACCTGAACCAACAACACGAAGTCCAACATGTATCGGCTGAGTGAAGGAGGTCTGGACTCTGTGGAGGAGCTTCATGGTTCCAGAGATGCTGTAGAAGGACAGAAGACCTGCTGTGTGGTCCAGGTACACTCCCACTCTGGAGGACCGAGGACCTGAGACATCAGTTCTGATGTCATTGTGAAGAAACCCATATCTACCTGAGGAACAATATAAACGCCAGGATTTGTCATTGCATCCAAATCTACTTTCCAGTGACCCTCTGCTGATGTTCCTGTAGGCCACTGCTACACTAACCCCCCCCTCTCCACTCCACCTCCCAGTAACGTCGTCCAGTCAGACCTTCTCTACTCAGGACTTGCCACCAGACAGTGAATCTGTCTGGATGATCACAATAAGACTGAACTTCCTCCATGCCTGTCACTTTTCTGTTCTCCTCAAATAATAACACGTTTGTTCACTGTGTTTGGATCCAGAGTGATTTGAGGTGACCATCTGAGGAAGTCCTCTCTGCTCCTGGGTTCTGGTACCTTCAGTAGAACATCAACGTTGCTCACTGTCCATGAGATGTTTGTCTGAGTCTCCATCAGAACTTGCTGTATTTCATCTCTCAGCTTGGTCACAGCTGCTGCCACGTCCTCAAAGTATCTCAGAGGACGGATCTCCAGGCTGGAGGAGTCTGGAGACGCACTGAGTGCTGGCAGTGACGAGAAGTTATGGAGAAACTGGCTGTGGTCCAGTGTGTGTGAGATCTTCTCCAGCTCAGCGTCTCTCCTCTTCAGCTCCATCATCTCCTGCTCCAGCTTCTTCTCAAGCTCTTTGACTCCACTCACTGCTGCCCCCTGTGTGGATCTGACCTGCTGCTGCACCTCAGAGCGTCTTTTCTCCAGCAGACGGATCATCTGGGTGAGGATCTTCTCGCTGTCCTCCACTGCTTTATCAGCAGAGCCGTTGATGGACTCCACCTCCTTCTGAAGCACCTTCAGGTCTTCCTCTGTGTGCTGGATCTTCTGCTGGATCTTCTGCCTGGTCTCCTCCAGCTCTCTTTGCCTCTCAGGCCTCTCTGCTGCTGCTGCCACTGTGTCGTGACCTTTATGTTCATCCACAGAGCAGAGATAACAGATGATCTTCTGATCAGTGCGGCAGAACATCTTCATCACCTCATTGTGACGAGGGCAGATGTTCTCCTGGAGCTGCTGGCTGGGTTCCACCAGCTTGTGTCTCTGTAGGGGAGCAGCATCACGATGAGGCTGGAGGTGAGAGTCACAGTAGGAGGCCCGACAGACCAGACAGGACTTGATGGCCTTCAGTTTCCTCCCAGTGCAGACATCACAGGCCATATTTCCAGCTCCAGCATAGCAGTGATCAGCAGGAGCATCTTGGAGTCCAGTCTTCTCCAGGGTCTCCACTAGAGCTGCTAACAGGGTGTTCTTCTCCAGGACAGGCCTCCGTTTGAAGGTCCTCCGACACTGAGGGCAGCTGTACACTCTCCTCTCCTCCTCTGCATCCCAGTGGTGTTGGAGACACTTCCTGCAGTAGCTGTGTCCACAGGAAGTGGTCACTGGATCCTTGAGAAGATCCAGACAGAGGGAACAAGATATAATTTTTCGGTCCAGCTGAGCTGCTGCCTGAGCCATTTCACCTCTGAGAGCCACCGACTGACTGACTGGCTGACTGACTGGCTGACTGACTGGCTGGCTGACTGACTGACTGGGTTCCACCTCCTCAGCAGTGGAGCTTCTTGAAGGGCAGGAAACGACCAGTCAGGGCTGTGATTGGCTGCAGGCAGCACAGGGGGCGCGGCTTCTTACCTCCTGACTCATTCCGGGAAGAGGAGTGTCAGGGTGTGTGTGTGTGTGTGTGTGCGCACGTGTGCACTTTTTTTCCTTGGTGCTGAAACAGACGACGACGACGACGACGACGACGACGAATCAAAGTTCAGAGTTCACAATCTGAGTCATTGTTAGATTGCTGCTGACACACACACACACACACACACACACACACACACACACACACACACACACAAACACACACAAATACCAGTGCAACACACTCAGGTCCTTACACCTGTAAACAGTGTGTGTGTGTGTGCGTTTGCGTGCGTGTGTGTTAGAGGCTAATGCTAATGCTAGTTGTTAGGCTAGGTGTCTTCACCTGTCACAGGTAGTTCACTGTTATTTCAATTGAGGCACCGCCGCTATCTGCTGGCCGCTATCTGCCAGCCGCTCGCCGCTATCTTATTGCTCTTCATAAAGAGCTTTATGGAGCAATAAGAGCGACCACAGTGAACACCTGCAGTGAAATCAGGTGATGATTGTCATGGAAAATTGTACTGAAAGGTCTTCAGCCGGCCTCCTGACCTCTCTGCACATGCTTTGCAGTGTTTTTTCATATCTGTCTGTTTCTGTTAACGTTCGACTTCTTGCCCTCTCAGTTGACCTAACAATAATAATAATAATATAATAAACTTTATTTATATAGCACTGTTCATACAAAAAAAGATGCGACCCACAGTGCTTAACAACAACAACAATCATAATAGTAGCGATAGGAATAAATAAAAGCGCCACTGCCCCCCACACACACACCATATGGACCCACACCTCCACACCTCCACACACAGACATGAGATAAAATAGCTTGGCACTGAAGAAACGGGTGAGGAAAGGCCACTAGGGGGGGGCCGTCCACACAGGGAGGCACCATGGTCTGCAGCGCCCCTATGGGCAGACCAGCGTAACTCCCAGCGTGGAGGCTCCCCCCCCCCATGAGGAAACACTGCCACTAAAAGTATAAAAGAGAGAATAATCATAATAATAAAATAAATAAATAAAAATAAAGTTTTGAACAGTGGCATCAAAATAGGCAACCATTATAAAAGTATAAACATCATTCAAGGTAATAAAAGGCCTAGAATTAGTAGAGTCAGAGTAAAAGAAGTCAGTTAAAGGCCAGGTTAAAAAGCTACGTCTCAAGCCTCCTCTTCAGAATATCAACAGTCTCTGTGGCCCTGAGGCTCTCTGGCAGGCTGTTCCACCGAGTAGGGCCGTAATGGCTGAAAGCAGCCTCACCGTGGGTTTAGGTTCTGACTCGTGGAACAGTTAACAGGCCGGTGCCAGAAGACCTCAGGTCAGATAAAGCAGGTCAGATAGGTAAGCTGGGCCAAGACCATTAAGACAATTAAAAACTAATAAGAGAAGCTGAGAATCCATCCTGCAGCGGACGGGGAGCCAATGCAGCGACTTTATAACCGCTGTCCTGTGTTCCCGTCCTCTGGTCCTGGTCAGCACACATGTGGCTGAGTTGTGTAGTATTTGTAGACTTATGGAAGGAATACTTCAAGGATCTCCTCACTCCTGCCGTCACATCTTCCGCGGAGGAAGCAGAGGCGGGGGACCCGGGGGAGTCAGGAAACTCCTTGGTGGCAAGGCTCCGGGGGTGGATGAGATCTGCCCCGAGTACCTCAAGTCTCTGGATGTGCAGGGACTGTCGTGGGTGACACGTCTCTGTAACATCGCGTGGTGGTCGGGGACAGTGCCTGTGGACTGGCAGACCGGGGTGGTGGTTCCTCTTTTTAAAAAGGGGGACCGGAGGGTGTGCTCTAATTACAGAGGGATCACACTTCTCAGCCTCCCCAGTAAAGTCTATTCCAGGGTGCTGGAGAGGAGGATACGGCCGATAGTCGAACCTCGGATTCAGGAGGAACAGTGCGGGTTCCGTCCGGGTCGTGGAACACTGGAACAGCGCCATACTCTCCGCCGGGTGCTCAAGGGTTCGTGGGAGTTCGCCCAACCAGTCTACATGTGCTTTGTGGATCTGGAGAAGGCGTTCGACCGTGTCCCTTGACGCATTTTGTGGGGGGTGCTCCAGGAGTATGGGGTCCGGGGCCCTCTGTTAAGGGCCGTGCGGTCCCTGTATGATCGGAGCAGGAGTCTGGTTCGCATTGCCGGCAGTAAGTCAGACTTGTTCCCAGTGTGTGTTGGACTACGGCAAGGCTGCCCTTTGTCACCGGTTCTGTTCATTATTTTTATGGACAGAATTTCTAGGCGCAGCCAGGGGCTGGAGGGAGTCTGGTTCGGGAACCACATGATTGCGTCTCTGCTGTTTGCAGATGATGTGGTCATGTTGGCTTCATCGAGCCAGGACCTCCAACGTGCGCTGGGGCGGTTTGCAGCTGAGTGTGAAGCGGCTGGGATGAGAATCAGCACCTCCAAGTCCGAGGCCATGGTTCTCGACCGGAAAAAGGTGGTTTGTCCTCTCCGGGTCGGTGGGGAGATCCTGCCTCAGGTGGAGGAGTTCAAGTATCTCGGGGTCTTGTTCATGAGTGAGGGGAGGATGGAGCGTGAGATCGACAGGCGGATCGGTGCAGCGGCTGCAGTGATGTGGTCACTGTACCGGTCCGTCGTGGTGAAGAAGGAGCTAAGATGAAAGCTTAGCTCGATTTACCGGTCGATCTACATTCCCACCCTCACCCATGGTCACGAGCTTTGGGTAGTGACCGAAAGAACAAGATCGTGAATACAAGCGGCCGAAATGGGTTTCCTCCGCAGGGTGGCTGGGCGTACCCTGAGGGATAGGGTGAGAAGCTCGGCCACCCGGGAGGAGCTCGGAGTAGAGCCGCTGCTCCTCTGCATCGAGAGGGGCCAGTTGAGGTGGCTCGGGCATCTGTTCCGGATGCCTCCTGGACGCCTCCCTGGGCAGGTGTTCCGGGCATGTCCCACCGGGAGGAGGCCTCGGGGAAGACCCAGGACACGCTGGAGGGACTATGTCTCCCGGCTGGCCTGGGAACGCCTTGGGGTCCCACCGGATGAGCTGGAGGAGGTGACTGGGGCCAGGGGGGTCTGGGCATCTCTGCTAAGGCTGCTGCCCCAGCGACCCGACCCCGGATAAACGGCAGAAGAAGGAGAAGAAGAAGAAGAAGTGCTGGTCTGACTTCAGATTAGCAGTGTTGGTCTGATTTCAGATTAGGAGTGCTGGTCTGACTTCAGATTAGCAGTGTTGGTCTGACTTCAGATTAGGAGTGCTGGTCTGACTTCAGAGTAGCAGTGTTGGTCTGACTTCAGAGTAGCAGTGCTGGTCTGACTGAGTGGACCTCTAAGGGCCTATCAAATTTGACACACCTGATGCTCTCAGATTCAGTGAAGTCATTTGAGCAAATTAGGGCCGATTTTGACTTTTATAAATATCTCCAAACTTTTCACTTTTTAGGGTCTCTCTTGAGGACAGGCAGGATCCGCATGAGACCGTCAGAGCTGGAAAACATTACAGTTCAGAGCAAATCTCCCAAAGCAAAGGACTGATTTCCAAGAGTTACATTTCACTGCTTTATCCTGACTCTTCAGACGATGACTCCCTGCAGTTGTTGTGGGATCTGGAGGTGACATTTACTCCTGTGGACTGGGACAAGATCTGCAGTGGAAGTTTTCCTAAATGTACCTCAATTTCGATACACAAACAGAACTTTAAATTCTTATTCCACTCCCACTGGCCTCCGGAGGATGTTCCCTGGCACTTCCAACCTTTGTTATAAATGTAACACACACAAAGGTGTATTTATCCATGTGTTTTGGTCATGTGACCTCATCCAGACTTTCTGGAGGGGTGTTCACGCTGCAGTTCAGGAAATCATTGGTAAGCAGTTTTCACTGACTCCTTCTTTGTACCTACTGAACCTTGCTCCAGACAACTCCTTAGACCCTGATACTAAATCTCTGGTGATGATTCTTTTGTTTCCTGTTACGGTGGTCAACTCCCCAGGTCCCCACGGTTGATATATGCTTATCCCAAAGTTCTGCTCTTATTCCTCTGGAGAAACTCACTCATGACCTTAACCATAGGTCAGACAGGTTGAGAAGGATCTGGGGACCTCTACTTTCTTTCTTGCAGAGACTCTGATCTGTCGTCTCTTTCTGATTGTTTGGAATTGTTTGCCCTCGCTTCTATTTTATTTCACGTTTGTACTTACTTAATACAAATTCTATTCTGTATTTACTCATTTATTTTATGTATACTTACTGTGCAGCGCTTATTGTTGTTTTGGGGTGGGACTTTTTTTTGTTTGTTTGTTTTGTTTGTTGTTGTTGTTTTTTTTATTTGTTCTAATGTGTGTTTGTATGTACCTTTAAAGTGAAAAACCAATTAAAAAAAAATAAGACAAAAAAAAAGAACCAGACCTAAAATTGACCCTTGGGGGACCCCACATCTAATTTCATGCATTCTGCAGGAGCACGTATCCATACTGACAAAGAGACATCCATCTGTGAGATCAGAACCAAACCAGTACCGGACAGGCCCACCAGGTTTAAAGGTGATGTAATGGGAAATATGTATTCTTGGGTTATTCTTTATTATGTTGTATTCTGTGTCATATGATCACTAGTAGCACGTGTAATCTGTTCGTTTCATAGTATATAGTACCTTCTCGAGACATTCTCCTCGTGGTCCACCAGAGGAGGCTGTAAATGTGTCAGCTTGTGCTGATTCTCTGTGCTTTGTTTTCCTCTTCTTCCCTTCCTTATCTCTTCCCCTCCCAGTCCAGTGTATAAGAGACCTTCTTCCTCCTTTCCTCCTCGCACTCGCACTCCCATTTTACTGTGTTTTGTGCCTCGGAGCTCCGATCCCCTTTTTATTGTTTGTTCATTAAATTACTTATTATCCCAGTATTCTTGCATCGGCATCTTCGCTCTTTTCCACAACATTGACCTATGATATTAATGTTCAGGCTTTGTATTTGATGTGTGGCTCCTCCAGAGCAGCAACACACGACTCCCCGCACTGCACTGGAAGCTCTGTTTCACTTCACTCCCCCCCCCCCTGCTTTTGTTTTGTATTTTTGAGAGACATTTTAATAGGGCTTAGAATGATTTGGTTTCATACTGTTGACTTGCATCAAAACACTGTCCGAGCAGAGAAAATATGTACACTGAAACCATAGAGTGGTTTATTATTAGACAAGAATATCTGCACAACTGAAGTCCACACCAAGCACAAAGCAGGAAGAGCTCTATACAACCCATGTTACCATGCTGGCAGCGAACACAACACACATGACAGGCAGAGCACGGAGTTAGCGGTGGTGGCTAACAGTTCATCAACACCATTCAGCAGTTGTACGTTGCAAGTAGTCTTAAAACTAATGTTGCTTGAGGTCACAATACACAGTCCTCATACATGTTTTCAAATATTGCCGTGGCTGACTATTCTCTTGTTGTCCACCAGGGGGCCGAGTCGAGCAGACCGGTGTTCCATGTGTTACGTCCCGTCTAGGGGGACCGAGACGCAACATGTGGGACACCTTCCCCCACTCCCAAGCCTCATTCATTTTTCACGGCAGTTGGCAGTTTCAACAAAAACATTTATTAACCAGTAAATGAAAGAAACAATACAACTTAACCCGTGGGCAGCAAAGGCTTCAGGGTGGGCCCAGGCCAAAATAATAAACAAAACTCCAACTACCTCGACTTAAGAACTAACTAAAGAAAGAAAGAGAACCCAAATACAGAAAGGCTAACCTTCCTACATACTTAATAAAACAGGAGAAAAGAGGGAACAAAGAAAATGGCAGCCCACCCCTACGGCTGTGTGCTCTAACACCATTTCAGAACTAACTAACTGCAGAGTTGGGAACGGAGGAGGGATGGCTCGACTGCTCCTCCTTTTCAGCCGTGGCGCGTCCAATCAGCAGCCGACATCCAGAACCACACCTGCAAGGCGTCATCCACTCTCACACACACACACACGCAGACACAAAGAGAGAGGCACCTAGACCCACCCGTGGGTTAGAACACATGGCATCCGCATTAGGCTGAACAAACCTCCAACATTTTCTCTGTTGGTTCCACTGCGACGATTGTGGTCCTTGGTGCTTCGGTCGTCGCTCGCTAGTTTTTATTTAATATTTTTTAATTTCCCTGACACCGAAAAAACATTTTCTTGGAGCAGTGCATTGCGACATCACTTCCGGGGCAGAGCGGGGGAGGGTGGAACCAGTCCCAGAGGGTGCCGGAGCAGGGCCATGAAAGGAGCTCCGGCACACAATGATGTCATTGCGTGCCCAGTGTTGAAGAAACCTCGGTGAACAGAGCGTTCAGAACCATGGCCAACAACCTGCAGGGCTCAGGTCCAACGGTCCAAACGCATGAAGCTCGTTATTGGACGACATCGAGATGGTTTGACGATAGCGTTCAACATTGTAGCAGTGTGTAGAGCTCAGAGGAGTGGAACAGCATCACAGGTGCCCTGCAAGGTGGCGCCGAATTCAGCGTTGTGTGGGCCATCGGTACTGCATCCTCTCCTGTCCTTATTTTATTTTCATTCTTTTTAAATACGGCTTCGTGTAAACACGTTTTTTTTTTAATGCGGTTTCAAAAAAATCCCAAAACTTGGAGTTGAATTGTTTTATATTTTTTAATCGTCACTTTTATCGTTATCGCAATAAATGCCAGAAATTATCGTGATCAAACTTTCAGTCCACATCGCCCATCCCTGATACATACATGTATGCATATGTGTATCATGGAATGTGTCCATATGTTTATTAACAACGCTATTACAGCTATTACATGTATAGTGCAGCACTGTGGCTGGGTTGCTCCATGACCAGTAGGTGGCGCCTCAACACAATGATTAATTATTGAGGTCTATCAGCTTTATTCTGATAGGCCTCTAATGTCCATCAACTGGAAACATTTCCTCCTCAGTGAGGAGAGAAAATCCCAGCAAGACCACTTGGTTCTGGTCTCAGTCCCGGTCCTGGTCCTGGTCCTGGTCTCAGTCCTGGTCCTGGTCCTGGTCTCAGGGATCCTCCAGGTTGACAAAGTTCCTGGCCTCCCAGCGAAGAGCTCGTTGGTTTTTATGACGAATCACACGAGTCGACTCAACAACCTGAGCCGGAATATAAGAGTCGGTGAGTCGTTCATTTGATCTGCTGACTCAGAGTCGCTAACAGGAAGTGTCTCAGACGAGTCTCTACCTCGTTGTTGACGTCGTCCACTGGCAGAATCCCGGCGTACTGGAACACACAAAGGAGGGTTTTTAGTCATTGGACCCATCACATGACCATCACATGACCATCACATGACCATCAATGCTGACAGAACCATCGATGGTCACATGACCTCCCTGCTGGGACCTGCTGGCTGTGGACTCACTGAGCTCTCCTCCAGTCTCAGCTGGGCTTGTCTCGCCTGGTAGTCCTGCAGCAGCGTCCCCGTCAGACCTCCCACCACAGGGGGCGCCGCTCGCACAGCCACGGGGGGAAGGGAGGGGGAGGTGACTGGCGAGGGGAGGGGGGAAGGGAAGGGGCTGGGGTAGGAGGAGGAGGACGGGGAGGGCGGGGGGGAGGCCCGGGTCTGAGTGAAGGAGGATGGAGGCCGACGGGTGGCAGCACGGCCAGAAGGGGGCGACACAGCCCTGATCTCTGAAACAGGAAGAGGAAGCGGCTGTGATGTCACTGAGGGACTGCATGCCACTGTGTGCGAGGTCGTTAGTTATTAACCGCTGGCAGCGGCTGCAGCTGAACTTTGCTCCTCGTTAAGTTACTCATTCAAGGTCATTCAGAACGGTCACATGACCAAGGCCGGCCCACTGGAGCCTAACGACACTGACTGACGCTAACTGATGAAAACTGAAGCCAACCAATGCTAACTAAAGCCAACTGAAGTCAGCTGGTGCTAACTGATGATAACTGATGCTACTTGAAGCAAATAGATACTAACCGTTGCTAATAAAGCTAGCCTACGATAGCAGTAGCAGGCTAACAGGTGAGTGCAGTGGTGTGGAACACTGGAGGTCCAGGACTGAGAAGGTCAACCCCACCATGGGACTCGCTAAGGCCTCTCAGCGCTATGTTAGCCATACAGCTAACAGTGCAGTGAGCTGGTAGGACGGTGTGTGACCAGCAGAGGGCAGCGGCTACCTGCGGGTCCAGGTGGGTCGAGATGGCTGATGGCCACCCTGGAGTCCTGCTCTACCAGAGGACCTGGCGTGAAGGACCTGAGCTGGGCCCTGGACACTCTCAGCTCCTGGAGCTCCTGCTCCCGTCGCAGAGATTCCTCGATCTCCTTCTGGATGAAGTCCGAGGTTCCTCGTCCCCTGGACTGCAGACGGCTGGACTCCAGGCTCTCCCTCCAGGACCCTGGAGAGCTTGGGGGTGACAGTAGAAGGACGTGGGAGAACGGTGACGTGAGGCGGTCCTGGTAGACGCTTGTGGTCTCCAGGACTCCAGAGCTGGTGGCAGAGAAGGCTGGAGCAGCGGAGCTCCGCTGGCTGAGCAGCAGCTCCGTTTCCTCAGAGTGCCGGTGAGGGCAGCAGGGTGAGGAGAACCTGTCCCTCCATTCTGGGCCGGTTCCTTCTCCTCTTGTGCCTACGTCCACTTGGTCCTCCAGCTTCTGTGGAGACTCCAGACTGTAGTGTCTGAGGATTCCTCTGTCCCCCCTCTGGTTCTCACTGCCAGTCTGGACCTCCTGCTGGACCGGGACCATGCTTGTCAGTAAGTTTAGACGCTTGCTGGTGATCTGGACCATCTCGGCTCTGTCATCGCTTGGCTTCAGCCCACGAGAGTGTCGGAGCTTCTCCTCACGGTCCTGGACCAGCCGGATCTCCCGCTGGATGGGGGTCTCCTCGTCCCCGGTGGACCTGCTGCTCCTCAGCCCTGCGTTGGGTCTCTTCTGGCTGGTGGTCTGGGTGACGGTGAGCTCCTCAGACGCGCTGCTGCCCTTCCTCTGAAGGTCAGTCTGCTTTGGACCTGCGGTGTCCTGGCTCAGCTGCACCTGGACCTCCTGCTGCTCTGAGGAAGCCACGTCAGGAGCGGGACCCGTGCTGGGCCGGGTCCTGGAGGGCTTCAGGGAGTCCAGGAGGTCGGGCTGCCGGTTCTGCTGCTCCAGTCTGAGGAACTGCTGCCGGGCAGCGCTGAAGTTGATCTGCTCCTTGTCCACGGCCCCGGCAGCAGGTGGCGCCAGCGATTCTGGTCTGGAGCGGACCGGACTGAAGCTCAGACTGAAGCCGTCCAGCAACCTGCTGCTGCCCAGGTCCAGGTCCGGCCCGCCCACACCTGCTGCAGGTCCGGCCCTCTTCCTGGGCGCCTGGCTGCGAATGATCTCCTGCCTCAGGAGGCGGTCCTCCTCCTGCAGGACCGCCTCCACGCCTGCCTTCAGCTCCATCTGGTGGCCAGCATGTCCACCACCGACCTCCGGGAACAGACTCCTGGGCTTCCTGCTGCTGGCATAGGTCTGCAGTTTGAATCCTCGCTCCTCCTTCAGGGTGGCCAGCTGGGTCTGGCGCTGCGCTGAGACCATCCAGGCTGTGTTGAGCTCCGCCTCCGGACTGCTGGGGTCGTCCACCAGAGAGTAGAAGCCACTATGGGAGTCGATGCTGCTGCTGGGACTGCTGGGACAACTGGGACTGCTGGGACTGCTGGGAAGCCACTCATCACTGGAACTTCCTGTCTGCTGGGACAACGGGACCTGCTCAACCTGCTGGACCTGCTGGACCTGCTGGACCTGGACCAGCAGGTCTGGAGATCCTCCAGCGTTCTGGGAGGACATGCTGAGGGAGCTGAAGTCCAGGAGAGGCGCCCACCTGTCCATGGCTGCAGGGGGCGCTGTGGCTGCTGCAGGGGGCGGTGTGGTTGCTGGCGAAGCCTGCAGGGGGCGCTGTGGTTGCTGGTGAGGCCTGCAGGGGGCGCTGTGGCTGCTGCAGGGGGCTGCAGGGGGCGCTGTGGCTGATGGCGAAGCCTGCAGGGACGTCGGCAAAGACACTGGAGTCCAAACCTTCAGACAGATGACGTCTGGATGTTTCTGCAACCACACAAAAAAAACACACAATAACACCAAGAAACCAAAGAGGAGTCCATGTTTAGCCTGCTAGCATGATTAGCCTGCTAGCATGGTTAGCTTGTAACAACATGTGATGAAAATGGTTGTGAAACACTTCCTGTTTGTAGCGAGGTTGTAACTCCAGCAGGTGGTGCTGATCAACAGTCCAACAGGAAGAGAATCTGAGTCATTGCAATTCAGAACCAGAACCATTATCAGAACCAGAACCAGACTTTCACTAACGCTGGTTTCTACAGTCACATGACCACACTGCATGGTTTATAGTAAGTGCACAACCTTTAGCACCGTTGTTAGCTCCCAGCTAGCTCTCCATTAGCACATGACAGCAGCTGCCTGTTAGAGATAAGCTCCGCCCACCGTCGTCATCTGATAACGGGCTGGTTATCAGACGCGCCAGTCTGTCGGAGGGTCGGCCCCCTACAGCACCCCCACCTAGTTGGCTGGGGTAACATCACGTACAGCCTGTAGGAGGAGTCAACATCAACTTCACACTGAGTCAGGAGGAACCATCGGGAAGAGCCTCCAGTGAACCAGTTTGAGATCAGGAAGAGCCTCCAGTGAACCAGTTTCAGATCTATATTGACCTCCAGTTAAACAGGGTCACATGCGAATGAACTTCCAGTAAACCACATTTAGATTTAGAAGAACCCCCAGTGAAGCAGTTGTAGGTCTGGAAGAGCCTACAGTGAAGCAGTTCCAGTGGCTCCACAGCAGGTTGAGGAATACAGTGCGTCTCACCTGAGCTCAGCTCCTCTCGGCTCCTTGGCCTGTCAGCAAATGACAAGACAAAGTTCAGCCTGTCACAGCCTCTCAGAGGCTCCGCCCACACACACACACACACACACACACACACACACACACACACACACACACACACAGCTGTGACCTTTGGAGCATTTTTATGGAGACTTTAGCAACAGTTTCTGCTGCAGTCAACAGGTTGTCCTGATTGTGATGTGAATGATGTGGGTTTTATTCCTGCTGGCATCAATCATGATATTGCAGAAGCACTGCGTTCCTGAGTGGACCACAAGTTCTCACACTGTTACTGTTCTGTTTGATTAATGTTGTGTTGTGTTGTCATCTTTATTCTTTGTGTTATGGAACTTCTTTACTGCTACTGCTGCTGCTGCTGCTGCTTCTGCTGCTGTTACTGCTGCTACTGCTGCTGCTGCTGCTGCTACTGCTACTGCTGCTGCTGTTACTGCTGCTGCTGCTGTTACTGCTGTTACTGCTGCTGCTACTACTGCTGCTACTGCTGTTACCACTGCTGCTGTTCCTGCTACGGCTGCTGTTACTGCTGCTGCTGCTCTGTCACCATTCTTGATGTTCACAGCAACAGAGACACAAACATATTGATTCTGACTTTTTTGTATGATCTCTGTATGATTCCAGATGGACTTCCTTCATTCTTGCTGTCATGTGGAGCTGCTGCCACAAACTGATGATCTGATGTTGATGTTGGTGACAGTGACAATCAAGTGTTTGAATTGAATTGAAGACTGAGGTCAGAGGTCAACGCTCACACTGGTGGCTCTCAGTGAGGAGCAGGATGTGGCTGAGGCCACGTGTCAGGTGAGGTCAGGTGAGGTCATGTAAGGTCAGCTGAGGTCAGGTGAGGTCATGTAAGGTCATTTGAGGTCAGGTGAGGTGTCATCATGTGACGCTCAGGTGATGAAGTTGATTGATTGATTTTATTTCCTCTTTAACAAAAAGAAAACCAAACCGGCCATAATTGAAGGAAAACAGTTGTCTGCCCTCTAGAGGACGGGGCAGGAAGGACCGGTTGAAGCTCAAGCTAATGCTAATGCTAACTGGATACATGCAACCATTACTGGCAGAGCACAGGCATCATGTGGTTGGAGGCGGGGCAAAAGGCAGTGGGTGGAGTCTGTCCTGGGCGCGGCGGCGCCCCCTGCAGGATCACATGATGCTGCAGCACTTACACGGCTGCTTGTCCTTCTTGACCTGAGCAGCAGCAGCAGCAGCAGCAGCAGCAGTAGCAACTTTGGGCTCCTCCCCCTCTGCTGTGGTGCCGTTCCTGGGAGGCGGAGCCACGGCAGCGACTGCAGGAGGCTCCGCCCCTCCCTGGTCCGGCCAGGTTGTGGTCTCGGCGTCCTGGATGTGGACCAGCTGGGCCTTGACGGTGCCCTGCAGACCCAGGACCCTCCTGGTGTGGTCCTCGTCCTCCACGTTCTGGAAGCCCATGAAGACCATGGTGACGGGTTGGGCGGGGCTAGCCTCCACCTCGCCTGGGGCCCCGCCCACCTCCGACTGCAGCCCTGTGATCTCAGTCAGCCAAGGCTCCTCCTGGACCTCCTGCTGGACCTCCTGGACCACCTCCTGGACCTTCTTGCGGACCTCCAGGACCTCCATCTGGTCCTCCTGGACCTCCTCCGTGGGGAGTGAGGTGAGCGTGGCCCCTGTCGGGGACCTGCTGGAGGCCTGTTGGGCCTGCTGGAGGAGCTCCTCCACCTCGGAGCAGCTGAGCGGCTGGACGCCGTCCTCGCCGTTCATCTCGTGGACCACTGAGGAGACGAAGAGGGACAGAGTCAGGACCTGGTCTAGACCAGAACACCTGGTCTCCCCCTGAAGGAGCTCCACAGGCTCAGACTGGACAGCAGCAGCAGCAGCAGCCTCCAGAGGGCACTCTGGGTGTCTGCTGGTCCACCTGTACTACTGCTGTTCCCTGTCTGCTGAATGCAGTACCGCCACCCGTCACTGGAGGGCAGCAGAGCCAACAGCAGACTGGGACCACTGACCTCCTCCAGACAGGAAGCCCAGTGAGTGAGGCAGGAAGTGAGAGCTGTGGCGCCCTCCACTGGAGCTCACCTGTACACAGTGCATGATGGGAATATTGACTTTGGCACTGACCCACTGACCTCTGACCTCCCACCCACCTCTGACCCCCCTGTAGGTCAGGCTTCCCAGTTGGCTGCGTCACCTTTCTGCTCGTCCTCGTACACTTTGACCCCGTGGGTGGAGAAGTCAACAGGAAGTCTGGTGCTGGAGGACAGAACCGTGGTGGCCCCTGTGGCTCGGTCCCGTTGGACCCGGATCTCCACCGAGTACATGGCTGTAGGGGTCACACACACACACACACACACACACACACACACACACACACACACACAAACACACACACAGGAACACAGCTGTTAGAGGTACAGGAAGTGAGTTGGGGTCAACACTAATTCAAGTTAGCCTGTGGCTAAACTAGACCTAATCTAACGGCGGTCCCGCCCCCCCAGAACAACACTGCAGCGGCCAATCATAGCACCTGGCCCCTCCCCCGCTCACCTCTCTTGAGGTCTTCACCCGACTCCCCGCCCCCCTGACCTCTGACCTCTGCAAAGGCGGGTGGGAAGGAGAGGTCGTCTGTGGGAGAGAGAGAGAGAGAGGGGGGGGGGTCATCAGCTGACCTCTTCCATTCTGACCACCTGACTTTGATCACATGACCACCTGGAGCCTTGTGACTGGGAGCTGCCACTGCCGCCGCCAGCTGCTCATGGCCGCTGTGACCTTTGAC
This sequence comes from Nelusetta ayraudi, assembly GCF_046127955.1. NCBI lineage: Eukaryota > Metazoa > Chordata > Actinopteri > Tetraodontiformes > Monacanthidae > Nelusetta > Nelusetta ayraudi. Next base: position 6,129,292 of record NW_027466134.1, read on the forward strand.
CTCTGCAGCTGTGAACACACAGGTGGTAAGAGGGAGGGAGAGAGGGAGAGAGAGAGGGAGAGAGGACAAGAAGACAGAAAACATTCACCTGGCGCCACCTGTTGGAGAGACAGAGGCAGGAAGTCACTCTGTGGTAACTGAGTACCAGTAATCAGATTACTTTTCAAGCTGAATCTGAGTTGAAAGTTGAAGTGTCCAGTTACTCACTGCAGGGTGTGTGGTGGGCGGGGCCTCCCCTCCCTCCTCCAATCGGAGCAGCTCGTCCTCCAGCCTGGAAGTGACGGGACACAGAGAGGTCAGAAGAGGTCAGAGGTCAACAGGAAGTGGCACTGAGGTGAGCTGAGACCTGATGATGGCGTCTTCCAGGCTCCTGGTCTGCTCCTGGTCCTGGTCCTGGTCCAGGGCGCCAGCAGGGGGCGCCCCCTCCAGCAGCCAGCGCTCCCTCAGGGTCTTGGACTGGACACAGGGAGAGCAGAGTGGGACCACAGTGCCACCTGCAGGGGCTGCACTGTAGCAACACTGCCACCTGCCAGTGGACCCACAGGGCCATCTGCAGCGGCTGCACTGTAGCAGCACTGCCACCTGCCAGTGGAACCACAGCGCCACCTGCAGGGGCTGCACTGTAGCAGCACTGCCACCTGACAGTGGAGCCACAGCGCCACCTGCAGCGGCTCGGCTGCACTGTAGCAGCACTGCCACCTGCCAGTGGCACCACAGCGCCACCTGCAGCAGCTGCACTGTAGCAGCACTGCCACCTGCCAGTGGAGCCACAGCGCCACCTGCAGCGTTCACCTTCAGGTGCTGCAGCGCCCGCTTGTCCTCCTCCAGCTGCCGCCGCTTCTCCTCCACCTCCGTCTGCCACCTCCTCCTCTCCTGAGGCATCATGGGAAACAGAGTCAGACACAGAGGAGCAGCCCAGTGGGTGGCGCTGTTCTCACACACTGCAGACTCACAGAGAGGAGAGCCAGTCGGTCCTGCTGCCAGAGAGCTTCAGCCACCCTGAGACACACACACACACACACATACACACACACACACACAGTTAGTTTGACGAGCGCCGTGACTTCAAGTGGGTCCTCTGAGTGGGCGGTCCTTCGTGACGCCGCCGCTGCTCCAGGGGTGTGGGCGGGGCTCAGCTCGCGGTCCAATCAGGAGCCACTTGAAGCGTCGGTGTTCCGTAGCCACCTGGGAGGCCCCGCCCACTTCCTGTCCAGGGCCCTCGCTGGGTCAGCTGCTCTGAGTTGAGTGGGCGGAGCCGACTCAGCTCAGACTCATGACAGACTGGCTCCTCCTCCTGCTGCTGCACTCTGATTGGCCTGTTGGTGGTGCCACTTCATGTCCTCGACACAATAAAAGCTCCCTTTCAAAGTAAGAGCCTGTTGTACTTCATTAGGCTGGACAGTCAAGCCCCGCCCATCAAGGCCCCTCCCCTCCGCTGCAGCAGAGGTGGCTGACAGGAAGTGGACCAGACGCTATTTGAAAATAAAGTGCAGAGGACGAGCTAATGGTTTAGTAGCAGCTGTGTGTGCGTGCGTGTGTATGTCAGCAGCAGAAGAAATCTGAGCCTCTTACAATAACCAGTGAACACAACACACACACAACCACTCTCTTTCTCACACACACACACACAGTGAAAGGTGACCAACGGTTGAGTGACATTATTGTGAAACTCAACAGGAAGTGGCCTCGTCCCATCACTTCCACCCTGACCAGCTGATCTGGACTCTGACCGATCAGCGTGGTGACGGAGCGGTGAGACCTTCAGCCTCCGCCCAGGAAAGCAGGTCCGGATCAGAGTGTGTGTGTCTGTGTGTGCGCGGCCACAACCCAGTGTGTTTCAGCCCCTCACTTCCAGTGTGTGCGTGTGCGAGCCGTCATGCAGACCCCTGCACTGCACTGCACTGGATCCCGCTGAGTCAGCCAGCCAGTCAGCCAGCCAGGCAGGCAGGCAGGCAGGCAGGGCGCTCACTTCCGGTGCACTGCCTGCCTGCCTGCCTGTGCCTGACTCAGCATGTGCACACGCACACACGCCACCCAAAGTCACTCCGAGACATCAGCGCGCGCTAAAAGACAGAAATAAAGAAAGAGAGAGAGAGAGAGAGAGAGAGAGAGGAAGAGACAGAGAGAGAGTGGGATGAAGGAGGAGAGACTCACCCCTCCATGTCCGCCTGCTCCGCTGCAGGAATCTGCTGTGCATCCAGAGGCTGAGGGGCGTGACCAGGGAGGGGGCGGGGCTAGGCAGAGTGGTGGAGAGGGAGGGGGGAGCAGGCGGCAGCACCGAGCAGAGAGAACCAACCAGGAGTCTGACAATGAAACACTGCTGCTGCTGCTTTTATTTTGAAAGAACCATCAAATTTGTGTTGACACACAAGTGTGTGTGTGTGTGTGTGTGTGTGTGTGTGTGTGTGTGTGTGTGTGAGTCTAACAGGAAAAAGGTGAAACATTGTCAACATTGTTCACAACAGGCAGTTTTATTATAAATATAGAATCTGAATCACGTGATTAAAACAAGTGGTGTCAGTCAAACTGCACGACTCTCTGATTATTACTGTGGGGGAACTGTGAAATAAAGTCTGTTCATCTCTGTTTATCATCATCATCATCATCATCAATAATAATTATAATGAACAAATATTAACCCATTTGATTGAGAAGGAAATTAAAAGTTGGAAGGATTCGTACCAAAAGTCACTGAAATTCTGAATGGAAATGAAAAAACAACAATTTTTGAAAAATTACAGAAAATAAATAAATAAGTTAAATTAAATTGAAATGTTTTGGTTTTTGAGTCAGAAGAGAAACTAAACAAGTTTTTATTTAAGCAACTTTTGTCAATGCAAAAGAAAAAACACCCAACATGATATTTTGGCCGTCCAATCAAAGAAGAGACTGACGACTGGTTGGCGGATCAGGAGCTAACAGTCAAGCTACAACAGCTAGTTAGCTTAGCTTAGCTGAAGCTGTAGCAATCACACAGCACAGTCGGACTGGAAGGTCGTTGGGGTGCGTGGGGTTGACCTTTGGTTGACCTTTGAGATCAACGCTTCATGTCATGTTGGCTGAGAAGGACTGCCAGGGCTCATGGGTAATGTAGTGTTTGGCAGCTGCCACTTCCTGTTCCTGTCCCAGCAAACAGGAAGGAGCCCAGCTAATGACATCATCACCAGGGTCAGGTCCAACTGAGCATGCTCAGAAAAAAGTACAGGAAAAAAATATATACTCAACTGGAGGGGGCGGGGCCTGCAGGCTCCCTGATAGCCAATCAACTGATTGTCTTCTTCTTCATGCTGCAAGGTGGGTGGGGGCCAGGTGGTCCTGGTCCTCAGAACTGGACCTTGCAGGCGTGGAAGGTGGTCTCCTGCATGGCCATGGTGGTCCTGGTGCAGGTGGTCCAGATTCAGGTGAACCAGGTGGTCCAGATGGTCCAGGTGGTCCAGGTGGTCCAGGTCCTCAGAACTGGACCTTGCAGGCGGGGAAGGTGGTCTCCTGCATGGCCACGGTGCTGTTGCTGCCCAGCACAGTCACCTGCTGCTGCTGCTGCTGCTGCAGGGTCTCCTGGTACCAGTCGTGCATGGCACCGGGGTCAAAGGTCGGGATCAGGGTCACCTGAGGGGCAAGACAGACCAGTGAGAGGGCAGCTCCCCCCAGCAGACCCCAGTGGACCCCCCGGTGCTGACCTGCTGCTCTGGCCAGCTGCTCTTGGCTTCCAGCAGGGCGTCCAGGACCGTCCTCAAGGTGGCGCTCTTCTCCCCGTCGTCTCCGCTGATCACGTAGTGGGACGAGCGCACACGCCTGAAGAAGAGCGAGTCCACCGTGGAGAGAGCAGCGCCCCCTGGCAGGTAGACCAGGTCCACGTGGAACACCGCACCTTCAGCACCATCACCAGGAGGAGGAGCCCTGGAGCCTGGAGGAGGAGGAGGAGGTCAAGCAGACAAACAGTCAAGGTCATCAGGAGGTCATCAGAAGGTCATGAGGAGAAGGAAGGCACCGACCAGGAGCTCCCCAGGTCCTACCTGAGGATGAAGGTCTGGAGTTTCCAAGCCTGGAGCCTCCTAGTGAACTTCGGCCCAATGCCCTGCTCTCCAGGGTGGGCGTGACCTTCAGTGAGCCCGAGGCCACGCCCACCCTGGCCCTGCCAGCCCCTGATGAGGTCACCTTCTGGCCTGCTGCAGGGGGCTTCCTGGTCCTGCTGGCCGAGGCCTTCAGGTTCTTCTCCTCAGGCTCCACCATGCAGGCTCCAGGCTGGGGGGGGAGGGGTGGGAGGTCCCTCAGGGGGGCAGGGGGGGGGTCACTGAGTGGGAGGGGCCCAGGGGGGGCGGAGGAGGTGGCTGGAGTCTCTTCAGACTGGGGGGAGGTGTCAGGGGTGATGTTGTTGATGGTGGTGGAGATGGTGGTGGAGGAGGTGGAGGTGGTGGTGGGGGGTCCAGCAGGCTGGAGTAGCAGCAGATGCTGGACGCTCTCTGGGGTCTTGGGGTGCTGGAACTCGCAGGGGGTGACCAGGCAGAGGTCCACGTCGTGAGGAACCCTGGAGAAGATCTCAGCCAGGTCCCCGTTGTGATGCAGCGTCAGGGGGTCTCCGGCAGGGGGCGGCACCTGCTCACCAGCTGCAGGTCCGTCCACCTCGGGGGAGGGTGGTGAGACTCCAGTGGCCACCAAGCTCACTGGCTTCTCCCCAGCTGCTCCTCCAGGTTCTCCTCCAGCTCCTCCCTGCTCCTGCTCCTCCTCCAGCCTCAGCCTCTCCAGCTCGGCCGTCAGGTCTTCAGGTGTGGACACCTTGGAGCTTTCATCCTCCTTATGCTTGTCCTGCTCCCTGGTTCCTCTGGTTCCTCTGGTTCCTCTGGCCGGAGCCTCTTTCTTCTGGTGGCTTCCGTCCTTCTTCAGAGTCCCACTCCTGGACGAGGCTCTCCGAACATCTGCTGCAGAGCTCGTGGCCTTCTTCACCTCCTTCACCGACACTTTGGACACTTTGTTCTCCTCAGTCTTTGGTTCCTTCTTTCCGTCTCTTCTCACTTCTGGTTTCGAGTCCTTCTTGACCTTCAGACTGGGAGCTTCCTTCTTCACCGCTTCCTTCTTCTTCTCTGCAGCAGCCTTCTCCTCCTTCTTCTCGTCCTTCTTCTCGTCCTTCTTCTCGTCCTTCTTCTCGTCCTTCGGCAGGTCTTTCTTCTGGATCTTCTCAGCAGTTTTGCTGCTTTTGGATTTGAGGTCTTGTTCTTTTGGTTTGGACTTGTCTCCATCCTTCTTCTCTCTGGGTGGAGCTTCACCACCACCAGCAGCAGCAGCAGCAGCAGCAGCAGCAGCAGCAGCAGGAGGAGGAGGTCTGGCTTTGACCTTCTGCTCCGGCTTCCTGCCCTCTGCTCGTCCCGTCTTGTCCTTGAGAGAACCACTTCCTGTCTTGGCCGAGGTCTTGAGGTTCTCCCCGCTCTCGCTGCTCCTGGGCTCCTGGATGTCCTTGAGGTCCTGCAGGTCCTTCAGACTGACGGTGGGCTGTCGCAGGAAGTCCAGGTGCTGCAGCTTCTCCAGGCCATCCAGGATGAGGTTCTGGGGGCAGCAGCCGGGGAACAGCAGCCTGACGATCTTCTCCAGGGGTCTGGCCGGGTGCCACACCAGCAGGACGCAGGTGGACACTAGGCAGGCCAGCGGCAGGTCCCCGGGCTGCTGCTTGGGCCAGGTGTGCAGGAAGGCGTCCAGGCTGGCGCTGCCGGCCACCGGGTTGAGGACGAACATCTCCAGGCGGCCCACGCCCATCTTGCTGAAGAGCAGCAGGGGCTGGGAGGAGGTCCGGACCAGCGGTTCTGGCTGCAGGTCTAGCCGGTCCAGCAGCCGCAGGGTCAGCGCCGCCTGGCCCGGACCGCTCAGCCGACCCGGCTCCTCCAGCAGGGGGCGCAGCCTGGCCGGGGCGTTGAGGAAGACCAGGCCCAGCTCGGGGGACAGCAGCCTCCTAGGGCGCTGGTCCTGGTCCTGGTCCTGGTCCTGCCCTGGGTCCTGGTCCTGCTCCTGCTCCTGGGCCCAGTCGTCCCCCTCCAGGCCAGAGGGGGCGCACTCACGCTCTGCCACCTGGGTCAAAACATCAGCTCACTTTGAATCTGAACACTTGACAAGACTTCCAGTCTGCTGTTCAACAACCCTTCACATTAAAGACCACATGACCCCATCATGACCCCATGACCCCATCATGACTCCATCATGACCCCATTATGACCACATGACCCCATCATGACCACATGAACTGAGGGGAGACTGAAGAGGGCAAAATGACTGTAGAAAACGAGTGAACTGACAGCAAGCTAGTTAGCATGTTAGCTCACAGCCCTCTCTCCAAATATGAAGAAAGGATAGAAAGAGAGAGACGCACAGAGAGTTCTAAGAGCTAAACCCCCTGGTGGTTCTGGATAGTTCTGGGAGGTTCTGGATGGTTCTAGGAGCTAAACCCCCTGCTGGTTCTGGATGGTTCTAGTTGGTTCTGAATGGTGGATGGTTCTAGGAGCTAAACCCCCTGGTGGTTCTGGGTGGTTCTGGATGGCTCTGGATGGTTCTGGATGGTTCTAAAGCAATCTCTAAGAGCTAAACCCCCTGGTGGGGCTTCACAGACTCTGGTTGGTTGCAGCTTTGCTTGATTTTCCACTGACATTCCAGCAACAGGTTTTCCAGATAGTTTCCTCCACCAGAACACTGCATCATCTGCTGCTGCTCCGCTACCCCCCTCTGGCCCACTGTACAAGCCACTGTAGAGGCGTGTGCGTGCAGACTCCTCCCCCTACCTTCCTGAGCAGCAGGCTGTTGACAGCGGGCAGGTTGTCCTCGCCCAGGTGTGTGAGCAGCAGGCCGTCCACTCGCTCCAGGTGGCGCAGCAGCTTCCAGAAGGTGGGCCGGGGATCCGACCCTCCGTCCAGCAGCAGGTTGAAGCCGCTGACGGCCAGGAAGGCGGAGTGGCCCCGCCCCCCGGGGAAGACGTAGCAGCAGGGCCGCCACAGGCGCAGGAAGCCGGCGGAGGCGGGCGGCTCCAGGAGGTCAAAGGGCGTGGTGGGCTCCAGGCACTCGGACAGGTACTCAGTGAACTCCTGCAGACCCTCCATCTGGGGCAGCACAGCAGGGGGCGCCACCTGCAGCTGCAGCCAGGGGGCGCCCTGTAGCTGCAGCTGCTGCTGCAGCGCCCTCCAGGGGTCCGGCTGGGGGCAGCTCAGGGTCAGACTGGTCCTGGGAGCAGGGTCCCCACATCTTGGCAGCTCCCCCTGCTGGTGGAACACAGCAAACACACATGACTGATATTATTTTGACTCTGAGTGTTGACAGACAATATTATGACATAGTGTCTACTTTACATTCAATTGTTGGCACTCACTATATTATATTGTATTGACTAATACTTTAAACAGCCTTATTGGTACTTAACACTTTTTTAACTTTGTATTTCTGTAAAACTTCAATTTAACGGCCACTTTTTAAACTCTTGACTGAGGCCCAATCACATCAGCTCCTGCCGCACCACCGTGACCAATCAAAACCTTTCACTGGCTTCCAGCCGCAGGGCGGTGGTGGTGGTGGTGCCCCCTGCAGGGCTCCTCACCTGGAGCTCAGTGCAGATGTTGAGCAGGTGGTGTGGGGAGAAGCAGCCGGTCTGCAGCAGCAGGTCTCCTCCCTCCTCCAGGGTGGAGCCAGCCAGCAGCAACAGCTTCTGCTGGGACGGAGCGCACAGCAGGCGCCGCACCTGCATCACACACACACACACACACACACACACACACACACAGCAGTCAGCAGAGGGCCAGGTCAGAGGTCAGGAGTCAGAGGTCAGAGGCCAGGGCTGAGGAGTCAGACACCTGAAGGTGGTGATGTCCTCACTTTGGAGCAGACCAGATCAGGGGTCAGAGGTCAGGGGTCAGAGGTCAGGGGGTAAGGGCTCAGAGGTCAGCTGAAGGTGATGTCCTCACCTCAGAGGGCCAGGTCAGGGGTCAGAGGTTAGGGGTGAGAGGTCATGGGTCAGAGCTGAGAGGTCATAGGTCATAGGTCAGGGGCCAGGTCAGCTGAAGGTGGTGCTGTCCTCACCTCAGAGCAGACCAGGTCGTGGGTCGGGTTCAGAACCACTTGAGTGTCCAGGACGTCCCCACGGTGCTGCAGAGTCCGCTGGCCTGCAGGGGGCACACACACACACACACACACACACACACACACACACACACACACACACACACACACACACACACACACACACACACACACTCAGCACGTGACCTCTGACCTCTGCACTGAGACCTCAAGAGAGAGGATGACATCACTTCTTGTGTGTGTGCGTGTGGGTGTGTGTGTGTGTGTGTGTGTGTCTCACCAGGGTCGTGCTCTGACAGGAAGGCTGAGTGTCGGGACACAAACAGCTTCAGCTGCTCATCCAGAACAGAGACGTCCAGGTCCACAGGCCAGCAGCGCACACCTGCACCAATCAGCAGTCAGTCAGACAGCAAACAGCTTCAGCCAAACACTGCAGGACACACACGTCATGTGACTCTGTGTTTCCTCCTCACAAGCAGGAAGAGGAAGTGGTGCACTTCCTGCTTCTGTCTGCAGGGGGTCCTGCTGACACACAGCCAGCAGCAGCTGCCACCTCTCAGTTGGATCATGTGATACTGCAGCTGCTGCTGCTGCTGGGGCGGCAGCAGCTGACCAGAACCAGAACCTAGACCCACTAACACTCAGACTGCACTTTTGACTTTGCCGAGTCCTGGTTCTGGTTCTTTCGCTGGTCCAACTGAGTCTGACTGTTGACCTACTTTCTCTCAATGTTCTGGTTCCCTAAAGTTGAGCAACATCCGCAGGGAGGACCACCAAAATAAAAGCACAGAGACAGAAGAAGAAGAAACTGGCAAGAGATCAATTTTATTTCTCAACCAACCGCTGGACTTTGCCCTCAGATCAACACCGTCAAGAGGAGGGGGCAGAGAGGGATTGTGACGTCACAGCGGAGCAGAAACACCTGGTGACAACCGAGCAACGCCAGGCCCATTAAACAGGCGTCTCATTGGGTCTTTGTGACAAGCACGCTGTCAGTTAGCCTGGGTCCAGTTAGCCTGGGTCCAGTTAGCCTCCTCTTCTTCTACTTCTCCTGACTTTGCTCGCGGGTTCAGAAGTTGGTTAACTTTTCAAACTCTGACCAAACGGACCAGACTGGTTCAGTCTGCTTTCCAGCCAGCTGATTCTGCCGCTGCTCTTTACTTCCGGTCCGGGGCATCGTGGCCGCAGCAGCTCGGTTCTGCTGTGGGACAAACTTTATCGGAACTCACCGGCCTCGATGTGCAGCAGCAGCCGCTCCAGCGGCTCTCCACTCCGCAACGCCCCCACCAGCACCAGCACCGAGCAGCCCGCCGCCGCAGAGGGCCCGCCGCCCGGCCCGCTGGGAGCAGGAGGGCCGGGGCGAGAAGAACCGGGACCGCCGCCCAACTCCGCCACCTCCGCCATCATGGTGACTGCACGTCAGTGAACGCAACTTAGGCCCCGCCCCCTTACAGTGAAAGGGCGGGAAATCACCGAGTTGAGGCGATGCGCGGCCAATCAGAGCGCACTGGGGAGGAGAAGGCGGGGCTTGGAGAGAGTGACCAATGAGAGCTTTTCACAGCGTTTTTTCTTCTCTTCAACTTTATCGAGAGCAACTCGGACGCACCGGAAATGACAACCGTCACAGGAAGATCGAGCCGATCGAGTTGCGGAGCTTCGTCACGTGACTTGTTCATGAGTCTCAGAGACTGAATTTTGCCGTTCTTGTGTTAATACACAACTACAGTGTCTGTTGTTGTGTGTTAACACAAACTGTGAAAAGTGGAAGAGAAGGAAGTTTTGTTTCGCTCTGTTGTTGTTGTTGTTGTTGGAGGGACGGATTTAAGTGACTCTTGCGCTATCGCTTCAGCAAAGACACCCTCGCGCAAGAGCTTAAGCTGAGAGTCATTCAATAAGAGGAAGAGGAAACAGCAGAGTGAAAGTTTCCTTATTCGTCCTGCGGAGAGAAATGCTGTCCACACTGCTACAGCTAGAAATGACTTCATGACTTCCACTGCACTCCAGGAGGTGATGAGCAGTAGCGGTGGAGTCTGCAGAACCACTAGAAAAGGTTCTGAAGACTATATACATATATATATATATATATATACAAATACATGTATACATATATGTGTATATATATGTATATATACATGTATATATGTATATATATATATATATGTATATATATACATGTATATGTGTGTATATATATACATGTATATGTGTGTATATATACATATATGTATATACGTATATATATATACGTACATATATATACATGTATGTATGTATGTATGTATGTATGTATATATATATATATATATATATATATATATATATATATATATATATATATGTATATGTGTGTGTGTGTGTGTGTGTGTATGTTAAATGCACATACGTATATATGTATATACGTGTGTGCATTTAACAAACAGAAATATTTGCATACATACATATGTATGTATATATTATGTATGTCTCTATGTATAATTTAACTTTACTAACCAGATCCTTTATTTGGATACAGTGGAAACGGATCCGTCACGATGATGCGTTAACGGGCACGACTCCCGTCCGATTCCACAACATCAGTTCCTCCCCACTGCGGCGTCACTCCACGTGGCTCCTCGCGGATCCCAACCACCACCAGGAGGCGCTGACTGACTTACAACAACAACAACCACTGGAAGTGAAGCGCGCTGCTCCGGGTTCGTCGTTTGTTTTTTTTTCCGACAGCCCGGTGTGCACCTGAAGGCATCCATTCATCCAACATGGCGGCGCCGCTGCCGGGCTCGTGTGGCTTCTTCCTGGAGAAGAAGAGACGCTTCTGCAAGATGGTCGCCGCGAGGGGGAGAAGATTCTGCGGCGAGCACGCGACCATGGTGAGTTCACGGACCGGGTGGTGTGTTCACGGTCCAGGAGGAGGAGCGCCGTTGGCGTTCACCGGAAGTCCTGCTCACAACTTCTACCGTCTTGTTGGGAAACGTCGCTTCTCTGCGCCGTCACCGGCCGCCCCCAAGTGGCGCTGTCGGGTCAATCAACCAACTTGTATTTGTAAAACATCTCGCGGCACCTCATCGTCATCGCGTGAAGTCATCACGCGTCTTTCAGCTTTTTTTTTTCCTTCAGGAGGCCGACAGCAACAGGATCACGTGTCCACTGGACCCCAAACAGTGAGTCAGCAGCCAATCAATCAATCAATCAACTTATTGATCTGATAACAAAGACATCAGAGATTATACTGTGTGTGTGTGTGTGTGTGTGTGTGTGTGTGTGTGTGTGTGTGTGTGTGAGACAGCACTGTGAGTGCAGACAGACTGGAGAAACACCTGAAGAAATGTAACTCCAGGAGGAAGCCCACACCTGTAAGAGCTGCTGCATCCTGATGCTGATGGTGGTGATGATGATGATGAGGATGATGATGATGATGTTCAGTCTTCCTGCAGGTTTATTACGTGGAGAACATCAACTCTGGACCAGCTGGAGAAGAAGAAGACGTCCAGGAGGTGTGTGTGTGTGTGTGTGTGTGTGTGTGTGTGTGTGTGTGTGTGTGTGTGTGTGTGTGTGTGTGTGTGTGTGTGGCCACTCACGCAGCTCTGTGTGTGTGTTTGTGTGTCAGGTGAGCCTGAGTGAACTCAGCTGCTCCCAGCTGGACGCCCTGGTGGAGAGACTGAGAACTGCAGCCAGAGGTGGGTCTACCTGAGGGGGCGGGGCTTGTGCTGTGGCTGCCGATTGGTCTCATTGTTCTGATTGGCTGCTGCTGTTGCAGGGCTGAGGTGGGAGGTGGAGGAGGGTGTCCTATCTCACCCTGCCCTACAGGGCGAGCTAGACGACCCCAGGAACGGAGGCTCCGCCCACAAACACCTGGAGCAGCAGGTAAGGGAGGAGGTGGTCATGTGATCTCCTCGGGCCACGCCCCCTCCTGCTGAACCGCCAGGTGTGTCCAGTCGTCCATCCTAGGTCACCTGCAGGCGCTGGGGCTGCTGGGAAGGGGGCGCTGCTTCGTGGAGTTTGGGGCGGGCCGAGGAAAACTGTCCCACTGGATCCACGAGGCCCTGAAGGCACCACGACAGCGGCAGGAGGAGGAGTTCTCGCTTGAGGAACCAGCTGAGGACCTGCAGCTGCTGCTGGTGGAGCGCAGCAGCACCCGCTTCAAGGCAGGAGGCCCCTTTCCTCTTCACCCTCCAATCAGCATCCAGCACCAGTGAAGGGGTGGAGTCTCACTGTCTGCTGTCTCTGCTGCAGGTGGACGGGAAACACCAGCAGGGCAGCGCCACCCTGGAGAGACTGCAGGTGGACATCCAGCACCTGGACCTGGGTGGGTGTGGCTTCCTGGTGGCGGGCGTGGCCTCCTGGTGGGTGGGTGTGGCCTCCTGCAGATCCTGACCTCTGACCTTCTGACCTCTGGCTCCACAGCTAAAGTCCCCCTGCTCCAACAGAAGAAGCTCCCCCTGGTGGCTGTGGGGAAGCACCTGTGTGGAGTGGCAACAGGTGAGTGGGAGCGCCGCCCTCTGATTGTTTACCTAGTATCCTCTCTGATTGGCCCATGTGATGTGCAGACCTGGCCCTGCGCTGCCTGCTGGGCCCCCCACAGCAGGATCACCACCAGGGGGAGCCGCCCACCAAACGACACAAGGCCTGTCAGGCTGCAGCGGCAGGGCCCCCTGGTGGAGGAGGAGGAACAGGGCCTCCTCCCACTGGAGAAGAAGACTCTGTCCCTGGAAGTGTTGCAGCGCCCCCTGCTGTAGGAGAAGACTGTGCCCCTGGTGCGGTGCTGGGCCTGGTGGTGGCGCTGTGCTGCCACCACCGCTGCCAGTGGCGTCACTACGTGGGTCAGAGCTTCTTCAGGCAGCTGGGCCTCGGAGCCGCTGACTTCTCCGCCTTCTGCCGCATGTCCAGCTGGGCCACCTGCGGCCTCAGACCAGCCAATCACAGCCCAGCAGAACCAGAGGACATGGCCAATCAGAGAGCAGAGGACGAGGAGGAGGAACATGACGTGGCTGAGATGCCTGAAGTTGTGAGCAGGTGTGAGATCACAAACGCACACACACACTCACAGAAACACAGAAACAGACACACACACACACACACACACACACACACACACAGAAACAGACACACAAAGCAGCAACATCATCAACAGTGTTTAATGTTGTTGTGATCACATGATGTGGTGCTGTCCAATGGGACGGACTTCCTGTACTGACTGCTGTCTCTCTCTCCTCCTCAGCAGCAGCCTGCTGTCGGCTCAGCAGCGCCACCAGGTGGGCCTGCTGTGTAAGCGGCTGATTGACGGCGGGCGGCTGGACTTCCTGCGCTCTCGAGGCTTCAGCGGCCGCCTGCGCCGCTACGTGGACGGTCATGTGACCCTGGAGAACGTCCTGCTGAACGCCGTGCCCTCGTCCATCCGTCCGTCCGTCTGATTGGTTGATTGATTGACTGTCTGTCTGTCTGTGTGAATTAAAGTGTCCTGAAAACCGACTGGCTGCTGCTCATTCTTCTCCTGCTCCTCCTCTGGGACCTCCTCACTCCTGGTTGGCCTCTGAAACATCAACAGCTAGTCACCATCAGCCATCACTCCTCATTATTGATCTCTGCCTCTTATTGATTGATATCATTGGTGGTTAGTTTGGGTTTGATGGTCCATTAGTTCATCATTAGTTCAACAGCTAGTCAGGGTCAAAGGTCATTTAAACGTGAAAGGGATGATGATTATTATTTTAATGATGGTAATAATGATGAAGATGATGATAGTGATGACATCACTCGACCACTAACGGTTGACTCGGTGGATGTTGAGTGCAGCGTGCGCTCTCTTCCGAGCCTCCCTGATATACATCAGCATGAAGTCCCGGCCAAACATCTCCCTGTCGCCATCCTCCTCCTGCTCCTCCTGCTCCTCCTGGCTGCTCCTCTTCCTCCTCCTGACCTCCAGCGTGATGTCCAAGGTCAGAGGGTTGTCTCGGAAATTCACAAACCTGCTCCGGTGAAGACAAACATCAGGTCAGTCAGCCTGCTGCTGCTGCTGCTGCTGCTGCTAATGCTAATGCTAATGCTGCTAATGCTGCTGCTGCTGCTCCCTACCAGTGCTAACACTGGAAGCATGCATTCATGCTCCAGATGGACAAACGGACAGACAGATAGACAGTCAGTCAGACATATGAACAGACTGACAGTAGAACAGACAGACAGTCAGTCAGACAGGAGGACAGACAGACAGACAGGAGGACAGTCAGTCAGACAGACAGGAAGACAGACAGATGAACAGACAGACAGTCAGTCAGTCAGTCAGACAGACAGACAGGAGGACAGACAGACAGACCTGAGGTTGACCATGTCCTCCATCATGGGGTTGATGTCCCTCAGCTGGTTGCTGCTGAGGACCAGAGTGTCCAGCCTGGACATCCTGCTGAGGCCTCCTGGTAAGGTCTGCAGCTGGTTCCTCTGCAGCCACAGTGTGTGAACCTTCTCCATCCTACAGGAAAAACACATACACGGGCTGGGTGGCTGCCTGGGGTCAGGGGTCAGGGGTCAGAGGTCAGCCGGCCCACCTGTGGATGTTTTCAGGCAGCTCCACCACCTGGTTGCCCCCCAGGTCCAGCCACTCCAGGGCCGGCAGCTCCAGCAGGACCTCCGGGACCCTGCTGAACCGGTTCATGGACAGGTCCAGGTGCTGCAGCTTCCTCAGGCTCCTCAGCTGGACACAAGGGGGTCAGAACCAGGACTAGGACAAGGACCAGGACTGCTGGTTCCTACCAGGTCTTACTCCCTGCTGGTGCCTACCTGGTCTGGCAGCTGGTCCAGGTCCTGGTTCCTGGCCAGTTCCAGCCGCTCCAGACTCTCACAGCCACTCAGGTCCTCTGGGACACACTGGAGCCTGTTGTAGCTCAGCAGGAGCTCCCGGAGCCGTACCAGAGACCCTGGGACCAGAATCAGAACCCTGAGACCAGAACCACAGAACCCGCAACTAGGACCAGAGACTCTGGGACCACTGAGCTCCTCTGTGACACACTAGAGCCTGTTGTAGCTCAGCAGGAGCTCCTGGAGCTGTACCAGGGACCCTGGGATCAGAACAACAGACCTGAGACCTGAAACCAGAGATCTGAGACCAGGACCAGGACCAGAGACCTGTGACACAGAGACCAGAGACCCTGGGACCAGGACCAGAGACCCTGAACCAGAGACCCTGAGGAGGAACCAGCCCACCAGGTCCAGAGGAACCAGGTCCAGAATAAACTGGACCACCAGGACTAGGAGAACCAGGCCACCATGTCAAGAGGAACCAGGGACCAGAGACCCTGAACCAGAGACCCTGAGGAGGAACCAGCCCATCAGGTCCAGAGGAACCAGGTCCAGAATAAACTGGACCACCAGGACTAGGAGAACCAGGCCACCATGTCAAGAGGAACCAGGTCCAAAGGATCCAGGTCCTGGGTAACTGGGCTGCACTCACCGATCTGTTTGGGGATCTCAGATATGGCGTTGCGGGATAGATCGAGGACCAGGAGGTTCTGGAAGCTGGAGATGAAGTGTGGGATCTTCAGCAGTCCGGTCCGGTGGATGTGCCACTCTTGGACCTGGCTGAGCTGGACCAGGCAGTCCGGCAAAACCTGGAATGAAGGGGGCGTCAGCTGTCAATGGTCTAAGGAGGCCACTTCCTGTCAGCTGGTCCTCACCTTCCAGTCCTCCTGCTGGATCTGCAGGACCAGACGACCCTCTTCTGTCAGCAGCTTCTGTCTGAGCCGAGCCAGAACTGCCCGGTCCTCCCAGACCCCCACACTCAGTCTGGACCAGGACCAGGATCACAATCAGACCAGGAACAGGACGAGGACCGGGACCAGAACCAGAACCAGGATCAGGACCACATGAGGACCAGGACCAGGACCAGAACCGGGACCAGGATCAGTACCAAACCAGGACCAGGAAAAGGACCGAGAAAAGGACCAGGAACGGGATGAGGACCACGCCCAGGACCAGAGGAGAGCCCAGAAGAAGACAGTGAGGTCAGCAGATGTTCTGAGCAGGACCTTGATTGTGGAACAGGACTTGGACCGGGACCAGGACCTGGTGTTTCCAGGTGGACAGTGAGGTGGTGTTAGTGGGAGGAGTCTGACCTGGCTGAAGCTCCGCTCCTTCTGCTGCTCCTCCTTTGCTCCTCCTCCTGCTCCTCCTCCTGGACCCTCTTGATCCTGCTCTCCCACAGGCCCCTGATGGAGCTGACCACGCCCACCATGATGATGTCACAGCTCAGCCATGTCACATGACCAGAGGCCGGTCTCCGCTGCCAGTCAGCAGGCCCTGCCCCTCTCAAAGCAGCAAACCGCTGGTCATGTGATCAAAACAACACACACAAACACATTACTCACACCTGTAGGAGGCGGGGCTTATTGACCTGGGAGCAGGACTAACTGGTCTGGAGGGGGCGGGGTTTACTGACTGTACATGATATACAAGAGACCAGCAAAACACACTCTCACACACACCGACTCACACTCAGGTCTCTCCCAGTGGCTGAAGTTCTCACTTGGTTCTCCTGGTTCTTCAAGTCCTCCTGGTCCTCCTGGCCTTCCTGGTCCCTCGGCGACTCTCGACCCTCGGTGACTCTCGACAGTTTTAGTATGGAAGCAGGTGATTGGCCGGCCCAGGACATGTGACCCATCCAGCTACTATATTTAAAGGCCTTCACATTCCAGACCTGTGGTTGGCAGCAGCAGCAGCACCAGGGCATGATGGGAGCTGGAGAGAGGAGCAGCACCAGCAGCTCCACCTGCTGACCAGACAGAGTACTGCAGCAGTCCTAACTTCACCTCATGGGGGCACTTTATCAAGACTTACTGTTTTATTATATCTTTTAATTTCACTTCATGCCGCCGCCTCGGACCGGCCCAAACTTCAGAATGTCTAATGACACCTTCAGACAGACCAGAAGGACCAACAGGTCCACCAGGGCCTCCAACACACACATATATACACACACACACACTTTCAACAGGTCAACTTTATTTATTTCTCTCAGCGTCACACAATCTCTCAAATAAAAAACCCACATCTTTAGTCTAAAAACACAAAATGACACAAGAGACAAACATCATGTAACACAGGTCCACCAGGTTTACCAGGTCCACCAGTCCAGGAGGACTCTGACCCCCAGGGGGCGATGGCAGGCAGGTCAGGTGGTGGACTGATCAGGTGATCAGCCAGTAACTAGAGTGTGAGAGAGTGAGTGACCTCGGTCCAGATAAGGACCAGAAGCTCCAGGAGCTCCAGGACCAGAAGCTCCAGGAGCTCCAGGAACAGGTCAGGGTCTGGCTCTGGCTCTGAACCCAATTAGTGTGTATGTGTGTGTGCGTGCGTGTGTTTCTACATGGTTCCTGTCAGAGGGTTAGCTTGCTAGCTGTTACCCTAGCCTCCCTTAGATTTAATGCTAAGGGAGGCTAGCCAAGTCACGAGCAGCTAGAACGCTAAAACTCTTTATGTGCGTGCGTGTGTGTGTGTGTGTGTGTGTGTGTGTGTGTGTGTGCTACAATTCATCATGGTTGGTTGACAGGCTCACCGCTCCCTCTGCTGGAGTCCTGCTGTAAGGCCACAGGGAGTGTCAGTGGGAGGGGGTGGTATCAGTGGGAGGGGGTGGCGTCAGGCCGAGGCAGGGGAGGAGCCTACTCCCTCCACCCCGCTCCCCGTCTCTACTTGAGGTCCAGCACCATGCTGGCTGGGTTCTCCAGGAAGTCCTTCCACATGTTGGAGAAGCGACACATGGTGGCGCCGTCGATGACGCGGTGGTCAGCTGACCAGCTGACGTTCATGATGTGGGCCGGGACCACCTGACCTGCAGCGTTGAAGCGAGGGAGGACCTGAGGAGAGAACAGGAACCAGGAGAAGGTTCCTCCTGGTAAGTGTGGAGTAATGATGGACAAACACCATGATCTGCAGACTGGACCTACTGGAACTGGGACCAGTGGACCCTGGACCAACTGGTTCTGAACTGGAGGTTGTCCAAAGGTCAGGACCAGAAGACCATGGATCTACTGGTCCTGACTGGACCCTACTGGAACCAGCAGACCCAGGACCTTCTGGACCTGACTTGAAGGTAGTCTCCAGATCAGGACCAGCAGACCCTGGACCCTAATGGTCCTGACTGGACCAGACCTATGGTTGTCTCCGGGTCAGGCGAGGACCAGTATATCCTGGTCCAGAAAGGACCCTAAGGGTACAGTAGGCCCTGGACCTAGTGGTCCAGTCTGGACCTGGATGTGGCCTCCAGCGCCAGGTCTGGACCTGGATGTGGCCTCCAGCGCCAGGTCTGGTCCTGACTGGACCTGGAGGTGGTCTCCAGCTCACCTGGATCTTGCCCAGTGCTCCGATAGCGACCTCTGGAGGCAGGATGACCGGCTTGGCGTAGGTTCCTCCGATCTGAGGAGCAGAAGGTTGAGCAGCAGCAGTTAGCGGAGAACTTCTCCTCCTCCGAGCGTGGTGTGGTGTGCTCCTGAGGAGAACCCACCGAGCCGATGTTGGACAGGGTGAAGGTCCCGCCCCCCAGCTCGGCCGTGCCCAGCTGGCCAGTGGCACCCAGAACCTGCAGACGGTTCAGTTCCTGGGCGATCTGGAAGATACTGAGCAGCTGCACTTTCTTCACACTGGGAACCAGCAGGCCCTGGCTGGTGTCCATGGCCAGGCCTATGTTGTGGGAGGCCTGGAGGAGCAGAGGATGAGGAGGTGAGGTGGGGGTGGTGGAGGTGCTGAAGGTTGAGGAGGATACGAAGAAGGAGGAGGAAGGAAGAGGAGGACGGCAGAAAGTCAGAGGTGAAGGAGGAGCAGGAGGAGGAGGGAGGAGGAGGTGCAGGAGGAGGAGGTCGATAGCAGGAGGTCAGAGGTGACCTGGGCAGGAGGTGTTGAGGAGCTCCTCACCTTGTAGGTGATGTTCTGACAGCCTTCGTCCACGGAGGAGTTGAGGATGGGGAAGTGGAGGAGGCTGAGGGAGGCGGCCTGGACCAATCAGAGCGCAGCGTTAGCAGGTGGAGCAGCAGGAGCAGCAGGTGGAGCAGCAGTGAGTGTCACCTTGATGAAGAAGGGCATGTAGCTGATCTTGAGACCTCGACCTTGAGCCAGTGGCTGCAGCTCTGACCTCAAGGTCACCAGGCGGCTGAGGTCCACCTGGTCGCAGTAGCCGAAGTGAGGGATCTTCATGGCTGCCGTCATGGTCCTCACCATGGCCTTCTGGAAGCCTGCACACAGCAGCAGGAGGAGAGCCACCTGCTTGTCACTGCTGGGACTGCAGCTCAGAGCAACAACCAGGCTGGAGCGCTGCAGCTGGCGCCCTCTGTGGACGAAGCCAGGCACTGACCTTGATCCGCCATGGGGCAGCGCTGTGCTGTCGTGTTGCTGATTATGCTGTGTTGTGTTGTGTTGCTGATTGTTAAGAATATTAAGAAGCTTTATTGTCATTTGTACAGAATATAATGAAATTGCATTTGGCAACATCTCTCAAGTAGCAGCGTACACGTCAGGTAAAAGTTTAAAAATTAGATAAAGTGCAATAGAAGTTAAAAATAATAATAATAATAATAATTACATAAACAGTTATAAAATCGTATATGAATAAATAAACTGTGCAAACAGTTTTATTGCAGTTGTCTGTTGATTGTGTTGTGTTGCTGACAGTGTTGTGTTGCTGACAGTGTAGTGTTTTGCACTGTTGTGTTGCCGAGGCTCAGCTCACCTTTGATTGGCTCCGTCACGTCTTTCCCGGTGAAGACGGGTGTGGGCGTGGTGGGCGGAGCCATGGTTGCTGGTCTGACAGCGAGGGGCGTGGCCTGGGCCGGGGGTGGAGCCAAGGGCGGGGCCGGGGGCAGGATGGCTCCGGTCTGCTTGGCCAGGTAGTTGAGGATGTCCTCCTTCAGGATCCTCCCGTCTCTGCCGGTGCCCACCACCTCACTCAGCTTGATCTGGAGGAGGGGATAGTGGTCACACTGGGAACACTGACTGGGAGCACTGGGAACACTGACTGGGAGCGCTGACTGGTAGCACTGACTGGGAACAGTGAACTGACTGGTAGCACTGGCAGCGCTGACTGGCAGCACTGACTGGGAGCAGTGAACTGACTGGTAGCAGACTTACGTTGTTCTCCATGGCCAGGCGGCGGACGGCGGGCGTGGCCTGGGTCTTGTGACCTTTGATCTCCTGGTGGGTGTGCTCCTCTCGGGCCATGGCGGGGGTCTCCACCACGTCCTCTTCCTGGATCACCTCTGGACCGGGACCACGAGTCATCAGAACACCACCACCAGAACCGTTCCGGGACCAACCCCCCCCTCCCGACCCCAGTCTCACCTGAGCCCGACTCGGTCTCGATGTCCACCAGCGGCTTGCCCACCAGCGCCGTGGCGTCAGCGTCATAGTAGAGCTTCCTGATGACGCCGTCGTAGCGGCTGGTGATGGTCACTGACGCCTTGTCGCTCTGGACCTCACATATACTGTCGAACTGGGACACACGGTCGCCCTCCTTTACAAACCTGAGGACCACACCCGGCTACTGGTCATTACTGGTCATTACTGGTCACTGGCGATCTACTGGTCACCACTGGTTCAGCAGCACCTACCACTCCTTGACCGTCACCTCCATGATGCCCTCTCCGATGTCTGACAGTTTGAACTGGACGATTGGACCTTGACACACTGAACACACACACACACACACACACACACACACACACACACACACACACACACACACACAGAGTGTTCTGGTCAGTAACATCATCACCATCAGGGGTGCGCAGGTGGGTGAGAGGGTGTCACCTGAGGCTGTGTGCAGCGGCCTGCTGCTCAGCCGCGTCGCCCCTCTGTGGTCACATGACGCCGGCAGCGTCGGCACGGCTCGGAAACACCTGAGTGGCGGCCGCACGCACCTGCGGCGGTACTGCTGGCCGAGCTGAAGGGACACAGCACACCTGGTCACACCTAGTCGCACCTGGTCACGTGTTATAAGTGTATGCTAACAGTGTATTGAAACGGATGTGACCTGTAAACCTTCACCTTCCTCCTTTTACTCACGTTGCAGCCTGAAGCACTGATTTTTGACTCCAATCGAAGGCTTAATTCATGGAATGTGAGGAAAAATAATCTAAAATGATGACAACAGACCGACAGAAATTAAAGCGCACACATCAGGCTGAGACCTGCTGCTGAGTGGCACAACCGGAACTTCGTTGGTCTTCTAGAGGAAACACTCATCCATCTCAGTAGTTTTCTTTTTCACTCCCAGACCTCCGAGATCTTCGGTCACACCTCCAACCTCCAGCCGCTCAGCAGGCCGCGACCTCGGCGGAAAACCCGAGGACCTCCCGCCGGGCTGTGGGAGCGGAGGGACGGGCTCTAGCGAGGTTAGCCCGGGATGCTAACCCGGTATGCTAACGAGGACGTCCCCGGGCTGTCGGACTGGATGCTAACCCGGTTAGCCCGGGATGCTACTGCTAAACCAGCAGCTGGCAGCGGCCGCCTGTGTTTTGATTGGTCCACACTCGTGAACACTGGCAGCGAAGTTGGTGCGGTAGCAGAGGCTAAGCTAGCGGGCTAGCGTGCCACAGCATGCTACAGCAGCCGCCGGGAGGTGACGCTCACTCCGGCGGGCGGCGGAGACAAGGACGCCGGTTTGAAGTGTGTAACTTTGACTCACCAGACGCCGGAACACAGTGAAGGAGCCTCGGACCACCGCCGCCATCTTCCCTCTGCGCTGCACACACACACACACACACACACACACACGCACACGTCACAGCTGCACGCCCCTCTCAGCAGCCACTCAGCGGCCAGGAGGGTCCCCCCTCCCACCCAGCCTGGCTGGCAACACTGCTTCCCAGCGGTCAGCGGTGGTACTACACCAACTTTAATTTAACGATTTTAACCCGCAAGTCAAACGGAACATTTCAATCCATCGAACGACTTTTTATTTATTTATTTATTTACATTTCAATTGGATATTGTTTATTACATTATAATTTTTTTTTTTTATAGTTTACTAGAACGCAATTATGAATCCTCTCACTTAGTAAAATTGTCTTTTATTATTAATATAGTTTTCCTTCACTTGCACTGCACCGTTGCTGTACAAAATTCTCCAATAGGAATTGATAAAGGCTTATTTTATAAAGGTTTGCAACGTATTAAAGTATTATTTAACATCAGAATCTTTGTGTCGTAAGTTTTGATTCTTTCGAGGAAGTGAATTTAGGCTCAGATTCGCTTTGAAACTCGATCTGCTGGCATCAGAGTGAAAGTGAAGCAGCGTCCTCCGCTTCCACATGCGACAACAAAACAAATCAAACAGACAAAAAGCACAAAAGCATCTGAAAAAAACACCGGAAGTTGTTTCAAAATAAAGCACCTGCACCTCCGCCACCATGGAGCGCTTTGGTGGTGACGTATCTCTACTGATCCGCAGCTGTTCACCATGGAACCACTAGAGAGAGACTGTTTCCCAATTACCGCACAACCACTAACAATGCGCAAAGACACAGCAGTCTATTTTTAACACAACATTCAACTTTGCTGTTTAAAAATGTGATTAAAATGTTTGAAGATCTGGTTCTGTGAATCTATATATCTATATCTATACATGTATATATGTATGTCAGGGTGAGGAGCTCAGTCACCCGGGAAGCGCTTGGAGCAGCTGCTCCTCCACATCGAGAGGGGCCAGCTGAG
The DNA here is from genome assembly GCF_046127955.1 of Nelusetta ayraudi. Classification (NCBI taxonomy): domain Eukaryota; kingdom Metazoa; phylum Chordata; class Actinopteri; order Tetraodontiformes; family Monacanthidae; genus Nelusetta; species Nelusetta ayraudi. The sequence goes on from NW_027466134.1 coordinate 6,152,017, forward strand.
GAGGCTCGGGCATCAGTTTGGGATGCCTCCTGGACGCCTCCCTGGGCAGGTGTCCCGGGTCTAACCGACCGGGAGGAGGCCTCGAGGAAGACCCAGCACACGCTGGAGGAACTGTGTGAACGCCTTGGGGTCCCACTGGGTGAGCTGGAGGAGGTGACTAGGACCAGGGAAGTCTGGGCGTCTCTGCTGAGGCTGCTGCCCCGGCAACCCGTTTCCGGATAACACAGCAGCAGCAGCCGAAGATATACTGTGTATACTGTATACGTATGCCTGTCAATTATTTAGACATTTCATCAGCGTATAACCCACAAGACCAGGGCTGGGCCAACTGTTTGACTGGTGGGGTACAGTGGGTTGTACAGTGTGCCACAGGAGCCGGAGCAGCAGCAGATGGATGGAGTGTTTAGGTGAGCCACCATCATGGGATATGGAGAAAACACGTTGAACCAAAGCAAAGTTGCAACAAAGTCACTGTGTTGTCTTT
>NW_027466134.1:6157500-6167500 GCF_046127955.1 Nelusetta ayraudi
GCCATGGCGACGTGTCTTAAAGAGAGATTCACTCCGTCAATCACAGTTTGACACTGGCGTAGCAGGGACCTCAGGCTAACATGCTAGGCCGGGAGAGGTGGGCGGTCAGCGGGCGCCGAGGGGCCGCTCGCTCGGAGCCTCCGTCAGTCCGCTCGGCCACAAAGGACGATGGGAAACCGAGGAAACAAAGTTTTTAACTTTTGAGACACTTTTGTTGTTGTTGTTCCGCTGGGAGCTGCTAGCCGCGGGCTAAGCCGCCAGCAGCCGGATAAAAAGTTCTGGAAAGTCTCCGGAGAGAGAGAGGGAGGCTGGCGGGAAGCAGCGGAGCCATGGCGGTGGAGGGGCTCCGACACTCCCCGGTGCTGGCAGCCCTGTTCGGGGGGTCGGCGGCCGACGGAGAGCTGCGGGGAGCCGCGCCGTTTATCCCCGGTAGGAACCACTGTGCTGCTGCTGCTGCTGAGAACCACAAACACTTCTTCCTCTCCTCCTCCTCCTGCATCTTCCTCTGAGGACGACAGTTCTTCTTCTCCCACTCCTCCTTTTCTCCTCCTTCCGTTCATCAAAGGTCACCTGGAAGCGCCAACACGCGACGCGTTCGGCCAATCAAAGTGATTTTCAATGTTCCGCAGCGGATCAAAGGCGGCTCTATAAAACTCTTCCGCTAAGAACGCTCGTGAAGAAGGTGGAAGAATTGTTTGAAAATCTCCTCGATGCTTCGAAGCCTTCAAAGAGTTTTTCATGCGCCGCTACAATCACTCGCAATCTGACGGCGCTGCGAGGAAACCCTCGTCATGCCTCCACCTGCAGTTGATGGCAGGTGACGTTCAAGTGCCGTCGGACACTCGGGCTGTTTGAAAGATCAACAGCTTGATCGATAATTCACACTGATGAAGAGTGGAAAACATGAAACGAATGAATTGGATTCAGTGGAGACGGCTTTTGATTGAAGCGTCAGTCTGCCGTGTTGCGTTCAGGGACACCAGCTTTCCAATTGTATTCAATCTGCAGCTGCTTCGATCACACAGGTAGTAACACCACCAAGTAAATGTGTGTGTGTGTGTGTGTGTGTGTGTGTGTGTGTGTGTGTGTCAGAGCGACTCTACTTCGCCACGCTGCGCAGTAAACCCAAGAGCACGGCCAACACTCACTACTTCTGCACCGACGACGAGCTGGTCTATGAAAAGTAAGTGTGTGTGTGTATGTGTGTGTGGGAACGTCTCGTGTAAGTGTGTGTGTGCGCTAACTTGTCGTGTGTGTGTGCAGTTTCTATGCAGACTTTGGTCCTCTCAACATTGCCATGTTGTTCCGCTACTGCTGCAAACTCAACAAGAAGCTGAAGGTGAGATTCTCCTCCTCCTCCTTCTTATTCTTCCTCCTCCTCCTCCTCTTCTTCCTCCACCTCCTCTTCCGCCTCCTCCTCCTTCTTCTGCTTGAGGTCTTCCACACCAAACCTTTCTGTGTTTCTGTGACTAGTTTCCACTTCCTGTGACCCTTTGCAGTGCTGCTGCTGCATAGCAACAGGCTCAACACACACACACACACACACACACACACACACACACACACACACTGACAGGTGTGGCAGCCTCCACCCTGATGGAACACAGGTCACCTGTGTGTGTGTGTGTATGTGTGTGTATGTGTGTGTTTTTGGCTCCCTGCTGTGGCCCAATCAGAAGCGGCCGTGGCTTGGCTCTGCCCACCAGGCTGGTTTCTGTTTGCCATCGTCACCGTGGTGACCACATTCCTCTGGTGGGAGGAGGAGGGAGGGGGGGCGGGGCAACCAGAGAGTCTGGACGACCTGCAGAGGTCAAAGGTCACAGTCAGGAAGGAGGCGGAGCCTACTGGCTGGTCACGTGACCCCTCTCTCTCTCTCTCTCTCTCTGTGGTGCAGTCGTTCGCCCTGACCAGGAAGAGGATCGTCCACTACAGCAGCTTCGACCAGAGGAAGAGATCCAACGCTGCCGTGCTGATTGGAGGATACGCTGTGAGACACACACACACACACACACACTCTCTTACACACACACTCACCGCCCCCCCCCCCCCCCCCCCCAGGTGATCTACCTGCAGAAGAGCCCAGAGGAGGCCTACCGTGCTCTCATCTCTGGCTCCAACGCAGCATACCTGCCCTTCAGGTAGGAGCAGTCACATGACACACACACACACACACACACACACACACACACACACACACACACACACACACACACAGAGGTGTTTAACACCTGCAGGGGGAATTGTGGTGCTGATGTGTGACTGACAGGTTGTGTGTGTGTGTGCAGGGACGCCTCCTTTGGGAATTGCACCTTCAACCTGACGGTGCTGGACTGTCTGAAGGGCATCAGGAAGGTGAGCAGCTGCCCTCCTCTGATTGGCTGCCAGGGTCAGGAGGGCGGAGCCAACCCTGTGTGTGTGTGTGTGTGTGTGTGTGTGTGTGTGTGTGTGTGTCAGGCTCTGCAGCACGGCTTCTTTGACTTTGAGACCTTTGACGTGGACGAGTACGAGCACTACGAGGTGAGACTGCAGCGCCCCCTCTGGACTGGAGCAGTTTGACAAGAGAATGGAAGCCTTTCTTACCTGCACATTGTCTCCCCCCCCAAGCGGGTGGAGAACGGGGACCTGAACTGGATCGTCCCTGGGAAGCTGTTGGCCTTCAGTGGTCCTCATGCCAGGACCCGGGTGGAGAACGGTGAGTGTACGGGTCAGAACTGGAGGTCAGAAGTCAGAGGTCACTAACCCCCCTCCCCAACCCCCCCTGCAGGCTACCCCCTCCACGCCCCCGAGGCCTACTTCCCCTACTTCCGTCGGGGGGGCGTAGAGGCGGTGGTGCGGCTGAACAGGAAGCAGTACGACGGGCAACGCTTCACCGCGGGGGGCTTCCAGCACCACCACCTCTACTTCCTGGACGGCACCACCCCTAGTGACATCATCACACACCGCTTCCTCAACATCTGTGACAGCTGCCAGGGGGCGCTGGCTGTCCACTGCAAGGGTGAGACTGTCTGTCCGTCTGTCTGTTTGTATTACTGTCTGTCTGTACTACTGTCTGTCCGTCTGTCTGTCCGTCTGTCTGTTTGTACGACTGTCTGTCTGTACTACTGTCTGTCTGTCCGTCCGTCTGTCTGTCCGTCTGTACTACTGTCTGTCTGTACTACTGTCTGTACTGTCTGCCGGTCTCACTCTCTGTCCCTCCCTCCCAATGTCAGCTGGCCTGGGCCGGACAGGCACTCTGATTGGCTGCTACCTGATGAAGCAGTACCGCTTCACAGCGGCCGAGGCCATCGCCTGGACCCGGATGTGTCGGCCCGGCTCTGTGATTGGACCGCAGCAGAACTTCCTGTTAGAGTGAGTCCCAGCAGTCGCACTGACGACAGTGGCGTGCGGCGACTCTGTGGGGCCACCAGAGGGAGACGGGGTTCGAGTCATGTGACCGATGATGTCATCACCCCTCCCGTCCACAGGAAGCAGGCCGCCATGTGGTCGCTGGGAGACGCCGCTGCTCGCACTCTGGAAGGAGAGGGGGAGGGACAAGGGGCGGAGCCTCGCATCATCAGCAGGATGGCAGAGCTTAGCGTGAGCTCCGCCCACCTGTCACCACCACCACAAGGCCCCGCCCACAACAGCAGCAGCAGCAGCACCACCACCACCTTCAAGTCTCAGAGCAACGAGATTCTCATCCAGGTCTCACACACACACACACACACACACACACACACACACACACACACACACACACACACACAGGACAAGTTACCTCACACACTCACACACACTCTTGACCTTTGACCCCAGAGGGAGGCTGGAGACTCTATGACTCAGGGAGACAAGCTGAGAGCCTTGAAGGGCCGCCGGGCCACCACTGCTGGAGCGCTCAGGTACTGGGACCGGGACCAGAACCAGAACCAGGACCACTCAGCAGCCTGCTGCTGCGTGGCCGGAGCTTCACAACAGCTCCACCAATAAGGCTCTCTGTCTTGTTTCAGGATGGAGGAGATGAAGCTGCACAGCAGGTCAGCGTCGCAGCCGCTCAGGTGAGCAGTCAGGGGCGGGGCCTCAGCGGCCGGGAGCAGGGCCTGTGGTATGACCTCAGCTGTTCTGTGTGACAGGTCGTCGGTGGGGGTGGGACTCAGCCCCTCCTCCCCCCTCAAGCCCACCAGGTTCCCAGCATCCTCTGCTTCTGCTGCAGCCAAGAGGATCTCCAGGAGCCCCTCCTCCTCCCTGCCCACCACCAGGAGGTCAGTGACCCCCCCCCCGTGACCTCACCGTGACATCAGCCATGACACAACACTACAAGAGAGGCTGTTCCCCAAAACGACCTCACTTCCTGCCCTGTCAGCTGACCCCGTCCCCTCCCCTGTGCTCTGTCCTCAGCTCTGGATTGGCCAGCTCTCTGACTGATCTATACTCGGCCCACCTGGAGGAGGATCGGACCTACCTGGCCCCCTTCCCCCCCGCCTTCACCCCCCTGGCCTCCTCAGCCTCCTCCAGGTCGCGACCTCAGGAGCCTCGTGCTGCGTTCAGGGCCCCGTCAGGACGCAACCTGAGCCGCTCCATACCTGTAAGTCCTCTCGCCTGGCAGCAGCAGCTAAGCCCCGCCCCCCACACTCTACTTCCCGTCACCAGTTTAGCATTTTGCTTACTTTTAGCGTTAGCTTAGCACCAACACTGAAAACAGCCATGCAGGAAGTGACCTGGATTCCTGCTGCGGCAGTGCCGCTGTTGGCCTTGTGGTGGCGCTGTAGAGCCTCACAGTCGACCTCCCACTGGCCCCACCCTCCTGCATGACCACATGACTCACCTGGCTTCTCTCTCTCTCTCTCTCTCTCTCTCTCTCTCTCTCTCTCTCAGTCCCTTCAGAGCCAGTATGGGCGCTACTAGAGCAGCGGCGCCCCCTACCTGAGGACCCATTACCCACAATCCCCCTGTGTGGAGGGGGTTGGGGCGTTGTATATATTATATATGGTGTACATATGATGTCACAGACTGGTTGGATTTTATATTGCGACGCCGGAAGAAAGGTTTTAACTTTGAAGAGCAACAGTGTTTTAACTTCCTGCCAACGGGACAACGTGATTGGCTAGCAGTAAGCCAGTCAGCAGCAGCAGCACAGAAGGGACGACAACCTCAGGTGTGTGTGTGTGTGTGTGTGTGTGTGTGTGTGTGTGTGTGTGTGTGTTGAACTTGGGCAGTGATGCAGAGATGAATTGACCTTCAGTTCAATATTGAGCTCCAGTGTGCATTGATTATTACTGACGATGAGTGATGATGATTGACAGGTGGTGATTGACAGGTGTGTGTGGTGATTGACAGGTTCTGTGAAGATGTTTTAGTCCTTATTTCATCGTCTCGGCTGCTCCATAATAATAATGATAATAATGAAGGTGGTGATTTGTTTTGCTTTGAACTGAATCACACGGAGTTTGAACTGAATCACACTGAGTCTGAGTCTTTGCTCGGAATTTATTCACGACTAAAATCGTTTACAGATAATAATAAAAATGACTGCACTAACGAGTCGAGTGTGTCCTGCCTCCTGATTGGTCGGTGGCTGCAGCTGTTGTGTGATTGGTCAACTTGAACGATTCCTACTGACCAGGCAGGGTGTTGCATCATCACCGCTGTTTCACCTCCTGTTTGTGACGACGCTGAGTCCAAAGTCTAGACGGCTCTGGTTCTGGTTCAACACGCCTGGTCTGTTTTCTGCCGCACTGACACCTTTCAACTAAAAAAAATAAAAATCAATCAAAAGCCATCAAAACAGAAAAACATCAACACACTGTGTCAAAGGTCTCAATGGGAACTTGTGATCAAAGCTCAGCAACATTGCAGTCACATCACTCAGTGGCTACATTGTAACGATATCAAAGATATTTTACACTTCATTGATGAAGATACAAAATATTCCAATTAACAAGAATACTATGACATTGTTGTGTATGTGCGAGGTCATTGGTCACCCGGTACATCAGAATATCAGCAGAGCTTCATGCCAGACGCTCAACAGCTTCATATTGCACACAAACTAAATCCAATTTCAAATGAAAACAAACTCATCAAACTGAATCAAGCCGGAATTCAGCTTCAGTCCTCTAAAAGCATTGGACAAACGCGTCGTCAATATAAGAAACAACCCGAATTAAATGTCGACGTGAGTGCGGAGTGGCTGTTGGAGCCGACACTGCATGGTCATCGTGTTTGTGTGCCAGCGCGCGAGACACTGGCGCACTGCACTGCACTGCACTGGCTGGCGAAACACTGCATGCGCTGGGTAATGAGTTTTCATTTTTACCGCGATGAGATGTAAGCTAATGTTAGCTTTAGCTTGATAGCCGTGGCTTCTCGCAAAACGCTCGCCTATCTGAGCACAAAAGTGATTTTAAACAGTGACTCGTTCGGACACCGCCGTTAAACTCACTTCAGAGTGAGGTCGTTGACCGCAGACCCCCTGGTTCTGAGTCTAATCCTCCTCTTCTGTGGAGACTCTTCTTCTTCTACTACTACTAATAATAAATGTGGATTGCAACGCTTTCTGGTACATTGCGCCAACTAATGTACAGGAGGAGCAAGGAGTCAATAGGTGTCACTAATGCGTCATTATGGAACCCACCGGAGTTCTAGGAAAACCCCGGCTGCTCACCACAGGGGGGAGGCAGAGGGCAGGTTTCCAGTGGTTTCCAGTGTGAGCACAGAGCAGGGCACTGATTGGCTCATAGTTTTGACCACAGACGAGTTCGAGTCCTTCACCAAAACCAAAAGCACCACTTTTAAATTCAGTGCCTGGAGATTTTTACATTTTCACCCATTGAAAACTTGAGGGTTTATGAAACTGTGCCGTGGGTCAACCAAGAGCTGCAGACGCTTTGGTTGTCGGTGGCCGAGGACAAAGGTCAAAGGTCGCTGGACGGAGGACCCCGCAGTTTAAAAGTCTCCTTGGTTGAACGGCTGATGGTCGCAGCACCAAGCGACTAGCGAAGCATCAAGGGCCACAAAGCCGCAGTGAAGAGAAGAGAAAGAGTGTTGTAGGTTTGTTCAGCCACATGGATGTTGACAGGTTGACTGACTTCACTGCAAAGAAAACAAGAACATGAGCAACTTTCATTCCTTTCTTTCTTTCTTTCTTTGAGCCCAATCAGTTTCTAATGAAGAGAAAATGCATGAAAATACTGCCAGTCTTTGTCAAACAGCAACAAGAGAAACTTGAACACTCCACTCTTCTATTTATACACACATGACACACGCTTAACACTGCACATGCTACAAAACAACAGTTGGACCTGTCGGAGAGGAAAATCTCAACTGGATCATCGCCTGATTTCACTGCAGTTGTTCACTGTGGTTGCTCTTATTGCTCCATAAAGCTCTTTAGTTGTGTTTAGAAACTAAGTTGGGCTGAAACAATCAAAGTGGGAAGACATCAGATCAGCCAATAAGAAGATGACTCGGCACTTTAGACACGCAGGCCTGACACAACTGCAGAAAGCAACAGCAAAGGCTTTTAATGCAGCGAGCCCACACATTGCATATTTCAGTACAAGCAAAAGAGACCACAGTTCATGCTCTCTCTCACACACACACACACACACACACACACACACACACACTGCCACTTCCCTTCTCGGAATGAGTCAAGATATTAGAAGCCCCGTCCCCCTGTGCTCCCTGCAGTCAATCACAGCCCTGACTGGTCGTTTCCTCTCCTTCAAGTCAAACTGGTTTCGTTTCTCACGTCAGTCAGCCAGTCAGTCAGTCAGCCAGTCAGTCAGTCAGTGGCTCTCAGAGGTGAAATGGCTCAGGCAGCAGCTCAGCTGGACCGAAAAATTATATCTTGTTCCCTCTGTCTGGATCTTCTCAAGGATCCAGTGACCACTTCCTGTGGACACAACTACTGCAGGAAGTGTCTCCAACACCACTGGGATGCAGAGGAGGAGAGGAGAGTCTACAGCTGCCCTCAGTGTAGCAGGACCTTCACACCAAGGCCTGTCCTGGAGAAGAACACCCTGTTAGCAGCTCTAGTGGAGACCCTGGAGAAGACTGGACTCCAAGATGCTCCTGCTGATCACTGCTATGCTGGAGCTGGAGATGTGGCCTGTGATGTCTGCACTGGGAGGAAACTGAAGGCCATCAAGTCCTGTCTGGTCTGTCGGGCCTCCTACTGTGACTCTCACCTCCAGCCTCATCGTGATGCTGCTCCCCTACAGAGACACAAGCTGGTGGAACCCAGCCAGCAGCTCCAGGAGAACATCTGCCCTCGTCACAATGAGGTGATGAAGATGTTCTGCCGCACTGATCAGCAGGACATCTGTTATCTCTGTCCTGTGGATGAACATCAAGGTCACGACAGTGTCAACAGCAGCAGAGAGGACTGAGAGGCAAAGAGAGCTGGAGGAGACCAGGCAGAAGATCCAGCAGAAGATCCAGCACACAGAGGAAGACCTGAAGGTGCTTCAGAAAGAGGTGGAGTCCATCAACGGCTCTGCTGATAAAGCAGTGGAGGACAGCGAGAAGATCCTCACCCAGATGATCCGTCTGCTGGAGAAAAGAAGCTCTGAGGTGCAGCAGCAGGTCAGATCCACACAGGGGGCAGCAGTGAGTGGAGTCAAAGAGCTTGAGAAGAAGCTGGAGCAGGAGATGATGGAGCTGAAGAAGAGAGACGCTGAGCTGGAGAAGATCTCACACACACTGGACCACAGCCAGTTTCTCCACAGCTTCTCGTCACTGCCAGCACTCAGTCCGTCTCCAGACTCCTCCAGCCTGAAGATCCGTCCTCTGAGATACTTGAGGACGTGGCAGCAGCTGTGACCAAGCTGAGAGATGAAATACAGCAAGTTCTGATGGAGACTCAGACAAACATCTCATGGACAGTGAGCAACGTTGATGTTCTACTGAAGGTACCAGAACCCAGGAGCAGAGAGGACTTCCTCAGATGGTCACCTCAAATCACTCTGGATCCAAACACAGTGAACAAACATGTGTTATTATCTGAGGAGAACAGAAAAGTGACATTCATGGAGGAAGTTCAGTCTTATTGTGATCATCCAGACAGATTCACTGACTGGTATCAGGTCCTGAGTAGAGAAGGTCTAACTGGACGATGTTACTGGGAGGTGGAGTGGAGAGGGGGGAGGGTTGAGGTAGCAGTGGCCTACAGGAACATCAGCAGAGGGTCACTGGAAAGTGGATTTGGATACAGTGACAAATCCTGGAGTTTATATTGTCTCTCAGGTGGATATGAGTTTCGTCACAACAGCATCATCACTGATGTCTCAGGTCCTGAGTCCTCCAGAGTGGGAGTGTACCTGGACCACACAGCAGGTCTTCTGTCCTTCTACAGCATCTCTGGAACCATGGAGCTCCTCCACAGAGTCCAGACCTCCTTCACTCAGCCGCTATATGTTGGACTTCGTGTTGTTGGTTCAGGTTCTTCAGCTGTGTTGATGAAAGTGTGACTGAAGTCGTCAGAGAGACTCTGAGCTGAATTCTCACCTTTGATTCTTCTTCTGTCTTCACGTTTGCTGCCCAGTGTCTCCGGCTGTCAATCATAGGGTGGGAGGGGCCTTCTGACTGTTGATCCGTTTGTCAACAATCAGATGAATGCATGTAAATATTGTAAGAGAATTTCGTCTTTTGATTCTGCTTGTTGGCTCAATGTGACAATAATAGTCAATCAATAAGTCATGAAATATGCCATCAGTCTATATTGCACAACAATGTCAAGTCAATGATCAAGTGTTGAATTGAAGCAATAAAGCAACAAGACGATCCAGATAGTCTCTGCTTGTTAGTAGATTTCACACACACACACACACACACACACACACACACACACACACTGACACTCTCTCTCTCACACACACACACACACACACACACCCCGACACACACACTCACTCACACACACACACACACACACACACACACACCCCGACACTCTCTCTCTCTCACACACACACACACCCCGACACACACACACACACACACTCTCACACACACTCACACA
>NW_027466134.1:6170000-6187500 GCF_046127955.1 Nelusetta ayraudi
TGGGACAGCGCCACCAGCTGGTGTGCCGGGTCAGCGGCTGCCCCTCGGCCCCCGTCCTGTCTTGGTCTCTGCTGGAGGACCGCCCCCTCACCGCCCGGGTGGCGACTAATGGCACTCACTCAATGCTGACCTTTGACCCCGTGCTGCTAGAGGACGAGGGGGCGCTGGTGTGCAGGGCCAGCTGTGGGAGGGAGAGTCGGCAGAGCAAAGTCCTGGTCCAGGTCTACTGTGAGTAGGGGGCGGGGTCACCTGGTCACATGACCCAACAGGAAGCAGTTTAACCACAGTGAGGTTGATGTGAAGCAAGCGTCTTGTCTGATTGGCTGCTGTGTGTGTCCCACCCCCAGCCTTCCCATCAGCCCCGGTGATTGTAGCGGAGGCCCCGCCCACGGTGGGGGCGGAGTCCCAACTCATCTGCCAAGTGTGGGGGGTGCACCCGGCCCAGCTGCTGAGCCTCACCTGGCTGCAGGGGGGCGCTGAGGTGCAGGGAACACCTGCCTCTGGTTCTGACCCGGTCCAGTCGCAGTACCACTTCCTGCCAGCAGGGGGAGACTCTGGCGCCACCATCAGCTGCAGGGCGACGCTGGAACTGCAGCAGCTGCCAGCCGACACCAGGACCAGGGAGGCCAGCATGGTCCTCCAGCCCCTCTGTGAGTCCTCCACCTAGGTTTAGGACCAGGTCTCAGTCCAGGACCAGGGCAAGGACCTGGCTTTAGGGCTCTGGCTGGGACTAGGACCAGGGTCAGGACTAAGATCAGGTCTAGGATTTGGTCGCAGTCCAGGACTAAGACTAGGACCATGACCAGAACCTGGTCTCAGCCCAGGACTAGGAACAGGAGTAGGACTAGGAATAGGACCTAGTCTCAGTACAGGACCAGTTCCACGACTAGGACTAGGACCTAGGACTAGAACTAGAACCTGGTTCAGTCCAGGACCAGTTCCAGGACCAGGACTAGGACCAACACAAGCACTTGGGCTTGGACTACGTCTAGTCTCAGTCCAGGAGCAGTAAAAGGACCTGCAGGTAGTGCTGGCCCTGGTTCTGAAGCTGGCCCTGGTCCAGGTCTAAGTCCAGGTTTAGGTCCTAGTCCAGGTTCTGGTCCTGGTCTTTACTAGGTGTTGTCATGGAGATGAAGACAGAACCACTCTCTGACTCCTCCCCTTCCTATTGTAGCTCCGCCCACAAACACCTCCCTGCAGGTGAGTCCAGGTGAGGAGGTGCTGGAAGGTCAAGAGGTCACCGTCACCTGCAGCTCTGACGGACCTCCGCTCCCTTCGCTACTGCTGAGGTCAGAGGGGGCGGGGATTCTCCGCTCTGGCCCCGCCCCACTCTCTGTGACGCTGCTGTTGAATGGCTCCGCCCACTTCTACTGCCTGGCGTCCAATCCGCTCGGAGCGCAGCAGGTCAGCAGGGCCGTCAGGGTGGCAGGTATGACATCACTTCCTGTGTCTAGTAGGCCCGCCTCCAGCCAGGTGAGGTTGCTCTCTGAAGGCTCTCCCTCCCTCCCTCCCTCTCTTTCTCAGCCAGCCCTCTGAAGGTGTCTCTAAGCCCCGCCCCCCCAGCGCCCCTGGGAACCCCGCTAGTGCTCACCTGCAGGGCCTCAGGGTGTTCCCACCCCCCGACACTCACCTGGAGGAGGCTGGACCAGAACCAGACCCTGCTCCAGGGGACACAGCCAGGGGGACTAGGAGGACCAGGACCAGGAGTACCTGGAGAACCAGGAGAACCAGGTGAACCAGGAGGACCAGGAGAACCTGGAGTTTCTGGAGACCCAGGAGAATCTGGAATAGGAGGACCAGGAGGACCAGGGCCAGAGGAGACGGTGTCCCTGCTGACCTTGGAGGATGTGGACCTCCAGGACCAGGGCGACTACAGCTGTGTGGCCCAGTGTGGGCCGGTAGTCCGGACCAGGACGGTCCAGGTCCAGGTCTTCTGTGAGTCGAGCACCGTGTCTGGGCAGGTGTCTGTGGGCGGGGCCAGACCCAGGAAGTGATGTCGTCAGGTGGTGGGGTCTGGCTGGCGTCCATGTGTCCCAGCGGCCCTGAAGGCCTCAGCTGTGTTTTTGTCTTGCAGCGTTCCGGTCCGGACCGGTCCTGTTGGACCCTGGCCCCGCCTCCCTGGGCCAAGAGCTCCATCTCCGCTGTGACCTGAGCGGCCTGGTCTGGGCCAATCAGGTGAGGATCCAGTGGCTGGTGGGCGGGGCCACGCTGAAGACGGAGACCAGCGGTGTGGATGGGTCCGCCCAGCAGAACCTCTCCTCGCTGCTGCAGCTGCAGGTGGAGCAGAAGCAGCTGCTGGTCACCTGCAGGGCGGCGCTGCTGCATCAGGACGGAGCAGAGCTGCTGGCCTGGAACTCCAGCCTCCAGCTGCTGGTCCACTGTGAGCATGACCTCTGACCTTTGGCCTCTGACCTCACTGACCTCCAGCCTGGAACTGCTGGTCCACTGAGCTCTCTGTCCTCCTCAGATCCTCCAGGTGGCGCCGCCCTGCTGCTGAGTCCAGGTGAGCAGGTGGACGAGGGCCAGCCAATTAGCTTCAACTGCCGGGCTGACGGAGCTCCGCCCCCCAGCCTGGTGCTGAGCAGGGAGGGGGCGGAGCTTGAGAGGACAGGCCCTTGCCCCTCGTCCTCCCCCACCTCCTTGCCCTCTTCCCCCTCCTCCTCCTTTCTCTCCTTCCACCTGAGCGCCGCCTTGCTGGCTGACTCCGCCCACTACAGCTGCCAGGCCACCAATCAGTACGGCTCCCAGCTGGTCAGCAGCTTCCTGACCGTCAGAGGTACTTCCTGTTTTCGCTCAACTTCCTGTACTGATTCCACTTCCTGTTAGCACCCCACTTCCTGTGAGCACCTCACTTCCTGTTTCCACTCCACTTCCTGTCCTGCCTCCACTTCCTGTGTGAAGGATGATGGGAGGGAGCCTTGCACCTTGCAGTGTCTCTGGCTGCTTCCTTGAGCTTCTTTACCTTCTTCATCTTCAGTGAGCTGTGGTGGAGGTCAATTGTGTGACGTACCAGCTAGAGGTCAGTTGGAGGTCAGCTGGAGGTCAGCAGTGTTCAGGCTGTGTTTTAAGCCCCTCCCCCACCACCACCACACAGCTGCATTCCAAACAGCACTCTGCTCCTCGGCCTCCAGCTGAGCTTCTCGTCTTCTGATTGGTCAGAAGGTTCCTCTAAAAACATTGGTCCGTTAAACCCCTGTGGAGCTGAAGCTTCCTCTCAGGCAGGGGGCGGGGCCAAAACTCAAGGTCAAACGCAAGTGCATCTGCATTCCAGCTGAGGAGCAAACAGCAGGAACTTCCTCAGGCCTCTGACTCCTCCTCCTCCTCCTCCTGCTCCCTCCGCTCCTTTGATTCTGACTTGTCCTCCTCCACCTCCTCCTCCTCCTCCTCCTCCTCCTGGTCATGTGACTCTCTCCTCCTCCTGCTCCTCTCCTCCTCTGATTCTGACTTGTCGTCGTCCTCCTCCTCCTCCTCCTCCTCCTCCTCCTCCTGGTCATGTGACTCTCTCCTCCTCCTGCTCCTCTCCTCCTCAGCTCCACCCAGGGAGACGGTGGTGGAGGTTCTGCCGTCCAGGGAGGTGCAGGAGGGAGAGGATGTGACGGTGCTGGTCCGGGCAGTGGGCTGGCCCCCCCCCACTTCCCACCTGAGGAAGGTGGTGGGGGAGGGGCCGCAGGGGGCGGGGCTCGGCTTGCCCGACGGCTCCTTCCTGCTGCGCCGGGTGACGGCCCACCACTCGGGGGCCTACCAGGTCAACGTGTCCAACCAGCTGGGCTACCAGCTCACCGCCTTCAGCCTCAGGGTCAGAGGTCAGTGACCCCTGTGACCCCAGCCAACCCCCCTACCAGGTGGCACTCACCTCTGCTCAGAGTCTCTGATCCCTCTCTCTCTCTCTCTCTCTCTCTCTCTCTCTCCCCGCTCCAGGGGCGAGCAGCAGCGCCCCCCCACTCACGGCGGTCCTGGTCCCAGTGGTGTGCAGTGTGGCCGTGCTCGCTGCCGCCGCCCTGCTGGTGGACCACCTGAGGAGGTCCAGGAAGAGGGGCTTCTACCAGCTGCCGCACTGCTCCTCCCACCCCCAGCAGCAGCAGCGCCACCAGGTGGCACAAAGCCAGGTGGCCACTGTCTTCTGACCCACACCCCCTGGCCACGCCCCCTGTGACCTCTGACCCCCCAGCGCCTCATATACTGTACACTGTGGCTGTGTCTCAGTTCAGGGTCTGCATCCTTCGGTTAAAATGTGACTGTTAATGCTGAGTAGTGGTTAGCTTGATGCTATGAAAACGTCACTTCCGGGGTTGGCCAGCAGGAGGCAACGGCGGCGAAGCAACCAGGAAATGTGGTCGCTGGGGAGGCGGGGCTTTCTAAGGAACCGGCCAATGGAGCAGGACCCAGCCCACGAAGGATGCAGACCCTGAATTGAGACACGGCCAGTGACACCTGTAAATTCCCCCAAGGTCACCTGGTCAACACTGCATCACATGACCCTCCTTCACTCTCCCTCCTTCATTGAACTGATCGCTGAATCTCTGAATCACTGAGTCACTGAGTCACTGAATCACTAAATCACTCTTCACTTCAATGCTGCTGGTTGTGATTGTTGTGAGTCTCTGACACCATGATGTTCTTCTCTTGTGCGTCTTATTAAAGATATTTTTAATAATTCTGACTGTGGGTTTGATTTCTGTCTGGCTCAGCAGCAGCAGGAGGAGGAGGTGATGGAGTAGTTGGGGGAGGAGGAGGGAGAAGGTGAATCAGGAGGACAAGGAGGTGGAGGAGAAGGAGGAGCAGCTCCTCACAGGAACTCCAGGATCAGCAGCTTTGCTGGCAGCGTCGTCCTTGTTTTGTTTCCATCTGATCCTGGGGAGATGAGCTGGCCCCGCCCCCTTGACTGGCCCCACCCCTCCGCTGGCCAGGACACCTGAGATGGGTCAGTCTGGGTCAAGGCCCTCTGTGGGGGACAGCGTGCTGTTTCAAGCCCCCCATCCCCCACTGTGTGTGTGTGTGTGTGTGTGTGTGTGGTGCAGTCTAACTCCTGGCAGCACTGCTGCACTCTAACAGGCTGAACCAATGGATTCCCGTCGCCATGGAGACAGCGAGGTGTGAAGAGGCTCTGTGTGGAGGAGCCTGCTGAGGGTGGACGAGGCGTTCAGGGACCTCTGACCCTGCAGGGAGCCTCTACTGCTGTGTCTTGTCATTTTAATCTGCTGCTCCACTGGTATTTCCTGTGAGGGGGAGGAAAGGGGAGGGAGGAGGCGCAGTGTCTTCACTGTCCAGCAGGGGTCACACTGACCCCCCTTCCCTCCCAGGACCAGGGGCCAATCACAGCAGCCCTGACCGGCCTCTGTCCTCCCGTCTCTATTGACCCTTGAACCCTTGAAGGCAGCAGCAGCAGCAGCAGGGCCAAGCACCCCCCGCCCCCCCAACCCCCCAGGTGACCGATCACTTCCTCATCCTGTTCATAGTCTGACCAATCATTTCTACTTCCTGTCACTTCCTGCCCCCATGGTAACCTCAGCAGTGTTTGGTCGCCATGAAAACCAGAGAAGCACTCGTGTCATTGTAGTTGTAGTTGTAGTTGTCACCCGCACCACAAGCTTGTGCTCAGTGCTGCAGTCTCACTGCTGCCTGCTGATGACTGGAGGTCGTTGAACTGGAGCTGCAGAGAGACAGCGTGAGGCTCTGGCGCTCCCTGCTGGAGCTGCAGCAGCAGCAACAGCGGTAGTAACAGCAGCAGTAGTAACAGCAGCAGCAGCAACAGCGGTAGTAACAGCAGCAGTAGTAACAGCAGCAGCAGCAACAGGAGCAGCAGTAACATCAGTAACAGTAACAGTAACAGCAGCAGCAGCAGTAACAGCAGTTACAGTAACAGCAGCAGCAGCAACAGAAGCAGCAGTAACATCAGTAACAGACAGCAGCAGCAGCAGTAACAGCAGCAGTAACAGCAACAGTAACAGCAGCAGTAGCAGCAGCAGTAACAGCAGTCAGTCACCTCAATCTCACACTCCACCCACCCTACAAGTGGAGCCCTCAAGCAGCACCGGGGCCGGGTCAGAACACACACACACACACACACACACACACACACACACACACCTCCCATGGACAATATTGACTATTGATAAAGTCTCATCGTCTCTTCGCTGATATTTAAATGGGTTTCAAACTTCCTGAAAAGCTCTGGAGAAAATCTCCTGCTTCTCCAGTCCAGCCGAGCACTCACAGCTGCTGCACCTCCAGGAGCATCACCGCCACAGCTGCTGCCCCTCCAGGACCTTCATCTCACAGCTGCTGCAACTCCAGGAGCATCATCACCACCGACCCTGCTCTCACCGATGACGAGCTCCAGAGGCCCCAACAGAGCGGGAAGCTCCTTCCAGCTGCTCCTGCAGCAGCAGCAGCAGAATGTGAGGAACCTCTTGGTTCACTGTGTTGGTGACCATGTTTCAAGCATTAAAGTGGTGTTGTTTCTCGTGCAGGCCTCTCCCACACACACTGAGCAGCCGAGGAGCAGCAGCAGCAGAGGTTATTTCCTGTGAGTGTCGAGACGCAGCAGCGTGTTCACTTCCGGTGTCGAAGCAGCCGCAGCAGCAGATTTGTTGCTGTTCTTCTTCTTGTCGCTCAGCTCGCGTTCTAAGAAGCGCGGCGCCGCCTTTTATTGTGAAAGGCAGCCCGACCGGAAGTCAACACTAGCATATCGTAGCTAAGTCCCTTCCTTCCCGGCTGAGTGAGTGAGTGAGTGAGCGAGTGTGTGTGTGTGCGTGGATGTGTGTGTCCGTGTGTGAACATGCTCCCGTTATCCGTCAAAGACGACGAGTACAAACCCGCCAAGTTCAACCTGCTGCTCAAACTGTCGGGATGGTTCAGGTACAGAGCTAACTGGCTGCTAACTAGCCGCTAGCTCACACAGCTGGCTCAGCTGGGAGGCTACTAGCACCGGGCTATCTGGCACAACTATTGTCCGTGTGTGTGTGTGTGTGTGTGTGTGTGTGTGTGTGTGTGTGTGTGTGTGTGTGTGTGTGTGTGTGTGTGTGTGTGTGTGTTTGACACGCTGCTAACTAGCAGCTCCGGCGGTGTGTTGTTGTGCCAGCGGGCAGCCCAGGTCCCGGTCCCGGTGGTCCTGGGGCTCTAACGGTGTGTGTGCCGTGTGTGCAGGTCGATCCTCGCCGACAAGACGTCCCGGAACCTCTTCTTCTTCCTCTGCCTCAACCTGTCGTTCGCCTTCGTCGAGTTGACCTACGGCATCTGGAGCAACAGGTTAGTTACTCCAGTTAGCATCACTGCTAACCGCTGCTACTGCTGTCAGGATGTGCCACGTATGTGTTAGCGTGTGTGCGTGCGTGCGTATGATGATGATGATGGTGGTGATGATGATAGTGATGGTCAGACCAAGAGGAAGTGAAACTGTGAAACAACTTATGTGTTGTTGTACGTCAATAGTTGTGGTCACCTACTAAAATTAGCGAGCGACTCTGTGACGTCACCGTGGTTACACTTTTAACATAAAGTTAACTTTATCTTGAAATTATTTTCCTCTGCGTTCCGTCGATTTTGAACGGGATGTGACGTCACTACGGAGCCAGTTGATGAGCGGTTCATTCAATCATTAGCTCACAGCTAATAGCAGTGCGGCTGATTGACACCGTAAACACATTTAGTACAGGATGATAGTAATGAAGACGACGCTATGGGGGCGGGGCCACTGTGTGGACAGTCCTATTGGAGGTGTCAGTCATCAAGTCAGTGATGGGCTCTGTGGGTGGAGGAGGTGCAGGAGGAGGTGGTGCAATAAGTAGTAGAGGAGGAGGAGGAGGTGCAGGAGGTGCAGGAGGAGGAGGTGCAGCCAGAGGCTGTCTCACCTCAAATATTGAAACTTCCTGTGTGAAGGTGTCACATCTCCGTCGCCACCCTGCAGGACGCCCTCTGAACAAACATTGACTCCACATGATCACAGTGCTGCTTTAATTAGGGCAAACACCACACACACACTCACACAGACAGTGCAGCAGCAGCAGCAGTCGGTGAAGATGGTGATTCAGTGTAATGACAGTCAGCCTGGAGGAGGAGGAGAGGGAGGGGCTTAGAAGGCACGATGAGGATGTTGTGTCCCTAACGTGTGTGTGTGTGTGTGTGTGTGTGTGTGTGTGTGTGTGTGTGTGTGTGTGTGTGTGTGTGTGTGTGTGTGTGTGTGTGTGTGTGTGTCTGTCAGTCTGGGTCTGATCTCAGACTCCTTCCACATGTTCTTCGACTGCACGGCTCTGCTGGCCGGCCTAGCCGCCTCCGTCATCTCCAGGTGGAGGTCCAACGACTGCTTCTCCTACGGGTCAGTGCTGCTCTGGTCCTGGTCCTGGTCCTGGTTCTGCAGAAACTCACTCTGTGTGTGTGTGTGTGTGTGTTCAGGTACGTCAGAGCAGAGGTTCTGGCTGGCTTCGTCAACGGACTCTTCCTTATTTTCACAGCATTCTTCATCTTCTCTGAAGGAGTCGAGGTAACACACGCACACGCTGTCATCCTGAAACCTCTTGGAACTGTGGTGGCGCTGCAGTACAGGCTGCTGCCAGCAGGGGGCAGCCTGAGCTAAGCTGTGTGTGTGTGTGTGTGTGTGTGTGTGTGTGTGTGTGTGTGTGTGTGTGTGTGTGTGTGTGTGTGTGTGTGTGTGTCAGAGAGCCCTGGAGCCCCCTGATGTCCACCATGAGCGGCTGCTGCCGGTGTCAGTGGCGGGGCTGCTGGTCAACCTGGTAGGGGTGTTTGTCTTCCAGCACGGAGGTCACGGACACTCGCACGGAGGAGACGGAGGTGGGTGAGGGAGGAGGGGGGGGTGCAGCTGCCCCCTGATGGATGCTAAGCTCACTGCACTGCATCTCCTCAGGTCACGGGCACAGCCACTCACTGTTCAACGGCAGTGTGAACCACGGACACAGCCACGGAGGTCACGAGCACTACGGCAAGCACGGCCACAGTCACCACCATGGAGGTCACGAAGGTCACGGCCACAGTCACGAGGGTCACGAAGGTCACGGCCACAGTCACGGGGGTCATGACCACGGTGAGTCCAGCAGCGCTCTGAGGGCCTCGACATGTTGACCTTTGACCACTGGGTCCAGCAGTGAGCAGGTGTGTGTGTGTGTGGTTGCAGGTGAGGTGTCGCCTCGCCACGACGGCTCCAGCAAACAGATCCTGCAGGGTGAGAGGTCACGACCAGCACTACCACATCCAGCCACCAGGGGGCAGCTGTAACGGTGTGTGTGTGTGTGTGTGTGTGTGTGTGTGTGTGTGTGTGTGTGTGTGTGTGTGTGTGTGTGTGTGTGTGTGTGTGTGTGTGTGTGTGTGTGTGTGTGCCCAGGTGTTTTCCTGCACATCATGGCTGACACTCTGGGCAGTGTGGGCGTCATCATCTCAGCGCTGCTCATGCAGAAGTACGACCTGATGATCGCCGACCCCGTCTGCTCCATGCTCATCGCCCTGCTCATCGGCATCAGGTGACCTTTGACCCCAGACACACACCAGCACATTGTGGAGCCGCCAGATCTCAATTCAGTCAGTGACCCCACACACAGCTGATCCATTGAGGAACAGGGTCACGCCCCCTCCGGTTTGAAACTGCAACAGAGGTTCCACTGGAGAACCTGGTCCAGTCTGGATCCTGGTCCCAGGCCTGTTCTGGTTCCACTCAGCTCTCTGGGGTTCTGATGGTGTTCTGGAAACACAGTGGTCAGATTTCCCAGAATCCTCTCTGCTGGGCTGCAGTCAGCTTCCTGTGGGGCCGCCCCCTGGAACTGTAGCGTGACATCATCACCTGACCTCTGACCCCTGACCTGTGCCCCCAGCGTGGTGCCGCTACTGCGGGAGTCCATCGGCATCCTGATGCAGAGGACCCCCCCCTCCCTGGACCACGCCCTGCCAGACTGCTACCAGAGGGTGAGCCCCGCCCCTGGCCCCGCCCTCCTCCTCTGACCCCACCCACTCACCCTCCCCATGTTGCCTTCAGGTGCAGCAGCTGCAGGGTGTGTACAACCTGCAGGAGCCTCACTTCTGGACGCTGTGCACCGACGTCTACATCGGCACGCTGAAGCTGCTGGTGGCCCCTGAAGCCGACGCCCGCTGGATCCTCAGCCAGACTCACAACATCTTCACACAGGTCCCTAAACGCACCACACAGCATCTTTACACAGGTCCCTGAACGCACCACACAGCATCTTCACACAGGTCCCCGAAAGCACCACACAGCATCTTCACACAGGTCCCCAAACGCACCACACAACATCTTCACACAGGTCCGTGAACGCACCACACCGCATCTTTACACACAGGTCCCTGAACGTACCAAACAGCATCTTCACACACAGGTCCCTGAACGCACCACACAGCATCTTCACACAGGTCCATGAACGCACCACACCACATCTTCACACAGGTCCCTGAAGGCAGCAGGGCTCACCTTCTTCCGACAGGTCCCTGAAGGCAGCGTGTGCTTCTCTGTGCAGGCGGGGGTCCGACAGCTGTACGTCCAGATTGAAACAGCCGGCATGTAGAAGCCCCGCCCCCTCGGACCAATCAGCTCCAGTCGGAGGGTGTGACTGTCACTGGAGGGAGTGTGTGGGGGTGGGGGAGGGGCCTGAGAACTGGACTCTCATGATGCTTCGGCTCAACACGTCCCAAATGTAAACCCCTCCCCCTTCCCTCCGCCCAGCAGCTCTTTATAGACTGGAGCAAAGCATTCTGGGTAAGTGCCTTCATCATGAATCAGAGACTATCTGGGACCCCCCCCTCCACCACCAGGACTCCGTCCCCTGCTGGATCTAGACTGTCTGTTTTTAACGTGCCAAACCATGTGACCAACCATGTGACCAACCATGTGACCAGACCAGGAGGCGGCGGCTCTGTTTTCTTTTATGTGTGTAATAAATGATTCTGATCACTGGCTTCCCTCCGTCTTTAATGATGACATCACACAGCAGCGTTTCCCATCATGCAGTGCAGCAGCAGCAGCAGTCTCAGGTCAGGACCAGTAGGTGGAGCTGTCGAGCGTCTGCAGCTGCTCCAGCGCCCCTGGCAGGGCGTGCACCCGCAGCATGTCCACCTCCAGGGGGTGGAGTCTCCCACTCACCACCAGCGAATGGAGCGGCCCGCCCAGGTCACATGACGCCAGCTGCTGCAGGGTGGCCACCTGGATCAGCTGGTTGTCGGCGCCAAGCCTGGCCACGCCCACACACAGCGTGTCCTCCGTCACACCTGCAGGGGCAGAGAGGACAGAGTGAGCCAAGGACTGCAGCTCTCCCAGAGTGTGTGTGTGTTTGCTCCACTCACCCAGCTCCGCCCCCTCCCCCTCCTCCGCCCTCCTCCTCTTGATGATGCTGATCAGCTGATTGGCTGCCTGGGACACAGTCATGAAGCGCGGTGGCTCGTAGATCTTCCTCCCCCTGGTGGGACAGACAGGAAGTGCTCTCAGGTCACATGACCCCAGCAGCAGGAGGCGGCTTCTGATTGGCTGCTCACCTCATCATGTTCTCCACACTCTGCTCCTTCACCTTGATGTCTGCAGGTGAGAGAAGATCAACTGGGTCACATGACCTAAATTTGAACATTTATACGTGGTGTCTTTGTCAGTAGATGGTGCTAATTTCAGCTGACTTCCCAGGAGGCTTTGCAGCAGCACGCAAAGCCTCCTGGGATACAGGAGGAGGTGAAGGATAGTAGCGGTGCAGCCTTGGTGCTAACAGCAGGGGGCATTTCAAGGGTGCATTTGGAGCCTCCTTCAGACTTCAGTGAATTGGGAGGAGCCTTCACGCAGTGCGAGGACACAACTGGCCTTCAAATGCAGCCTTCCAAGCATGCAGATCCTGAACTGAGACACAGCCTGTGTGTGTTTCTGAGTGAGATGGACTGAGTAGCAGCTGAGACACCAGCAGAGTGTGTGTGTGTGTGTGTGTCCCAGGGGTGTCATGAGTGTCAGTGTTGGTGATTAATGGGGTCTCTGATGCACAGACAAAAGAACAAAAGAATCTGGTAACCCTGAACGCACCACAGCTGCACCTTCCCAACAGTCAGTTCACCTTACCTGACAGAAATAAAACACAGCACAGAGGCCTGAGTGTGTGTGTCTCACCCAGCAGACACAGTGTGTGCTGTCCAGCCTTCCTGTTCTTGCAGATCTTGTCGTAGAAGCTCTCTGGTCTCCACGAGTCGCTCCAGAACACGATAGACACTGTCTCCCCAAAGTTATACAACTGACACACACACACAAGCAATGACTATCACAACACAGGAATCATCTGCCACCTCATTAGCATATTAACGACCCCCAGAGGAGCCACCGCCACCGTTAGCATCAACGCTAATGTGCTGCTTGCGGACACCTGGGTCCTGCCACCTGATTGGCTGCTGCGACAGCTCGCTGATGGATGAGCTCACGCTCAACAGCGCCATCAGCAGATGGGTCGCAGCCCACCATGGTTAGCCCCGCCCCCGACAGCACCCCCAGCCTCTGGCCCCGCCCCCCAGGTACCTGCAGGCCGCAGCAGCCCACGGCGTTGAGGACGGAGGCGTTGTGGACGACCCGGTAAGGAATCCCAGCATGCACTGCTCTCAGCACCAGGTCACTGTGAGTGGTGGCCCTGCAGCGCGACAACAAGCTCCCGTTGGACAGGACGGTGAGGGGGCGTGGCCTGTCGTTATCCAGAGAGCGGCACTCACCCGAAGGGGTCGCCCACCACCAGGAAGGCCACGTCGATTACATCAGCGTCCTTTAGGATCTCATTGGCTCCCTGCTCCACCAGCTCCCGGTCAGCCAGGATCACCTCCTTCCCATAGAGCTCCTCCTGCGGTTAGCATTAGCAGGGTTAGCATCATCGTCCCGCTAAACCTTTCCCCAGCCGGCTAACAGCGCTAAAGGCTGTGTTTTTGTTCCTCACAAAAAAAAAGTTATATTCATCCAGTGATTTGAACTTTGAAGCTATTTTCCAGTGAACTTCACCAGTTTTAGATGTTTTTTTAATCGCTGGATTTTCACACTGACTGTTCAAACGCTGAGAGGAGAGCCTGGCGCCCCCTGCAGTGAGACCGTATTTCTGTCTCTCAACACCTTTGCAAGATGAACGACACTTCCAATGTGCAGTGTTTTTGTCAACAACTGTATGTGTGTCACTGGTTTCTTGTGCTGAGTGATCATCAAACTGCTTCAGGAACGCAGTTCTCCTGCCTCGTGGCAGGGGGCGCTTGTGATCCAAGGGATTCTTCTTGCCACTGGGATGAAGGATAGAAAGTTGCCCCAGCTCGTGCCAACTGTTGCAGCTGCTAGCAGAGCATGACTGAAGACACTCGGGACTGTCTTGGCACTGGACTGCGTGCACTGGCATTGGAAGGCTGTTCAGAACGTCTAGGGTCGAGTTAGTGATGCTTCTGTTCAGCAGCAGCAGCAGCAGCAGCGGCGACTTCATTTATCAATAAAGTTACGACCATGACGATGTTTTTGAATTAAACCTGAAACAGAAGCCTTCACTGCTGCCAATCAATAAACCTAATATTGATGACGTCAGAGCCTCAGCAGCCGGGAACCTCAGCGCGCCTCACTGCTTGGAGTAGTCGTGACGTCACGTCGCCGAACGAGCAGCAGCAGCACGTGCAGTGAGACCACCTCCACCGGGGCGACGTCACGTTTTACTTACGTGACGTCATCTAAACACGACGGCGTTGACGGCCTCCCCCCCCCCCTTTTTGCGTTTCTCTCCATGCATCATAAAACCACCATTATTATTTTTAACTTCCGCGTTGGTAGTGGCCGCGTTGGTCAGCGCCAGGCGCGTGCTGACGTCACACGGGGGACTCACTCACCAGCGCCTCCTTGCCGACGGTGAGCAGCGAG
Organism: Nelusetta ayraudi; assembly: GCF_046127955.1. Taxonomy (NCBI): domain Eukaryota; kingdom Metazoa; phylum Chordata; class Actinopteri; order Tetraodontiformes; family Monacanthidae; genus Nelusetta; species Nelusetta ayraudi. Next base: position 6,183,853 of record NW_027466134.1, read on the forward strand.
GTGTAGGCCTCCAGGTAGACCCGCGCGCAGCCGCGCACGGCCCGCAGCCCCTTCACCGTGATGTCGGTGGCGTCTCCGAGGCCGAGGCCCACGAGGTAGAGCATCCCGCCGCTACCGATACACACACACACTGCACGACAGCCAAATCCGCGTTACGGCCGGGCGGAAGTCCCTCCCACCAGTTTCCTTTTCCGGCTTTTTTTTTTTTTTTTTTTTTTTTTTTTTTTTAATAATAAATAAAAACTTTATTTCTTCATATGCGCACCCACGCACGCGCACAAATATAGAAGACACCAAAATTAAAAAAAAAAGAATTGTGTACTGAGCCCGAAGTTCAAACATTATTTCTGAAAAGGTTCTGTCCTCACTGTCTGATACAGGCTTTCATTATTAAAAGTTCATTGAATGTTCGATCTGTCTGTCTGTACACCAAAATAAATGATTAATAAAAATAATAGTTCACAGAAATATATTCTGCCCATAACAAATCTGACACAAGTTTAAAACCAATTAAAACCATGTGGTTGTTTTTAAACTAAGTATTCATTCTATTTTTCTTGAACCTACCGCAACATAAGGAGGAAGAGTGAGGAAGAGATTTAAGCATCAAGAAATAATTCCTACATGAACAGATGAAGAGAGAGGGAGAGAGAGAGAGAGAGGGAGAGAGAGAGACAGAGAGAGACAGACAGACAGAGAGAGAGGTGATGGGATGTGGAACTCCTGAATCCTTCTGCTATCACATCACAGTCGCTGCGGTTCCAGTTCACTGGAGCCCGGCGTGTCATGATGTCCCTGAATGCAACACTCTGCAGCGCTTGAATTGTTGTTGTTGTAAGAGGAGGAGGAAGAAGCAGAAGAAGAAGCAGCAGCAGCAGTGTCTCCAGTGTGACAGTGAAGTGATGCCTCTGTCTGCGGGAGGATCTTTGGCACAGCGACCTGCTGCACACACACACACACACACACACACACACACACACACACACACACACACACACACACACACTGGCTGTGTCTCAGTTCAGGCTCTGCATGCTTGGAAGGCTGCATTTGAAGGCCAGTTGTGTCCTCGCACTGCGTGAAGGCTCCTCCCAATTGAAGTCTGAAGGAGGCTCCAGATGCACCCTTGAAATGCCCCCTACTGTTAGCACCAAGGCTGCACCGCTACTATCCTTCACCTCCTCCTGTATTCCAGGAGGCTTTGCTTGCTGCTGCAAAGCCTCCTGGGATCCTGGGAAGTCAGCTGAAATTAGCGCCATCTACTGGCAAAGACACCACGTATAAATTTAAGTATTGAAATTTCACATCAAATATTCAGTTTTTAACGTAGGGTTTTTACTGATTTGAACATCCAACCAACCAATGGTTAGCTTGATGCTATGAAAACGTCACTTCCGGGGTTGGCCAGCAGGAGGGAACGGCGGTGACGCAACCAGGAAGTAAGCTGAAGGCGAGACCGTCCCGTGTGGTTACCGGGGAGGCGGGGTTTGGGTTGGTCCTTCTGGGCCGGGTCCTTCAGACGGAGGACGCTTCCTTCCAAGGATGCAGACCCTGAATTGAGACACAGTCTTGGAGAGCAAGAACAACATGGACCATGTGACCACAACACCGGTGGGAGGAGCTCAGCCCCCTCACCCCCCCGCCCCCCCCCCCCCCTCCATCCCGTTGCCATGCCGATGTCGCTGCTGCGTGTGAAACAGTCAGGAGGTGAAAGAGCTGCTGGGAACCCCCCCCCCCCCACACACACACACACACACTCTATTTCTCCCTCGCTCGCCCCTCGTTGTGGTAAACAAGCCCCATCACCCCCCTAGACCCCCCTCCTGCTAATGATGTTACATAACCCCCCCCAACCCTTGGTGTTTGTGTGTGTGGGCAGGGGGGGTCTTTTGTTGCACTGATGGGGCAGGGGAGTGGGCTGTTTGGCGCCAATCATCCGGAGGATCATCAGCGCCACCGCTGTTAACTGCTTCACTGCTGGACCCCAACACACACACACACACACACACACACACACACACACACACACACACACACACACTTCTTACGTGTGTGTGTGCGCCCTCCAAACAGGAAGTCCACAGGTGACACTGCTTCCTGTTTGCGGCAGAGGCCCCCAAGTGGTGGAGGTGGGCGGGGCTTCCCTGCAGGTGGCTCCAGCCAGGTGACCCAGGAAAGGAGCGACGCCCACTGTGACCTGGTGGAGGAGGTCATGTGACCAGGAACCCATCAACCGTCGTGTCCCACAGAAGCTCCTGCATCAAACAAAGAGCTGCAGTTCTGCATGTCTAATGAGGACACACACACACACACACACACACACACACACACACACAGTAACTTTTCCTCCCAATGCAGAGTTTAAACAGCTTTAAGGACAAGAATCCAAGATGCTAAAGACATCAAGAATGACTTCACACACACACACACACACACACACACACACACACACACACACACACACACACACACACACACACACACACACACACACACACACACACAGTCCAAACCATAATGACAGGCTGCAGATGTTCTACAGTTTCACTGCAGCAGGATGTTGGAGACCAAGCAAATGAGAACTGGATCCTCACTGGGTTCACTGGGGCAGCTGAGACCCACCAAGACCAGGACCAGGTCCGGGACCAAGACCCTGTGCCTGTCCAGGCTGATCTCCTGGTTGGCGTCCAGGATGAGTGCTGGTTCCCCCAGGATCCCCCTGGTTCCCCTGCTGCTGCCATGGCGACACTCAGCTATGCAGCTCAGAGGAAAGAGCCTTTTGTCAGCCCCTCCCCCCTCTGAACTGGGCCGGTCACATGACCAACACCCACTCTGCTCCCAGTTTGCTCCCAGTAGACCACCAGTAGCACTGCAGTGGAGCCTCCCCTCCCCCACTCTGATGGGTTACCTGCTCCGGACTGGCCTGATGGACCAGAGTGGTTGGACTGGTCTGGTCCGGTCCAGTCCAGGGACCTGGTCCGGTCTGGTCTGACTGGTGCTGATCGTCTCACTTGGACCAGTAGGACCAGTAGCAGGGCACCAGGACATCTCCAGTGGTGCTGCTGTCCTCTGAACTGGTTCCGAACAACGGAGTCCTCTGGACAGGAAGTGACATCACCTCAGTCAGTCAGTTCCCAGTGTCTCCAGTGTTCCCAGTGTGGGAACCCACTGTGGGTGCTGTTGCACTTCCAGTTCTGACTGCTAACGGGCTAGCTGAGGATAGCATGTGCTAGCGGGCTAGCTGAGGATAGCATCAGGAGGTGGCTGGCTGACAGTGATCTGCTCGGCGCCCCCTGCTGGAGGAGGAGCTGCACTGCTGCCGGCCAGCAGGGGGCGCCGTGACGTCTGACGATGACGTGAAGGAGATTAGCCGCGCCCCTTCGGACCTGACAGCAGGGATGATGTCAGAGGTCAGAGGGGGCGGGACTGGGGGAAGGGGGCGGGGCTGGGGGAGGCAGCTGGTTGGTTCTCACGGAGGACAAAAGAAACAAAAAGTTGCAAAATAAAACTGAGTTTTAAATTCATTTCCAACAAATGTTTTTAACATCAGCACCGTCGACATCAACACTCAGGAGCTCCGTCAAAGTCCTCAGCATTGATCAGTCACGGACCCCCACACCCTCCCCACCCCCTCCCCTCCGAGTGTGT
>NW_027466134.1:6192500-6245000 GCF_046127955.1 Nelusetta ayraudi
AGTGAATCAGTGAATCACTGAGCCAGTGAATCGGGGGAACCGCTGAACGTCTTTAGTTGTGGTGAGAGGGAAGTGGTAAGGATTTTATTATGGAGGGATTCCCTTCAGAATAAAAGGCAGCAGCTGTGATTGGCTGCAGGCTCCCAGGGTCCAGCAGGAGGTTCAGGAGAACAAAACCAAAGCTGAAGATCCTCATGTGACCGAGCAAAATGATGATGACCCCGGGTCTGGGAAGCAGGCAGGAAGCAGGCAGGAAGCAGACAGGAAGCAGTCATCACGGTGACTCCAGGCTCCGCCCTCAACTCCTGAAACACATGAAACAACCTGTTGGACTTTGTTTTGATGGATTGAAATCAATCAAAGTGATGAAGGCTTCTATTGCATTGCACTGCTGCCTCCTGATTGGTCAGAGAACAGCAGGAGCCCCTCCCCTCTGCAGCTGCAGTGTTCACACGACAGCTGCACAATATATCGTAAATGTATCCACATGTGAGATAGACACAAACACTGCGATAAACACTGTGTTCGTCCACGCCCTAGAAGTAAAGAAAATCGGCCAATCAGACGGAGCCTTACTGCGTTAGATGCCCGCCTCCAATTAACTACTGGTTTAGTGTGCAAACCATGTGGAGTGAGTGAGGGGGGCAGAGTCATGGCGGCAGCGACAGAGACACGCTTGACAAATGTGGGCGGAGAGGAGCTGGACTGCGTTGCAACGCCACGAGTTAATGAGTTTCCTGTTTCCTGGTCCTCAGCTGCAGATGAGCTTCGCCAGCGGATTGGCCAGAACTTCACAAACATACTCAACATATTACTGGCAGTTTTACTGCCGGAGTCCACATCTACCACAGCCAATATACTCTCGCATGTGAGCAGTGAGCGCTACGTGCTAGTGACCCACAAAAATGGTACACGGAAATTTTCATTGAGCGAGATTTTATTTCACCCGAATAAAAAACTCATCTGTCAGCTGTCAGGTGTCAGGTGTCAGGTGTCAGCTGTCAACTGTCCAGCTGTCAGGTGTCAGTTGTTAGTTGTCAAGTGTCAGGTGTCCAGCGGTCAGGTGTCAGGTGTTAGGTTTCAGCTGTCAGGTTTCAGGTGTCAGGTGTCAGGTGTCAGGTGTCAGGTGTCAGGTGTCAGGTTTCCGGTTTCAGGTTTCGGGTGTCAGGTGTCAGTTGTCAGGTGTCAGGTGTCAGGTGTCCACCTCTGTGAGCTGCCGAGACGCATAGCTAGCACGGCTTTCTTCGGGTGTTAGTAAATGAAGGCAGCATCCAGCTAACATTTTGATTGGATGGAGAAATTGTGTTGTTGTGCACCTGAGTTGGTTCAGTGTCAATACAGCAGCTGCTACCAGGTGCACTGCTTCCAACAAAAGCATCTTGTACACAGTGTTTCTTCACTGTCTGCAGTTTGTTCCCAGCCAATCCAAAGCAGGAAGACTGGATCGCTGCATACCGCAGGATTTGTTTACTCATCGCAAGTCATATTGTCATCATAACACACAACAGCATTAGCGCACATCGCAGGCCTAGTTCACACTCACAGGTGAGGCTCAGCTGTGAGGCGCAGAGCAGCAGCAGCAGCAGCAGCAGCGACTGGCAGGGGGGAGGGGCCACCGCCCTGCTGGAGGTGGGACTGGGGGCGGGGACATGCTGCTGGGACCGCCACTGGGCGTCGGCCTGCTGACACTTGTCACTGTGGAGACACACACACACACACACACACACACACACACACACACACACACACACACACACACATTGTTGCTTCTGTTGCGATGCTGTGCTAGTTGCACTTTGACTGTGTGTGTGTGTGTGTGTGTGTCTATGTGTATCTGTGTGTGTGTGTGCGTGTGTGTGTGTCCTCACAGCTGCTTCTTCAGGTACTGCTCACTGGACTGACAGCCTTTGGTTTCACTCTCTGCTGCCACCTTCTGGCTCTGCAGCGCCACCTTGTGGCTGAGACAGGCAGCGTTGTTGTGGAGGCTCTGGGTGAGGTTCTGCTGCAGGGCCTCCATCTTCTCTGCGCGCACACACACACACACACACACACACACACACACACACACACACACACACACACACACACAATGTTAACTCACCACAGGGAGCCACTGAGACCTTTGGCTCTCTTCAGACCTGATCCAGACTGCTGAGCACTGTTTGTGTGTGTGTGTGTGTGTGTGTGTGTTCCCACACTGCTCTGCTGGAGATGTGAACATATAAGGGAAGGTCGGTCTTATCAGGAGGGTGGAGCAGCCGCTGCTGTTTGTTCTGCTGCTGCTGCTGCTGCTGGACCAGGTTCATTGAGCTCACGGTCCAAACATGTGTCCACCAGACCAGCCTGGACCAGACCGGTCCAGACCGGTCCAGACAGGTGTGGCCCAGTCTTCAGGGTGTGATGAAGGGAATGCTGCTGCTCCAGCACCTCCCTCCTCTGTTCTCCACAGGAACCTTCAGCAGAAGCTTTTTCCTGCTGGAAACTCTGAGCAGCAACAGCAGCAGCAGCAGCAGCAGCTGATTGTATGGAAATGAGGAGACTTCCTTCCTGTGGGCGGAGCCAATAGAAAACCAGTGGCTGACACCCTGAAAAGGAAATTAAGGTCTCCTCCACCTCCTCACCATCAGTCCTTCCACTCCTTCCTCCTGAGAAGCTGAGGAGCAGGCAGCTTCTTTCCTTCACAGTGAGGAGGAAATTCAGAAGTAGCAGGAGGAGGAGGAGGAGGAGAAGGAGGTGGAGAAAGAGGAGGAGGAGGAGGAAATTCAGAAGTAGCAGGAGGAGGAGGAGGAGGAGGAGGAGGAGAAGGAGGTGGAGAAAGAGGAGGAGGAGGAGGAAATTCAGAAGTAGCAGGAGGAGGAGGAGGAGGAGGAGAATGAGGTGGAGAAAGAGGAGGAGGAGAATGAGGAGAATGAGGAAGAGGAGGAGAAGGAGGAGAAGAAGGAGGAGGAGAAGTAGGAGGAGGTGGAGGAGGTGGAAGAGGAGGAGAAGGAGGAGAAGAAGGAGGAGGAGAAGGAGGAGAATGAGGAAGAGGAGGAGAAGGAGGAGGAGAAGAAGAAACAGGAGGAGGAGGAGAATGAGGAGGAGAAGAAGGAGGAGGAGAAGGAGGAAGAGGAGGAGAAGGAGGAGAAGGAGGAGGATGAGGAGGAGAAGGAGGAGGAGGAGAAAGAGGAGGAGGTGGAGAAAGAGGAGGAGGAGGAGGAGAAGGAGGAGAAGGAGAAAGAGGAGGAGATGGAGAAAGAGGAGGAGGAGGAGAAGGAGGACAAGAAAGAGGAGGAGAAGGAAGAGGAGGAGATTCAGAAGGAGCAGGATGAAGACGAGGAGGAGGTGGAGGAGGAGCGAGGGTCCAATCAGGTGTTTGTTTACTGACTCATGGTCGCCATGGCAGCAGCAGCAGCAGATGTATTTTTAGCTGCTGCTGCTGCTACCATGGCAGTGAGTCAGTGTCTCCTGCAGTGACTCTTACCTTCCTGCAGGTGGAGCTGTTGAGTGAGGTTGGCCTCTGTCTGCTGCAGCAGCTGCACCTCCAGCAGCAGGAGGCTGATGTTCCCCTTCAGCACCACCTGGGGGCGCACACACACCACACAGCGCTGTCAAAAACAACAGGCTAACAAGCTAACAGTACTAACGGTGCTAAGTAAGTGGAGCTACAAACACAGTGAACACTACAGCAGGAGACCCTGCAGCTCCTCCTCCTCCTCCAGACCTGGCAGGAGGTGCTGGAATGTCTCACCAGCTTAAGGAGTTTCACACTGACTCTGAGCCTCCACCAGAGGGCGCCAAACACTGGGAGCTGCTGCTATTTTTGGAGCGTTTCTTCAGAAAAGCTGCTGCTCTGCTGGGACACCACAGAGCAGCAGCAGCAGCAGTGGCAGCAGCAGCAGTGGCAGTGGCAGCAGCAGTGGTAGCAGCAGTAACAGCGGCAGCAGCAGCAGCAGTGGTAGCAGCAGCTACAGCGGCAGCAGCAGCAGCAGTGGCAGCAGCAGTGGCAGCAGTGGCAGCAGCAGCAGCAGCAGCAGCAGCAGCAGTAGTTCAGAATGAGTCAAACAGCAGGAGGAAAAACAAACACGCTGCAAGGAGATGGGGGTAGGGTGGGGTGGGGTGGGGTGGGAGGGTAGGGTGAGAATGGGAGTGGCCAGGAAGGGAGGGGCCTGGAGTGTTGGGGGCACAGTCAATTTTTCCAAACGGCAGCAGCAGCTCCAGCAGCTCCAGAAGGTGGAAAGTGTTGGTGGTGAAGTCAGCAGCAGCAGGAGGAGGAGGAGGAGGAGAGTGGGAAGTGGGTGGAGCCTCTGTCAGTAATGTGCCCCAACACCGGCATGCTAATTGCTAGCACCTGCTAACCCCCCCGCCTCGGTCTGATGAGCCTGACAGGAAGTGGTGATCGTAGCTCCTTCCTCCTGCAGGAAGTGAAGAAGTGAAGAACTTCCTGCTGCTGAAGGAGGTTCTTCACCTCCTCCTCCTCCACTGACCTCCTCCTGCTGACGCTCCTGCAGCTCCTCCTCGGTCTGGTTGAGTCGTCCCAGCAGCAGCAGCACCTCTGTCCCCTGGCGCTGCATCTCCTGCCGGTGCTCCAGTAGCTGCTCCTCCAGCGCCTCCTTGTTCTTGCTCCATCGCTCCTGGACCTCCTGGTGCTGCTCCGTCCTCTGGGCCAGCTGGGCGCGGCAGTGGGCCGAGCCCTTCAGGTCCGGGGAGGTGGACCACACCACAATCACCACCAGGGACACCACCGACCACAGCAGCAGCACCACCCACACCACCTGCTGCACCCGCCTCGACCACCCGGAGGAGGAGGAGGAAGTGGAGTCAGCCATCAGGAGGTCTGAGGAGCAGAAGAGGTGTGTGGAGTAGAGGAGGTCCGAGGAGGTCCAAGAAGGTGTGAGGAGGAGCAGAGGAGGAGCAGAGTGGCTCCACGGAGGAGTGGAGGAGGTCCAAGGAGGTCCGAGGAGGTTTGAGGAGGAGCAGAGTGGCTCCACGGAGGAGTAGAGGAGGTCCGAAGAGGTCCGAGAAGGAGCAGAGGAGGAGCAGAGGAGCAGCTGTGGCTCTCTGAGCTCGACTGAGCTGGATTTTCCCTTCAGCCTCAGTAGATCCACAACGGGGGGCGGAGCTACTGAGGCCACGCCCCCTGACTCACCCACTGCCCCACCGCACGCAACGAGCAGCCACCACACACACACACACTCTCACTGTAACACACACACACACACACACACACACACACACGGAACTTGTGGAAAGTTTACTGTGTGTGTTTGAGTCTCTGTGAGTGAGTGTGTGTGTGTGTGTTACAGTGTGTGTGTGTGTTACAAAGTGTGTGTGTGTGTGTGTGTGTGTGTGTGTTCACACTGGCTCTCTGTTTCCTGTGAACCTGGATGAACTCCCTTCACATTACGGGGAAATGAAACTGAGTCAGACTGACTGAGGCTCCGCCCACTCGGAGGCCCCGCCCCCCTCTGAGTCAGACTGACTGAGTCCCCGCCCCCTGGAAGACTCCACTCCCCTACATTGCTGTGATTCTTGGGTGGTCACATGACCCCGGCTCTTGCCCCGCCCCTCTGGCTGGGACTCCACCAGTTTGGAAAGTTCTGGAAAAATAAACAGCCAGAAGTTCTGCTGGTCATGTGACCACACCCACACACACACACACACACACACACACACACACTCTCTCTCTCTCTCTCTCTCTCTCTCTCTCTCTCTCCAGCAGGGTGCGTCAGTTCTAATCCCGAAGCTACGGTGTCTCACCGCCCCCTGCAGGTTCCTCTCAGATCTGCAGCTGGGCCTTGTCTGGTTGTTCTCTCCTCCACCGCTGGTCGGCAGCAGAGGGCCCCGTGCTGGTGGCCAGCCCAGGAAACAGCGCGATCACGTCACGGCTGGCTGCTGCTGAAGCTGCAGCTTCGAGCTGCTGCAGTCACCATGGCGAGGCTGCGTGTGAGTGTGTGTCTGCTGCAGCTGCTGCTGCTGCTGCCTGTCCAGGGTGAGTTCACTGACCCCCCCCCTTTTCCTCCTTTGTTATTATTATTACTACTAATATATAGGATTATATTCACTATATATAATAATATTATCTACCACTAATGATAGTAATATTATTAATAATCACATTCATTTTATAACCAGAGTAAAATAATTATATTATCGATAAATAATAACACTAAACAATAATAAACTAATGCTAATGCTAATAATGCTACATTGTTGACGGGCTAAAGGTGTTTTATTAACTTCCTGTCAACAGAAGGGGGCTTCCTATTTGAAGCAGTTGATGGTGTTGTGTTGCAGGTGTGTGGGCGGGGCTTCCTGTGACGGTGCACGTGCGACCTGGCCAGGCTGCCGTGCTGCACTGCCCCCTGCTGGCGGCCTCTGGCGGTGCAGCTTCCTCCTTCACCTCCTCCCTCACCACCACCTCCTCCCCCACCTCCTCCTCCACCCTCAGCTGGTACCGGCAGGTGGGGGAGGGCCGGAGTCCGGAGCTGTTGCTGGCACTCAGAACCGGCCCCAGTGGGTCCAACGTGCGGTTCGGTCCCGGGTTGGGGTCGGATCGGTTGACGGCGACGGCGGACGGCTCGCTGCGGCTCAGCGCCCCCCAGAGGTCAGACACGGCAGTGTACTACTGCAGCCTCAGCCTCAGGGCGGAGGAGGAGGGGGGGAGCTGGAGCAGCGCAGGACGCTAGCTGGTCTCACTGGAGGCTCACCTGCGTGACATTGTCATGATTGACTGTGTTCAATAAAGTTCTGATCAGCTGTGACGTCTCAGTCATTGCAACACGTGCAGCAGCTGTGCTGCATTCAAGGACCCCGAACACACAGCTGACCTGGAGGTCAGAGGTCAGCCTGCTCAGTGCTGTCTGGTACCTGCTGCATTTGAATGAAGGTTATTGATGTTTCAGCAGCAGCAGCAGCAGCAGCAGTCAGTACCAGTTGAGTCTCAGTGATCGACACCTCACACCAGGGGGGGCTGGTGAGTGATGGAGGTGTGACACCACTGTACCAGCAGCAGCTGTTAGAGGAAGAAACCTCAGTTCTGCTCCGCTGCCTCGACCGTTGGACCTCTGAGCAGCAGCAGCAGCAGGAGGAGAAGGAGGAAGAGGAGGAGCAGCAGCAGGAGAAGGAGGAGGAGGACAGGCAGCAGCAGCAGGTGTTGGAGGAGGAAACCTCAGTTCTGCTCCACTGCCTCAACCGTTGGACCTCTGAACTTCCTGTTTGTTCAACTGGCAGGCGGAGCAGCAGCAGCAGCAGGAACTCCCTCCCTCTCCCTCTCTCCCTCTCTCCCTCTCTCTCTCTCTCTCCAGTTGAACTGCAGTTTCTTCTCCAGGTGGACGAGGACGAAGGTGATCACAGTGATTGATTGATTGATTGGCTTCTTTGGTCAGCTGATCGATCAATCACTGACCAGGTTTCAGACTCTATTGATTATTGATCAGATCCCCGCTTCCTCCTGATGGACGCAGCTTTGACCTTCATCCTGCTGCTGTGGTGAGACACACACACACACACACACACACACACACAGAAATACACAAGTACATGACTGTGTGTGTGTGTGTGTGTGTCAGCTGCACCGCAGCTTGCTCCTTCTCAGTGACCTTCAGTGCTGGAACTCTACTGCTGGTGGACCATGAAGATCTTCATCATCATCATCATCACCACCTGGACGGAAGCTCAGGTGGGCTCCTCCTCCATCACCTCCCTCTGCTCCTCCTCCTCCATCACCTCCCTCTACTCCTCCCCCTCCTCCATCACTTCCCTCTGCTCCTCCTCCACCTCCCCTTTCTCTCCTCCTCCTCTTCTCACCAGTGGTGTGGGTGATAAATATTAATGAGGTGGGTGTGTCCTGCAGGTGTTCCCAGGGTGGAGGTGCTGCGGACCAATCAGGGAGCTCCTCCTCTGCTGGTGTGTGTGGCCAGTGGGCTGGACTCTCCTCAGCAGCGCCTCCACTGGTGGAGGGAGGAGGAGGAGGAGGAGGAGCCCGGCTCACATGACCACAGTGCCAGTGTGTGGTGGGCGGGGCCACAGCAGGAGGAGGGCGGGGCCTACAGCGCCACCTCAGTGAGGGAGGCTTCGCCCGGCGAAGAGCCCTGGTGCTGGACGGAGCAGAGGGGGCGGGGCTACAGGGGGAGGGGCTGCTGAGGGGGCGGGGCTACAGGAGGCGTGGCTTGCGTGAATAAAAGTGAGACATGAGACAAGCAGCGGTGAGTCTTTAATGTGATTGGCTGATGCATGCAGCAGGAGGTACAACAGGGAACACAAGACAGCAGGAAGTCCTTCCCACTGGGGGGCGGAGCCACGGGAAGCCCCTCCTACTGGGGGACGGGCTACAGTCTACAGGTGAGTCATTAGTGGGCGGAGTCAGACCAGGGCAGGGGGAGGAGCCAAGGTCGCAGGCTGACCAATCACAGGGCTCCTCCCACTGCTCTAAGTCCCGCCTCCTCCAGTCTAATAGGTTCAATAAATAAAGGTGATATGCACTAGCAGGAAGTAGCATTAGCCGCAGGGGTACTAGCATGCTGGGGGGCGGGGCTAAGGGGAGTCCAGGGGCAGGGCTCCACCACAGCCTCTCAACCAATCACAGCCTGGAAGCCCCTGTACAGGAAGAGGTAGTAGATCTGTGCTCCTCTCTGATTGGCTGTCTGAGGGGGTGTGGGTGGAGTCAGGCTATGTAGAGACAGGAAGTAGCCGCCGCCGCCGCCGATGACATCATCACAAGAAGCTCACAAACACAATGTCACCTGAACTACACAATGAGGGGGCGGAGCCAAGTAGAAAGATAGAAAAGAGCAGGAGGTCCAGCAGGAGGTCCAGCAGGAGGTCCAGGAGGAGGGCCACCAGCAGGGGGAGGAGCTCCAGGTGGACCTGACTCTCCGTCTTCTTCTCTCAGCAGGAAGTCAGTGTGAAGAGTTCTGGGGAGGGGCTGGGGGAGGAGTCATTTGTCTCTCCAGGAAGTCATGTGATGTGAAGGTTGCAGTGGGGCTTCTGACTGGTCCAGAGTCACAAGCCCTGCCCCCCACACCAGCTCAAATGGTAGCACGGTAACCAGACCACCGGAACTCTGCCCCCAGCCTGCTAGCCTGTTAGCCTGCTAGCCTGCTGGTGACCTCTGACCTGTGATCACTGGCATTGGGCGGGCCTCCCCACTGGCTCTGCCTCCACCGCCCCCCCCCCCACCGCCACAAAACCGTTGCTGAGGTTGTTGGGGCTGGGAGGCGTGGCCTTTGGAGTCACGGCCTCTGCCTGGGAGGCGCGTCCAATCACAGAGCAGCTCTTCAGAGGTGGGCAGGGCCTCAGCGCCTCAGACTGGGGAATGACGGACAGCTGTCGCAGCCCGTCGGCTCGCAGGGGGGGTCTAGAGAGGGTAGAGGGGGCGCGGTCTGCGGCTGTGACATCGTCGGAGCTGGGGGAGGGGGGTTTCTCCGGGGGGGTGGGGCCTGTGTTCCCTGGAAGGGCGGGGCCAGCGGTCTCTGAGGGGGCAGGGCTGGAGGATGGGGCGGGGCCAGCGTTCCCTGGAGGGGCGGGGCCAGTGATCTCTGAGGGGGCAGGGCCAGTGGTCTCTGGGGGGGTGGTGCCAGTGGTCTCTGGGGGCGGGTCCTTGTGCAGGCTGCCCTGCCTGGACGCCCCTGAGCCAGGCATCTCACAGCTGTCGGTGCGACGCCTTGAACCTTCATGCATCCGACTGGTGGCAACTACAGCCTTCATAGCAGCCTGTAGGGACACACACACACACACACACACACACACACACACACACACACACACACACACACACACACACACACACACACACACACACACACACACACACACACTGAGCTTTAGCGTAGCTGCTAGCACCTTCTTTCTGGTCTCCTCCACTGGATCAGCTCAGGGCTGCGTCCTGGCACCATCACTGCTGCTTTTATACCAACGAGTGTCCTGGCCAACATGAGCTAACAGAAGGTGCTAGGCCACCTGAAGTTGCTAAGCTAACAGAAGCTGTTACCTTGAGCAAACAGAAGGTGCTAGGCCACCTGAAGTTGCTAAGCTAACAGAAGCTGTTACCTTGAGCTTGCGTCGGGCATTGAACTCCTGCAGCTTCCTCTGGGTGGTGTCCATGTGGGAGAAGCGGGCGGCCTTGCCCAGCACCCAGGGGTGTTGCAGGGCCTCCTGCACACTCAATCGCTTCTGGGGGTCCAGGACCACCAGCCTACTGACCTGCAGGCACACAGTAGGACCAAGTATAGGCATCACCAGACCACCAACAGGACCAGGTCCAGGAGCAGGACGTGGACCATGGCCAGGAGTCACCAGACCAGGTCCAGGTCCAGGAACAAGGCCAGAACTAGGACCAGGTGGAGGAACAAGGCCAGGACTAGGACCAGGTGGAGGAAAAGGACCAGGTCCAGTACCAGGTCCAGGTCCAGGAGTCACCAGATTAGGTCCAGGACCACGTCCATAAATCCCCAGACCAGGTCTAGGACTCCTCAGACCAGGTCCAGGACTCATGAGGTCCAGGACTTCCCAGACCAGATGCAAGACTGTAGAGACCAGGTCCAGGTCAAGGACTCTCTAGACCAGGAGCAGGTCCAGGACTCACCAGGTCCTTGGCGTTGAGGGACACATCGTCCCACCAGGGGGAGACAAACTCGTAGTCACAGTTGAGGATGCGGCTGTACATGTACTGGTCGCCCCGGGGGTCGAAGAAGGGCTCGAACCCGCACAGCCTGGGGAGAGGAAGTAGCATCAGGTCCCACCCACAGGAAGTAGCATCAGGACCCGCCCACAGGAAGTAGCATTAGGTCCCGCACACAGGAAGTAGCATCAGGACCCGCCCACAGGAAGTAGCATTAGGTCCCGCCAACAGGAAGTAGCATCAGGACCCGCCCACAGGAAGTAGCATTAGGTCCCACCCACAGGAAGTAGCATCAGGCAGAGTGTGCGCCAGTGTGTGTCAGTGTCAGTGTGTGCCAGTGTCAGTGTGTGTCAGTGTGTTCCAGTGTCAGTGTCAGTACATCCAGTGACTCACAGGATGTACAGGATGACTCCCACTGACCACATGTCCACTTCAGGACCGTAGGCGTTTCCTCGCAGGATCTCTGGAGCTGCGAGAGACGGAGCAGCGTCAGCTGACTGAGTGACGGCCTGTGATTGGACGGTGGTGGTAAGGGTGGAGAGGGGGCGGAGACTCACCGCAGTAGCCTGGCGTCCCGCACACCGTCTTCATGGTCACCTGGTCATCAATGATCTTAGACAGACCAAAGTCAGCTGGTGAGACAGGAAGTCAGACAGGAAGTCAGACAGGAAGTGAGTCTCTATGCCCCACCCTCAGACAGGTTTGTCTCACCGATCTTGAGCGGAGCGTCCAATGACAGGTCAGCGTACAGCAGGTTCTCTGGCTTCAGGTCCCGGTGGACCACCCCGTTCTCATGGAGGTACTGCAACACACACACACACACACACACACACACACACACACACACACACACACACACACACACACACACACACACACACACACACACACACACACACACGTAATCTGATTACATGTAATTAGAGTAGGGCTGCAACGACTCCACTGTGGCCAGCCGTGTTCCATCCAATGGAGCTGAGCCACTGCTGCCACTGCTGTCACTGCACAGCACTGCTACCCAGCGCTCAGGTCCACATACAGTTGATGGGGTCGGACTCGCCTGGGTCAAATATTAGCTGCTAAGCTAACAAGCAGACTGAGACTTCACAAACCGAACCTATTGGCTCAGGGGTTTCCTGTGTTTCTGAGTTGTTTTGAATGTAACTTTATTGTCCATGCAAACTCACTTTCGGTTCCATAGAGTTTGGAAACCGAGTGCTCTTACTCTGGCGGGACACTGGAACCACTGCCTAGCCGCTACGCTAACAGCAGATACAACTAAACCCTAATCCAACACACACGTACACAACCAGTACACACACAGACACACACACACACACACACACACACACACACACACACCAGCCATATGTTCCACCACTGCCTGATGGATGTAGGTCAGCCATGTGTGTGTGTGTGTGTGTGTGTGTGTTAATCCTGTGGATTTAATCTGGATGAAGATGATGTTACATCAGAGCTGCAGCTGTTGACACCCCCCACCCCATCACTGCCAACAGGAAGTGGACCATCGGATGCTCTGATTGGTCGCCTCCAAGCACTGTTGCCGTTTTGTTGTTGTTCTGTGTATGTGTGTGTGTGTGTGTGTGTGTGGAGTTGTCTGTTGCTGTTGTTTACTGAAGAGCACAGGTGTCAGAAGTAGAAGAGGAAGATGAAGGAGGAGGAGGAGGATGAGAGAAGGAGAAGGAAGAGGAGGAGGAGCAGCAGGAGGAGCAGGAGTAGCAGGAGCAGGAGGAGAAGGAATAGCAGGAGCAGGAGGAGCAGCAGGAGTAGCAGGAGAAGGAGGAGAAGGAATAGCAGGAGCAGGAGGAGCAGCAGGAGTAGTAGTAGGAGGAGCAGGTGGAGAAGAAGAAGCTGAAGAGGAATAGGAGAAGGAGGAGCAGGAATAGCAAGAGCAGGAGGAGCAGCAGGAGTAGCAGGAGGAGGAGCAGCAGGAGCAGCAGGAGCAGCAGCAGGAGTAGCAGGAGCAGCAGCAGGAGCAGCAGGAGGAGCAGGAGGAGCAGCAGGAGGTTCCTCACCGCCACGGCCTCCAGGATCTGCTTGATGACGTGGGCGGCGTCTCGCTCACTGTAGTAGCCTCGCTCCACGATCCTGCAGGGGCAACAGAAGAGGGTCAGCTGTCAGGTGGGAGGTGATGATGTCACTTCCTGTGGGGGGCGGGGCTTTGTCCCCACCTGTCGAAGAGCTCTCCTCCAGTCACCAGCTCCAGGACCAGCGCGATGTCCGTGTCCGTCTCAAAGATCTCCTTCAGCTGGATCTGACAGGGAACCACAGGTTGAGCCACACCAACGATCACACACACACACACACACACACACACACACACACACACACGTCCCCAAGCAGCCAATCAGAGAGGAGATGAGCGCACTTACGATGTTGGGGTGCGAGAGACGCAGCAGGACGCCGATCTCAGTGCGAACGATCTTCTTGTCGATCTGCAACGAGAGGAACAGTTAGCCTGGAGCTAGGTGTTGTTAGCTTGGTGCTGGGTTCGTTAGCCGGGAGCTAGGTTCATTAGCCTGGTGCTAGGTGTTGTTAGCCTGGTTCTAGGTGTCATTAGCCTGGTGCTATGTTTATTAGCCTTGTGCTACACTCAGTTAGCCTCTGCTACATGTTGTTGGCCTCGCGCTACATGTCACTAGCTTGGTGCTACATGTCGTTAGCCAGGTGCAGGGTAAGGGGACAGATGACTCAGCATTAAGGTGTAACTGTGCGCCAAACCCCTCTGGTGCTAAAAGTGCTAAGATGCGAAAGGTGCTAAGCTATGTGGACATGGTGCTGGTGAGATACTGACGGTTTTCTTGAGAACTTTGAGGGCGAAGGGCTTCTGGCTCTGCTTCTCCTCACAGCGGTACACAATGGACGTAGCTCCTCTGGAGAGACACACACATACACACATACACGCATACACACACACACACAACCTTCACTGCTCGATCCTGCAACGTTTTTTCACACAAATGTTTGATGCACTTTGGAAACAATATAGCTTTGGCCAATGAGCTCAATTAGCTTGGTTGCCTTGGTTAGCTTGGTTTAGCTTGTGGCCCAACATGTGGACAGACTCGTCTCTACCAACCAACCAATCAAAACTGTGTGTGAGTGTGTGTGCCATTCTAGGGTCGGTTGCACTTCCTGTCAGATGGTTTAGCACTGCCTGCCACCTTTCTATTAGCTTAGTGTCCCTTTAGCCTTATTGCGAAGAGAGAGGTTAGCCAAGTGGCTAGCAGCTAAGCAAAAAACTCATTGTGTGTGTGTGTGTGTGTGTGTGTGTGTGTGTGTGTGTGTGTGTGACAGATGGTAAAAACAGATCCATCACACACACACACACACACACAGTCACACACACCAGATCCTGGCTGCTCTCCATGGCAACAGGACACCTGCTCACACACTGCTGACATCACGCTACCGTTACTGTTAGCAGTAGTAGCTCGTCTCTGCCACCAGGGGGAGCAGCTGCAGCTGCACAAACAACACAAAAGAAGATGAGGAGCCTGATTGATTGACCAGCACCTTCAAAGGGAAACACGACGACAACAACAACAACAACCACAACCACAACAACAACAACAACAACAACAACACGCTAACCGAGAGCTAACGCTCACAGCTAACTGGGTAAGAAGGAAGGCGTGAGGACGTCAGTACTGAGTGTTTGCGCTAGCCGCAAACACTCCCTGTTTCCTGCCATATGTAGTTATGAGCTACTAGGCTAACCTTTGAGGCTGCAGTACCAGCAGTGACCACAGGCGCAAGGGGGGCAGTGGAAACAAGTAGCAATCTGTGACACCTGTAGCTACATTAACGGCAGTAGCTTCCACAAATATTCGTTTATCGCTTCCATATATGGGCATCATCCGGCCACCAGGGGGCAGCAGCAGCAGCTCCACCATCGCCAGTGTTTCCTCCCTCAACTAGTCGTTAGCTTAGCATCCCGGTCCCACTTGGCTAATGCGAGCTGGATCCTGTCTGTATCCCCCTGCTCAGCATCAACAATGGTTCCGGTCCGGACCCCCAGCAGAACCTTTCCTGATCCAGGACCTCCTGGGACCCGGTCCAGGTCCCGCGGACTCACCTTCCCAGCTCGGAGCTCAGGGTGTAGAACTCCTCCACTGTCCCGTCCCGCCTCGAGCCGTCGACCCAAAATTCCACCGGCTCCGAACCGGGCCGGGACGTCGGCATGACGGCAGCAGAACCAGCAGCAGCAGAACCAGCAGGACGAAGATCCGAGGGAACCGGACCGGAACGGGGACCAAGCGTCAGCTTCAGATGCAGCTGGCTTGGGGCGGGACTCCAGGAGCGGAGGGGGGCCGCCTCATGGTCCCGACGGGTGGTACTGAGGGTCCGGACCGAACCGGACCGGGATGTCGAACCGGGTATGGGCCGACGCGGACACTCGGCGGGTTGTGTCGCAGCCTTCAGCGGGCCTCCGGTCCACTTCACTCCGTCATCATTCCGGCGGCGCCAGTCCTGAACCGGATGCAGCAGCAGTAGCGGGACCGGAACCGGATCCCGAGCCAGGCTCGGAGTCCCGAGGTTCGGCCGTGTGTGAGGCTCGGTTCGCGGGCAACGCCGCTCCAGATGTCCGCTGGATCCGCAGAGATGCTGCTGTAATCTGCAGGCCCCGCCCACTGCGTCCCACAGCCAATCACAACCTTCGGAGGGTGCCCGCGGGCTCCTGATTGGCCAGCGGGCCTGTCAGTCACAGACCAGACAACCTCAGCCAGCAGCCCGAATACACAAACATCAAGAAGCGCGCGCGCGCACACACACACACACACACACACACACAGCGGCGAGAGCGGAGCGGCGTCACGTGACGCGGAAACACCAACCGTTTATCACGTTATATTCAGATGGGAAACACACAGTGAGTTAGAACTTCCTTAGCATTAAAGCAAAGGGAGGCTATGGAAACAGCAAGCAACAGCAGCTAGCAGTCGCTAACACTGACAGAACCGCCTAGATACACACACACACACACACACACACACACACACACACACACACACTGGGTTTTGATGATTGGTCACGTGGCTTCGCTGTGATTGGCTCCCGGACTTTGTGAAGTCCTGGAAGTCCAAACTTGGGGGCGGAGCTTCCCTCTCAGCGCGGTGAGGTCAGTACTGCGCGCTTCCTAAAACTTCCTCGTCGGACTTTCTTTTTGTGTGTCAACAAAGACAAAACAACAGAACCGGACCGGGTTCGAGCTCCGCGGCTTGGCGGCTCCAGCAGCTTCCGGTCTGGTCGGTGCGGCTCTTCCGGGATGTGTGTCGTGCTGCTGCCGCTCTGCGGTCTCCTGCTGTCGGTGGCGGCGGAGGAGGAGGTGAAGCAGACGGCGGCTCCACGGCCTGTTGTCACCGCCACCAGCAGCAGCGGGAACTGGACCCATGGAGGCGGGGTCTCTGGGGCTCCGGGCCCCGGGGGTCTGGCCGTGGACAGCTCCATGATCCAGAGGGCGCTCTACGTCCTCATCGCCATCACTATGGTCGGGGTCCTCTACTTCCTCATCCGGGCCGTGCGGTGAGTCCTGGGCGGCGGGTCGGCGGGTCGGGAGGGATCAGCCCGGGGTTGGGTGGTCAGGGCAGGCCAGCCAAACTGCACGGCAGCCTCCCCTCCTCCTGAACCGCTCCACCTCCGGCCCCTTGGGACCCTTTTTAACCTCTTATCGGACAGAATTCCTGAAATTGGCCCAGTTTTCCGGCGGAGTTCGGTAGAGTTCCGCTGCCCTGCTGGCCAGACTGGGGAACAACAGGATGAGCTTTAGTTCAGACAGCAGCGTCCATCATCACCATCATTAGTGTGTGTGCGCGCGTGTGTGTGTGTGTGTTTTTAGATGCTACCTGTCGGTAGCTGTTTACATAGAAAGGTTTGCCAATTAGCTAGCAGCTGTGCTGAAACTCACTTTGTGTGTGTGTGTGTGTGTGTGTGTGTGTGTGTGTGTGTGTGTGTGTGTGTGTGTGTGTGTGTGTGTACGGATGCGGACGCATGTGTGTTGTTCTCGACGGTTGCACTTCCTGTTATAGGGTCAGCCCTGCAGACAGGCTCTACTCTCTGTTAGCTTAGAATCAGAGCAAAGGGAGGCTATGAGAGAGGTTAGCCAAGTGGCTAGCAGCCAAGCTAAAACCCTGTGTGTGTGTGTGTGTGTGTGTGTGTGTGTGTGTGTGTGTGTGTGTGTGTGTGTGTGTGTGTGTGTGTGTGTGTTTTTGCAGGCTGAAGCGGCCCGCCCACAGGAAGAGGAAGTACGGGCTGCTGTCCAATCAGGACGAGGTGGAGATGGAGGCAGTGGAGAGCGACGAGGACGACGACACGCTGTACGAGGCCCGCAGCCTGCGCAGGTCAGAGGTCAACTCACAGCCCCACACTCAGCCAGGGGCTGATGGGAGGTGTAGTGCTGTCACACATCAATCACAACAGTCAGCTGACCGCCTGACCACAGGTCTGACTGACTAATTGATCCTGTCCTGTGTCTCTGTCCAGATGAGTCCAGTCTGAGCTGAAGGTCTCCTGAGGTCACTGCAGGTCAGCGGGGGATTGATTATTGATCGCTCCCTGGACGATCAGTCTGACGTCACTGAAGCCAAAAGTTTTTCCTTTTTTTTTTCTTCATTTTTTCATCTTGAGCTTCTCTGTCAATCAAGTGACTCCGCCCCTGTAGGCCTCTGAGGTGAGGGGGCGGGGCCTCTGAGCCACAGGAAGCCCCCTGATCTCCCCACTTCCTGTTTTACCTGCTCATGTGTTTAAAGAGACTCAGCGGCGCCCCCTGGAGGAATCCTGAGGGTTGCTCTGGTTGTTGCACACAGAGACGCCTGTCGCCATGACAACCGCAGGGGGCGGGACTCTGGACAACCATTGACACTTGACTGACAGGAAGTGAAGCGGCTTCACTTCCTGTCCATCGACAGTGTGTTTGTACAAAGATAATCAATAAAGAACACAAACTCTGTGTGTGTGTGTGTGTGTGTGTGTGTGTGTGTGTGTGTGTGTGTGTGTGTGTGTGTGTGTGTGTGTGTGTGTGTGTGTGTGTGTGTGTGTGTGTGTGTGTCAATGAAATGACTAAGGGGTGTTGGTGAGAACTGACCAGCAGGTGGCACTGCAGTTCTGAACAGGCCACATACACACACAGCCTGTGAGGTCAGGAGGTCCTGGTGGTGGTCCTGGTGGTGGTCCTGGTGGTGGTCCTGGTGGTGGTCCTGGTGGAGGTTGAGGTCCTGGTGGTGGTCCTGGTGGAGGTCCCACTAGGGACCCTGCTGATGATTCAGGTCTTGTGGACCATCATGAAGATCAGATGGACCACTTCCACCTGCTGTAGAAGAAGCAATGGGTTCACATATACACATGAACACATAGATAGATATAGATATAGAGATAGATAGATCAGCTGACCAGCAGCCTATTTCAATGAAATAGTTGTTTTCAATAAATTGCCTGCTCAGAGTTTATGGTCTCTTGCTCTCATTTCTTTTCCTTGCGTTTTGAAGCTTCTGCGCAGAACCTGAATGAACCAAACAGTTGGGTTCTTCACCTGGAGGATTCATTCGATCTTGTTGTGTAGTTTGGATATCAGGGAGAAGATCAACAACAGTCTGTGGTGGCACCACATCAAACTGACTGAGTCCTGGACCTGGTCCTGGTCAAGTCTCGTCTCGTCTCCATCAAGAGACTTGGAGGAGAGCTGCTGGAGGTTCTGCTCTGCTCTGATTGGTTGGTCCAGCCTGGCTTCTGTGGCCTCCAGCAGTTCTAGAAGATTCCTCAGGGGGTCCAGGAGGTCCAGGATGGTTGAGCTGCTGCTCTCTGAGGTCTTCACCCTCCCTCCCCCCCAGGCCCCTGTGAAAGGCAGAAGACTGTCTTCCCACAGTACAACATGTTGATGAGGTCATCAGAGGAGGAGTGGTCAGGCTGATAAACATCACAGCCAATCAGAGAGAGAAAGCCCCAAGGGACCCAACCACCAGTCCCAGTGGGCGGAGCCTTCATTACTGTGTGTGTGTGTGTGTGTGTGTGTGTGTGTGAGATACCGGGTGGGAAGTGATGGTGGGGAATGGTCTCATACACACACTCATTGACACCCCCGCCCCCCAATTGATTGATTGATTGATTATGTCACCGCAGAGGGGTGGGGGGGGTCACATGATCTCCAGGTGAAACATCAGAGGAACCTTCTGGGTTTGAACATCTGTTTATTAAACATTAGAAAACATCTGGCAACAATCAACCAGTAAGTAAACAACGGTTCATCAACAAACAATGACTGAGCAGAACAACAACAACAACAACAACAACAAGTCCTTTAACATAAAGGAGCTGTTGACCAATGAGTAGCAGTGTGAATATCACATGACCTCCTCTGTCTCAGGAAACAACCACATGGTTCTGGGAAGATGACAACACGTTCTGCTGTCCGACCTGGTTGGACCTCGTCTGACCCAGTCCTGGTCCAACCTGGACCTGGTCCTGAATCTGGTCTTGGACCATCCTCATCAGCTGCAGCTGGTGGCCAGCAGGAGGAGCTGGAGAACCTGGTTCCAGTCCTGGTGCTCCACTGGTTCCACTGGTTCCTGTGGGGACAGCAGTGCCCCCTGCAGGACGTCCTCCAGCTCCAGGACATCCTGCTGGACCTCCTGCTCCAGGACCTCCTGCTGGACCTCCTGCTGGACCTCCTGCTGGACGTCATGCAGCAGCAGCTGCTCCAGGAAGTTGATGTACCTCAGGGCCAGGCTGAGCACCTGCTTCCTGCTGAGCTTCCTGTGGGGGGGGTGAGTGGGGAGGAGCCTCCTCAGGTCCCTGAAGGCCACCTGGACCCCTCGGCTGCTGCTGCTGCTGCTGCTGCTGCTGCGCTCACCTGGTGGTCAGAGAGGGGGCGGGGTCAACTCCAGTCACCAACCAATCACATGACACTTCAGCAGCGTCACATCCAAACTCACGAGCAAAGTCTCAAAGTTTCCTACCGTCGCTGAACGTCTCACAGCAGCTCGCTGCGTGTCTCATGGCGGCGGACACACACACACACATACACACACAGAATGGCGCTGGTCCGGTCTTCTGGTCCGGTCCTCTGGTCTGGTCTAGTCTCGCGCTCAGGGCTGCGGCTCCTCTTATAGAGGCTCGCGGCTCGTGATGCGTCGTTGCCATGGAGACTGGGAGTCACGAGGGACCCCGGAAGTGGCCCCCTGGGACTCCCTGGCCCCGCCCCCCCGAAGCAGGAGTCGTGTCTTCCGGCGTCTCCTCCTCCTACTTTGTCACGAATCCACAGGAGCACCAGAACCGCTGACCCCGACCTCGTCCAGACCTCAAACTCCACCAAACAGCGGAAACATCGTCATAATAAAAGTATGAGCGGCTTGTTGAGAAGATTCCAAACTCTTCACAATGTTTAGTTTTACAACCATGAGAAAAATGTCCCGGTCTGGTTTGGACCGGACCTGACTGGATTCGGTCCGGATCTCCAGGCCAGGTAGGACAGAACACCTTAAAGGATGAATGAGCTGCTGTAAGGAGACCACATCAAGTGAGGGGGGGGCATCTCTCATCTCTGTGCAGCGCGTCCCGGGTTGAAGCCCCGCGCGCTGAACCGTTCGGCCAAAGGGCGCCCCCTTCAGGTTCAGTGGTGAATACATGAAGAAGAAAAAGGAATAAAGTTATGTTTGTTCTGCTGTTGTGTTGAACAAATGAGTTGTGTAACACGCTCGGTGTTGAACAGCGCACTTGACAACTGAGTCTGAGGTCTGCTGATGCTCGGTGGTCCCAACCCGAAGACCGCCTTCCAGTTCACTCAGTATTGATTATCTGACTCGTGGTTCCGTTAAGTTGAAATGTTTCTGAGGGGTTCGGCCATCCAGGAGTGTTCTGTTTTTGGTTCTGGAGACACTGCCCCCTGCTGGTGGTCTGGGGGTTTGCGTGCCTCAGTGAGCCCGCGCTCTCAGCCAGCAGGAGCACCAGGTGGGACCGCAGGTCTCAAGGCTGAGGCAGAGTGGAACTCTGGAAGCGGCCCTGAGGAAAACCTTGTTTAGGGACGGACTTCCAGTCCCCCGCCGTAGTTTAATATTATGTTATGTTATATTATATGAGTTATATCATAGTTATAAAATAAAAATAGTTATATAAAATACATATATAATATATATATATATTTATTTATATGTATATAATATATTATTTATTATATTATATTTATCACAATAAATACAGGAAATTCTGGGGTCACACACAAACGCACACACACACACACACACACACACACGCAGCAGCAGGTGTCAGACGTCTCTTTATTGATCTGCTCGATGCTGTCAATCATTCATCAGCCAGCGAGTCGGGAGTCGGACTTTACACCTGCCAGGTGAATCATTCACCTTAATGAGTTGACTCAGCGGTTCACTGCTAATGAACCAGCAGCGGCTGGAAAACAACAACGCGTCCTGAACTTTGACCCCATCGCTCGTGTCGACCGGCCAGTCTGCCGAGCTGGCCCCGCCCACTCAGGCCCCGCCCTCTAGGAGGTCACATGGCCGTGACCTTCTCCTCGTCCATGACCGCGTTTTCGTAGGCGTTCTTGTCGACGCTCCTGCACAAACAACAGCAACATCACACTTCCTGTTTGAGGCCGCCGCTTCCTGTTTCAGGCCACCGCTTCCTGTTGATCCGCTGACCTGACTGAGCCCAGCCGAGACGACGACCACTTGGCGCCCCCTACAGCCTGGGACCGCCCCCTACGCACACACGCAGACAGACTGAGAGTGAGTGGCACGATGGTGCTGGGTGGTGAGGGGTCAGAGGTCAAAGGTCATGACCCACCTGTCGGAGCTGCACCACAGCCTGTTGACCAGCAGGGAGACGAAGACGAGGAAGAGGAAGGCGGAGACGGCGATGATGCCGGTGAGCCACTGAGGCAGCGATCGCTCCATCCTGCACACACACTGCACTTCACTCCACGGCCAGCAGGGGTAGACACACTGTACTTCACTGCACGGCCAGCAGGGGGTGCCCAGCTGACACTGGAGGGGGTTGGATTTTTGGTCTTTGCGTCCAAGTTTCACACACAAACATCAAAACATCAGTGTGATCAAAACAGTCTGTGGCCACCAGGGGGCACTGTGGCCGCGCATCAGCAGCAGCAGGAATACACAGCAGAACAAGTGGAGAAATATTATGACCAGAAATAGCAGAAATATAAATGTCAAGAATGGAAATACCAGGAATCATCAATACCATCAATACCATCAATATCCACATGGGAGACAGGAAGTGATTGATGTGAAAAATCATCAGACTCTGTCGGACGCTGTCTTCACTCTTCCAATACAATAATACCATCATGGTCAAGATTAACCAAGTTGTTATTGCAGGGAGCAGAGAGAGGCGTCTACCTTACTGGGACCAGGTGGTGGAGACCAGCAGCAGGACCAGGTGGTGGAGACCAGCAGCAGCAGGAGCAGCAGCAGCAGCAGCAGCAGACAGACTGAAGACAAAGTTCACCTGAGGCAGGTGAGTCAACACTGCCAGGTAATGATCCACCACCAGGGGGCGGAGCCAGGAGGTGGGGGCGGGGCCTTGGCTGCTGCTGCCACAACGAGGACCAGGAGCAGATGGACTTCCTATATTGGTCGACTCATCTGCTGTCTGTCACTCATCGGCAGTCACGGTAGTGATGAGGGGGTGTGGCCAAGCAGCCAATGATGAGTGGGCGGAGCCCAGAGACTGATAAACATCTGAACCAATCACAGCAGAGGAGCAGGGACAACAGCAGCAGGTCTCAGGGGAGAGGGGCAGGGTCAATGAGCGTGTGTGCGAGACCCTTCCCCACCATCACTTCCCACACACACACAGAGTCAGCGTCCATCTGGACCCTGTAGTTCAATAACTACAGGGTGTTGATGTCTCCTCCTCCTCCTCCTCCTCCTCCACCTCCTCCCCCGCAGGCCCCTGGCGCCCCCCAGTGGACACTCAGCACATCACTTTGGAAACCACAGCGATGTTACAACACAGCATAGAGCAGCGACTGTCACTGCACACTGTCACTGTTATTAATATCATTAATATTATAATTAGCGTGGAACAAATCATATTTGGACCAATCATCAGGCATTTTTCCACGGCCCACCTGATCAGCTCTCACGGTACAGTAATGGGCCACGGCACAGTGGTTGAGAAACGCTGGGATAGAGTTTATGATCTAGAATAAACAATATAAAATATGTGATATCCAATGTATAATTTATCATACTGGATACATGCTGTACATTGTAGAATCTAGAACCTAGAGTGTATGATATAGAATATGAACTATAGAGAATCAACTGATGCTCTCATCAGTCGGGTTTCCACTGTTTCTCATGCAGGTCAACACAACTCAGTCACAAAAGGTTTCCATCAGATCGACCTGAGCCAGAGGTCAGAGGTCACAGAGTGGACAGGGACTTGGCTCTGAGCCCCTGGTGGTGGGAGCAGGCAGTGGAGGGACACACACACACACACACACACACACACACACACACACACACACACACACACACACACACACACACACACACACACACACACACACAGATCAAAGGTCAGACTCAGGAGTTGACTTGAAACATTTTATTCACAGCTGGTTCTCCTCCAGTCTGGGGTCAGGGGTCAGAGGTCAGCAGGCGCAGGGTGTGGCTGTCTTCTGGCCCCCCGTCAGACCTTTGCTGAGCAGGAAGGCCTCCTGCTGGGGGTCGCGACCCAGGAAGCTCCTCAGCATGTCCGAGGCGTCCTGGGAGCCTCCAGGCCTCAGGATGAACCTGCGGTAGTCCAGACCCACCTGCCGACCAATCACAGAGAAGCATTAGGAAATCAACTACTGCTAGGCCAAGCCGAGCTAGGCTGAGCTAGGACAGGCTAGGCTAACCCTAAGCTAGGCTAGGCTAACCCTAGGCTGAGCTAAGGCAGGCTAGGCTAACCCTAGGCTAGGCTAGGCAGAGCTAGGCTGAGCTAAGACAGGCTAGGCTAAGACAGCCTCGGCTAGGCTAGGCAAACCCTAGGCTAGGCTAACCCTAGGCTGAGCTAAGACAGGCTAGGCTAAGACAGCCTAGGCAAGGCCAGGCCTACCTTGGGGTTCATGATGCCCTCCTGCCTGAAGCGGGTGAAGAACATGTCCATGGAGAAGACCTCGCTCCACAGGTAGCCGTAGTACTGGGCGTCATAGCCGCCTGCCAGGTGGCCGAAGGTTGCCGGCATGTTGGTTCCTGCGGGGGTCAGAGGTCAAAGGTCAGCCAGGGACCTGGTTCACCTGGTAAGACACCTGGAGAGTGTGGCGAGTCTTACGGACCTGGGGACGCGGGGACCCCCAGGACCTCCTGTGACAGGCGCTGGTACTCCTGGGCTGGGTCCACCCCCTGCTGGGTGTGCAGGACCTGGTCCAGCTGGGCCAGGACGATCTGCCGCAGGTTGAACAGGCCTGCAGGGGGCAACCTCGAGTTAATGCACCAGGACCTGTAGCATCAGCAGGACCACTAGCAGGACCCCCACCTACCAGTGTTGGCCAGTCTGGACTGGATGAGCTTGTCCAGCAGCTGCTGGGGGATGGCGCCCCCTGTCTTGTAGTGCTGGGACATGCGCTGCAGCGGCTCCCTCTCCCACACCCAGTTCTCCAACATCTGGGACGGAGCCTCCACAAAGTCCCGCTCCACGTGGGTCCCGCTGAACATGGCGTAGTCCGCCTGGCACCGGTGGGGAGGAGGTGGGGGTTAGTGGACCTGGTCTGGAGCCCCAGTGACCTCTAGTGACCCCAGCCACTGACCTGGGCACAGAGCTGGTGCATGACGTGTCCGAACTCGTGGAAGTAGGTCTCCACCTCGTCGTGCTGCAGCAGGGAGGGGGCGTCGCCAGAGGCCTTGCTGAAGTTCGCCACCAGGGCGGCGACGCTCATCTGGCGCCGGCCGTCAGCCAGCAGGCAGCCAGGCTGCAGGCCGAAGCAGGCAGCGTGGCCGTACTTCCCTTCCCTGCAGGGGTCAGAGGTCAGCAGAGGGCAGGGCTCAGCAGGGCTCAGAGGTCAACAGAGGGCAGGGGTCAGCAGGGTCAGCGCCTCACCTGGGGAAGAGGTCCAGGTAGAACTGGCCCACCACCTGCTCGCTGTCTCGGTCCTTGACGCTGTACAGCGAGACGTCAGGGTGCCAGACAGGGGCGCCCTCCACCAGGTCAAAGTTCAAGCCCAGCAGCTCCTGGTAGATGTCCAGCAGGCCGCGGGTCACCACCTCCATGGGGAAGTACTCCTTCAGCAGGTTCTGATCCACCGCGTACTGGGTCTCCTCCACCTGCAGACCCAGGGGTCAGAGGTCAGGGTACCTGGGTCAGGTAGTAGCGGGTGTCCCAGGCGTGCAGCTGGCCGGGTCAGGGGTCAGAGGTCAGGGTACCTTGGTCAGGTAGTAGCGGGAGTCCCAGGGGTGCAGCTGGCTGCTGCAGGGGGTCAGGGGTCAGAGGTCAGGGTACCTGGGTCATGTAGTAGCGGGTGTCCCAGGCGTGCAGCTGGCTGCTGGAGGGGTCAGGGGTCAGGGTACCTGGGTCATGTAGTAGCGGTTGTCCCAGGCGTGCAGCTGGCTGCTGCAGGGGGTCAGGGGTCAGGGTACCTGGGTCATGCAGTAGCGGGTGTCCCAGGCTTGCAGCTGGCTGCTGCAGGAGGTCAGGGTACCTGGGTCATGTAGTAGCGGGTGTCCCAGGCGTGCAGCTGGCTGCTGCAGGGGGTCAGGGGTCAGGGTCAGAGGTCAGGGTACCTGAGTCATGTAGTAGCGAGTGTCCCAGGCGTGCAGCTGGCTGCTGCAGGGGGTCAGGGGTCAGAGGTCAGGGGTCAGGGTACCTGGGTCATATAGTAGCGGGTGTCCCAGGCGTGCAGCTGGCTGCTGCAGGAGGTCAGGGTCAGATGTCAGGGTACCTGGGTCATGTAGTAGCGGGTGTCCCAGGCGTGCAGCTGGCTGCTGCAGGGGGTCAGGGGTCAGGGTACCTGGGTCATGTAGTAGTCCCAGGTGTGCAGCTGGCTGTTGCAGGGGGTCAGAGGTCAGGGTACCTGGGTCATGTAGTAGCGGGTGTCCCAGGCGTGCAGCTGGCCGCTGCAGCTCAGGTTCCTGCGGCGACACTCGTCCTCCTTCAGCCGCAGCAGGACGCTGCGCTCCTGCTCGCCCAGCGGCTGCAGCTTGCGGGCCAGGTCGTCTGAGGGGGAGCACAGTGTCAGTCGGTGCTGCAGCGCCCCCGCCTGGCTGGAGGACCAGCAGCAGCAGCAGCACCACCACCACTCACCCAGGAAGGAGGCCACGGTCCGGGCCGACTGAGCCATGTTCATCTCCAGCACCAGGTCAGCGTGGGTGGAGAAGCCCAGCAGGGAGCTCTTCTGGGAGCGGAGCTGCACCAGCTGCTTCAGGATGCCCGAGTTCTCCTGGAGGACAGCGGCTGGTCACCATCACCGGGCTAACACTAGCAGGCTAACACTAGCATGCTAGGCTAACACTGACCTGCTGGCAGCGGGAGTTGAAGGCCTCCTCCAGCAGGCGTCGGGTCTCGGGGACGAAGCACTTCTTCATGGCGGGGAAGTAGTGCGGGTACTTCAAGGTGACCTTGAGCCGCTCGCCGTCGGCCTCCAGGGAGCTGAGGAAGTCCTCGGGGAGGCCGCCTGCACCAACACAACAATGGGAAAACAGATGATGGACGACCTTTGACCTGGAAGACGCTTCATCATAGATCTGGTGGCCCCCTGCTGCCCCCTGGTGGCCCTCTGCTGCTCCCTGGGAACCCCTCCGCTGCCCCCTGGGAACCCCTGGTGGCCCTCTGCTGCCCCCTGGGAACCCCTCCGCTGTCCCCTGGGGACCCCTGGTGGCCAGACTCACCCAGCTGCTCGCGGCTGAAGCTCAGGCTGGTTGTGTCCTCGTTGAGGTTCTTGTTGAAGTCGATGCTCAGACTGCTCAGCTGCTTCTTGATGGCCTTGATCTCCTGCAGGTGGCAGCAGAGGAAGGGGGAGGAGCACAGGGACCAATCAGAACCAGCGCTGCTCAGACCCGGGCCCAGGCGGGGTCACATGACCTCCTCACCTGCTGGGTCTCTGAGGGCAGGTGCAGCCCGTTCCTGCGGCCCAGCTTGAGCAGCCGATCCAGGTAGCGCCGCGACTCGCCGCTAAGACCTTCA
The DNA here is from genome assembly GCF_046127955.1 of Nelusetta ayraudi. NCBI lineage: Eukaryota > Metazoa > Chordata > Actinopteri > Tetraodontiformes > Monacanthidae > Nelusetta > Nelusetta ayraudi. Next base: position 6,219,259 of record NW_027466134.1, read on the forward strand.
GCAGTCAGCTTGTCCTGCAGGGGGCAGCAGAGGGTTAGCAGGGGCTAGCAGGAGGTTAGCAGAGGGCTAGCAGAGAGCTAGCAGGAGGTTAGCAGAGGTTCAGCAGGGGCTAGAAGAGAGCTAGCAGTGGTGGAAAGGGGGCAGGCAGTGTAGGGTGGGGGAGGGGCTAGCCTGCAGGGCCTAGTAGTGGCAAACAGCAGTGGGCTAACAGCCACCTGGTGGGGGGTGGGGTGGTTGTGGAGGGATTGGGGCGGGGGGGGCGGGGGGTCGGGGCTCACCTGCAGGGCCTTGATCCTCAGGTAGACGTCCTCCCTCATGCTCATCTCCACGTCGAACTCAGAAAGACGCTTGTCGGCCTCGGTGCTCGCTGCCCGCACCTCCCTGCAGGGGGCGACGTGCTGTGGGAAGTCCAGCATGTTTCGCTGCACTGGGGGGGTGGGGGGTGGGGGGGGCGGAGTGAGGGGCTGCTCAAACACACTGAATGTTGGCACAGTTTGAATGACAGGACTCACTTGGCCCACTGTGATTGGCCACAGCTACACTGCTAACGCCGCTAGCATTTTAGCTCTTCATTTCTTTCTCATTCATAGATTTTTCTATTAATAAAGGCTTCTATTCTACTGCAGCTCCGTCTGCCTTTCTGTCACTAGCACGCTAGTCGCTGACCCCCCCCCCCCCCCCCCCGGCCCCCCCACCTGCTGATGAGCTCGTTCTTCTCTTTGTTCGGCCTCTTTCTGTAAAACTGCTGACCAGGCCACTCAGCTGGCTCAGCACTCAGCACAACACACACACACACACACACACACACACACACACACACACACACACACACACACACACACACACACACACACACACACGCGCTTTATTCCCACTAAACAAAGAGCAGAAACATCTGGAAGCTGTTGACAACAGGTGTTTGTCACCAGCAGGTGAAGCTCTCGTGTCGCCATGGTAACATAAAGGGTGACAGCTGACACTTAGCCTTGCCAGCTAGCTCCCTGTCACTTAGCCTAGCCAGCTAGCTCCCGCTCTGCTGCTCACCTGTGTACTCCACCTCCACGTCGGCCAGCGCCTTCAGCGTGTTCTCGAAGGTGACACCGTCCAAGTCGAGCGCCCCCACGCGGTCGTACACCTTCTTGGTGTCGGCAATGAGCTGGTCGCACAGCTGGCGGATCTGCTCCGGACTCAGGTCCCAGCGGAGCCGGTTCTCCGAGCAGACCGCCGGCACCGGGCTGTCCAGCACCACCTCACCTGGGGGAGGAGGAAAGGGGGAGAGAAGAAGTCACGTGACATTCCTCACCTGGGCGCGCGCGCACACACACACACACACACACACACACACACACACACACACGCGAATCTGAGGGACCAGCTAGCAGGCAACTGGACGCGGCCGAACCGAGCCGGAGTGGGAACCGCCGTCCTCGGCCCGGACCGCAGGGCCGCTCAGCAGAGTTCAGCAGCGGCTTCCAGGGCTAGCGGCCAGGGCTAGCGGCGGCAGCTAACGGCCGCTAGCCGCCGCCGCCGCCGCAAGCTCACAGCGGCTCGGAGACACACGAACCCCCGAGACCGCTCGTCACCTGTCGGCCCCCCACCACCTCACCTGTCGGCCCCATCTCTGCTGCTTGCTGCTGCTCTGCCGCTTGCTTCCCTCTGATTCAGCGACGCTTGCGCTCACCGGCAGAACCTGAGCGGCTGAAAACAACGTGGAGGAAATCCTCCCCCTTCCTGTGTCTTTCAAAGTAAAAGCCCTCAAAGTCCCCCTATGAAGAGAAGGGGCGCAGTGTGCAGTCCCCCCCGCTCCCAGTCAGTCTGTCTGCTCTCACAGTGACCACCGTCAACCATCCGGATGTGACTAATAGACCTATTTCACCCGGAAGTCACGTTGTTTTTGTCGGGGTTTATGTGTTGCACATTGTTTCCCCAGAGACGCTACAGTGACAGTGATCTGCGTGGTGTTCAATACATGACCCGCTGCCTCCCAGTAGTCCATCGAGCTGCTCTTGGTCCATCCCGGTTTGAGAGATTTATTCTGAAAGCAACTTTGACTCATTTCCGGTTTCTTTAGTATTCGTGCTGAAACAATATTTGAGTGAAAGTTCACGTAGTTTATCAACCGCCAATAGAACAACAACAACAACAACAACAACAGGAGGAGGAGTTAAAATCTCTCAGGAACTGGAATGTCCTCAATTTAAGTCTTTAAACATTGAATATTTAGTTTAATCTGAAAATGTCTCTGTTTTTTTCTTGTGACTGTGTGTGTGTGGTTCCTCTGTGTGGAGGTTTAGCGGTTCTCAGCTCGACCCGAACCACTGGATCTGTTGATGCGCTTCACTTTTGCACAGTTTGAATTAAAACTCGTGTTTCGCCCAGTCACACACTGCTGGCGTCGCCCTGACGCTCTCGGATGACGTCAGTGTGCGACGGTTCCAGCAGCGGCGGCGGTGGCAGCAGCAGCAGCAGCAGCAGGATAGCTTCTTGGCGGAGAGGTTCGGAACGAGCGAAGCGGCGAAACGACCCGTTTTCTCGGACAGCAGGTAGGCGACCCGCCGGCCGGCCGGACGCACGGGCTCCGGCTAGCACCGGCTAGCGCGACGCTAGCTCCCCGTTCGCACCGCTGCTGCCCGAGTAGCATCGAGCCGCCGTGCTAACGTCACACTGCCGAGTGCTAAGCAGCAGAACCGCGGCGTGTCCGTTCAGCCCGGGGTCTGGGCCGTGACGGCTGTCCTTCCGAACAGTCGGTAACTGGTTCCGTCCGGTCCACGCCGGGTCACCGCGGATCGCTCACGCTGTTTAAAACCGCTCGTCCGTCTTTTATTGTCGTCTTTGCGGAGAGAAAAGGTGTCTCAGAGAGCCACTGAGTGCTGCTTCTACAGGCTGAATGAAAACTGACGTCATTTTCACGCGTCTCAACTTTGTCCCGCTGCTCAGATGGCGGCTAGCTGCTGCTTGCAGCCATCTAGTCGGACTCATAGTCTTTCTGGAATGTTCCAGATGAGCTCAGTGGCTGTGTCTCAACTCAGGGTCTGCATCCTTCGAAGGATGCGTCTTCCGTCAGAAGGACCCAACCGAGGAGGACGAACCCAAACCCCGCCTCCCCGGTAACCACACGGGACGGTCTCGCCTTCAGCGTATTTTCTGGTTGCGTCACCGCCGTTCCCTCCTGCTGGCCAACCCCGGAAGTGACGTTTTCATAGCATCAAGCTAACCATTGGATGGTTGGATGTTCAAATCAGTAAAAACCCTGCGCTAAAAACTGAATATTTGATGTGAAATTTCAATACTTAAATTTATAGGTGGTGTCTTTGCCAGTAGATGGCGCTAATTTCAGCCGACTTCCCAGGATCCCAGGATGCTTTGCAGCAGCACGCAACGCATCATGGGATACCCAAGTGCGCGAAGGATAGTAGCGGTGTATCCTTGGAATCGGCTAAAACAAGTGCGTATTTCCGAGGGCGCATTTTCAGCGTCCTAAGCACCCTCGGGAATTGGGACAAGCCTTCGCGCAGTGCTATGACGCAACTTCCTTTCAAAGTGCGCACTTCAAGGACGCAGAACCTGAATTGAGACACAGCACCAGTGTGTACGTCTGCGTTCGCGGAAGGAAGCCGGTGAGGTCACTTCCTGTTGTTGTATCCCAGAGTGTCAATAGCTCCAGCATCATGGCAGACACCAAGCGTCTGGCCATGTCCATCATCCAGTTCCTGCAGCAGCAGCAGCAGGCGGGCGGCCTCTCCTCCGGGGCCCAGGAGAGTCTGGAAGGTGAGTTGGGAGGAGGCAGGACAGGAAGTGGAACTGTTGCTGCTTCCTGTGGCTGGCCGGCGGGCAGCCTTTCTCTCTGGCTGACGCCCTTTGACCTCTTGCAGTTGCTGTTCAGTGTCTGGAGACGGCGTTCGAAGTGTCCACTGACGACCAGAGTCTGGTTGTACCCATGACGCTAGAGGAGATGTTCAGCTCAGCCACGGCCGAGGTAAGGACCAGTAGACCAGGACCACCCTGGTAGTGGACCAGAACCACCCTGTTAGTAGACTAGGACCACCCTGGTAGTAGACCAGGACCACCCTGTACCCTGGTAGTGGACCAGGACCACCCTGGTAGTAGAGCAGGACCACCCTCTACCCTGGTAGTGGACCAGAACCACCCTGTACCCTGGTAGTAGACCAGGATCACCCTGTACCCTGGTAGTGGACCAGGACCACCCTGGTAGTAGAGCAGGACCACCCTGTACCCTGGTAGTGGACCAGAACCACCCTGTACCCTGGTAGTAGACTAGGACCACCCTGGTAGTGGACCAGGACCACCCTGTTAGTAGACCAGGACCACTCTTTACCTTGGTAGTGGACCAGGACCACCCTGTTAGTAGACTAGGACCACCCTGGTAGTAGACCAGGACCACCCTGTACCCTGGTAGTGGACCAGGACCACCCTGTACCCTGGTAGTGGACCAGGACTCTGCTCTCTGACATGTTTTTGTTCTTTAGCTTCCTGCAGAATCTCAGGTGAACAACAACTCGGCCCACAGCTCCCTGACGGATGAGGAGCGAGCGGAGGCCGAGACCCTGAAGAGCGATGGTGAGGAGAGGGGGCGGGGCTCTCGGGAGGGGGCGGGGCTCTGCAGCTGTCAGGTGACCAGGTATGTTTGGTCTCCACAGGAAATGACCAGATGAAGGTGGAGAACTTCTCCACGGCGGTGGAGTTCTACTCCAAGGCCATCGCCATCAACCCACACAACGCCGTCTATTACTGCAACCGGTCAGAGCCCCGGCCAATCAGCACGCAGCACACTAGACGCCAGGAAGTCCTGCACAAAACAACCGTGTGTGTGTGTGTGTGTGTGTGTGTGTGTGTGTGTGTGTGTGTGTGTGTGTGTGTGTGTGTGTGTGTGTGTGTGTGTGTGTGTGTGTGTGTGTGTGTGTGTGTGTGTGTGTGCAGGGCAGCAGCCTACAGTAAACTGGGAAACTATGCTGGAGCAGTGCAGGACTGTGAGCAGGCCATCAGCATCGACCCCAACTACAGCAAAGCCTACGGCAGGATGGGGTAGGCCCACGTTCCAGACCTTCTGTAGGACTCCGTAGAACTGTAGGGTGCCCCGCATCCCCAGCTGGGTCGCACCAAAGACTCTTAACAGGACTCTGTTGGACTTTAGGAAACTTTGTAGGACTCTATTGAACACTGTAGGACTTTGTGAGACTCTGGGGGTCTCTGTTGGACTCTGGGGGTCTCTGTTGAACACTGTAGGACTTTGTGAGACTCTGGGGGTCCCTGTAGGACTCTGAGGAACCTGTTGTGTCTCCTCCAGCTTGGCTCTCGCCAGCCTGAACAAGCACACGGAGGCGGTCTCCTACTACAGGAAGGCTCTGGAGTTGGACCCAGACAACGAGACCTACAGGACCAACCTGAAGATCGCTGAGGACAAAGTGGACACGTCCAGCCCGGTATGAGCAGCAGGCAGCCACCAGCAGGAGGCAGTGTGGGAGCAGGAGGTCCTGGTCTGACGGTGCTCTGCTCTGCTCTGTGTGTGTGTGTGTGTGTGTGTGTGTGTGTGTGTGTCTGTGTGTCTGTGTGTCTGTGTGTGTGTGTGTGTGTGTGTGTGTGTGTGTGTGTGTGTGTGTGTGTGTGTGTGTGTGTGTGTGTGTGTTAGACAGCAGGGATGGGGGGAGTGGACCTGGCTGGGCTGCTCAACAACCCCGGCTTCATGACCATGGTGAGGAACCCTGCCGTCACTTCCTGTCCACTGTCCACTGATTGGACCACACTGACCTGAGTGTCTCTCTGCCTGCAGGCCTCGTCTCTGATGAACAACCCTCAGGTCCAGCAGCTGTGAGTGCACCCCGCTCCTCCTCTTCAGCTGCAGTGTCTGCAGTGTCTGCAGTGTCTCCTCCTCCACTGCAGGATGTCTGGGATGATGTCAGGGGCCTACGGGGAGATGGGAGGAGCAGCCAGAGCAGCGACAGCAACAGCAGGAGGAGGGGGCGGAGTCAGACCAGCGGAAGGGGCCGGAGCCACAGCTGCAGCAGGGGGCGGAGCCACAGCTGCAGCAGGGGGCGGAGCCACAGCTGCAGCACCCCCCGCTGGAGAAGACCTGTCACGACTCATCCAGGCGTAAGAACGTCCACACTTCCTGTTTCCTGTCATGTGACCTTAGCTGTTTGCTAGCCTGCAGCTAACCCTGTGTGTGTGTGTGTGCTTGCCTGCCAGTGGGCAGCAGTTTGCTCAGCAGATGCAGCAGCAGAACCCTGAGCTCATCGAGCAGCTGAGGACTCAGATGAGGAACCGAACGCCGAGCAGCAGCAACGAGGAGCAGCCGTGACGTCGCACAGTGATGACATCACACTGTGAGTGCGCCGCACGCTCCGCCGCTCCGGTGACATCACTTCCTGTCCTGTGTGCTGAGGAAGCTCTGCTCTGTTTCAGCTTCACACTCACAGAAGAAGAAGAAGCTGAGGACTAACAGGAAGTGGCTCTTCATCACCGACCAATCCACAGCCTGCGTGCGTGCGTGTGAATGTGTGTGCGTGCGTGTGAATGTGTGTGCGTGTGTGTGTGTGTGTGTGTGTGTGAGACATCTCAAAATCCTACAGATTGTTTCTAATAAAGGTTGACGTGGCGACAGGAAGTCGACTTGTCACACGTCCTGTTCAGACTTCGTCCCGCCTCCTGTTGCATTCTCTTTCTGTTGGTTGACATCATTCATCACCTGCTGCACCTGCTGAGTTCAGCAACAATAGAAGTTTTGCCACTGGAAAAAAAAACAAAAACGGTCAGAATAAAATGTAAAGTTCACATTTATTTTGACATTCAATCATCAAAGTGTATGGTAGCAGGGGGAGGAGTTTGGAATCACAATACTGCCGTTACTCCTAAACTCAAATGAAGAGTGTGTGTGTGATATACATATATATGTGTGTGTGTGTGTGTGTATACAGACCCTTTTCAAAAAATTCATTTATTTTCATGATTCCATTCAAAAAGTCAAACTTTCATAGATTATACATTCAGGGCCCACAATTGAAGTGTGAAGTGAAGATTGAAGTATTTATTTGTTAATTATTACATAATTTGGGCTTCCAGCTGTAGTGGGGGAAGGTTGATTGATTAATTTAATCGATCAAACTCACGAAGGAGTGGAAACGGACATCAAAAAGAAATTAATAATTTTAATATTTATAATATTTAATATGATTTGATCGGGGCACCAGCTGCTTTTTGATTGTTGACGTCAGCAGGAAACGCCAGGATCAGTCTCAATACCGTCTCCTTAGCGGGGAGTTGTTGGCGATACGCAGGGATTTGAAGCACACTTTAATACGTCAGTCAAACAATGACATCAGGCTTAATGTGCTTTTATTTGTGTAACAATAGAGTTCACACAGAACAGCATGACATGAATGTGATCTAAAAGACACAATCAGCAACGTGTTGTGTGTGTGTGTGTGCGTGCGTGTGTGTGTGTGACAGAGAGAGAGAATAAGTAAAGAAAACCTAAACTTAAGCTAAAAGTAACAAAATAAAAGAAGGAACATAAAAGAGTTTGGTTTGTCTGCTGGACTTGTTGTGTCTGAGTCGAGCAAAAATAATTTGGCAGTTATTGGTTACACTGATGCGACAACCAGACTCTTGACAGTGAGCAAGTGATGAGGGCTTACGTTGGATGAGCTTCTTCCAAGGTGGTCCTGGGAGTTTGTACTGTACCGTTCGGGTCCGGTACAGCGCAGGGAGCTTGGATTAGCAACATCGACCGTTGAGGTGGAACTGCCCGTTCTGCTCTGTCCTGCAGGGGGCTCCACTGGCATATTGGCATCAGAGTAGAGTCTTTCTTTGTAACCAGTTGTAATGCTGGTGATCAAAGGAATTACACGGTTACGAGGAAGGAAAAACTGCTTTGCTGGTCCAAAAAGAAAGATCACAAAAATCACAATATCAGGTCTGAGGATGCCAGTTGAGATTGGGCAAAACTTAAAATGAAAAATAATGGTCACTGGACGAGGCTGAGTTGTTTCTGCTTCTGTCTTCAATTGGCCTTTTGCCAGGAATTAGAAAAATTAAGTTGACAAAAATTAGAATAATGAAAAATGACAAAGACAAAAACACTCGACAAGACGACACTCAGAAAGACTGACAGCACTCAGGAAAACTAAAACTTCTCTAACTGAGACAAAGGAACTGAATTCACTAGTATAACTTGGAGAAGAGGGCGGTCTTTTGAACTCCAAGAACCAATGAAAAGGCTGTTCCAACACTAACACTGATGGGTCGTCTTACGCTATATGCATCTGATGAATATGTATGTGGTGTCGGGTTCGTTGCTGATAAAGAAATGAAACAACAACCAGAAATGAAATAGAAGAACAACATGAAGAAATAAAAACCTTGTGATCCTTCGTATGGTGGATACCTTGCCAAAGTTAGGAAACAGTTGAGGAAGACACAGCGTTCAAAGCACATTAAACCTTCAACATATATTTGACATCTAAATACCCGTCAACCTATCTAAGCATGCATACACAAGTAGGAGGAAGTTTGTTTATATTTAAAAGACAGCTGCAAGATTTAATAGATTTCACATTCAGGCACTTATATGAGCACGTATACAAATATATATATATATATATATATGAGTAGATATATATATCTGTGGTTGTCAATATTTAAGAGGTGTATGTATGGATTGAGGTAACAGTCGCCTGAGTGTAATGTGGAAAACTGGTGATGGTAATGATGGGATTATGACAAAGCATGTAACATTGTAACATTGTAACATTGATATGAGGAAAACCGAGGTGCAAAGTTTATTCAACTTTTAATTGATCACTGAGGAATCACTTTCGTAATCCCCCCCCCCCCCCAGCGGACACTCTTGCTCCATCTGAAGCTTGAAAGCCTCCAGGCTTCCTTTAGGAGGAGGTCCTAAATCTGTTAACCTTGAGGTTAGAAGAGTGATTCAAAGTCCATTAATGCTTTATTTTTGATGGTGGTCACAGAAATGTAACAATAGAGTGTTTAACATTGTCTGATCTTGAGATGTTCAGGAACATCTGTGTTGAGGATGGCCCTTGGAATGTTCTGCAGAGAGATCACGGTCGTAAAACTAGCACCGGCCGCCAGTGGTACCAGGGCCGCCAGTGGTACCAGTCCCTGCCTGGAACCAGGTCGTCTGAGAAAGCTTCGGAGTGGACTCCCAACTGTGATTTGTGGGTGAAGGTGTCCTTCCTAGAGCGGTGTTTTACGGCTTTAAGATTTTAAGTAGAGATAGTCACAGAGAAAGTAGCCTCACAGCCAATCAGGTGCCACCGTTAGTTCCTCCAGACGTGGTTCCCCCGGAAGGCCGTGCTGCAATAAATTCCAATTGTCCTGGTGAAAAACATCAGGTCCAGATGTGGCGCTACACAGCTCACAAAACCCACGACAACATTTGAAAACATCAGAACACTGAGAGGAATCAGGGCAGATTGTTTTAACCTGAGAGTCCTCCACTGAACTCCAAGCACCTGCAGGTCCCCCAGGTGTCACTGAACTGCTTCAGTTTGGTTCAACATGGTGAGACTGCAGACCTGACACTGGCCAGCAGAACATCACTGATGCCCTCCATAGGATGGGGAAGCCACACAGGTTCACAGCCAAGGAGCCTGCTTGTCCACAGTGCTGTGTCCAAGCACAGCAGTGGAAGGTCCAGTGGAAGGTCCAGTGGAAAGTCCAGTGGAAGGGCAACACGTGGCAGGAGGCGGAGTCACAGCTTCAGAAACCACCACGTTCAGATGCATCCAGGAGATGGGCTATGGAAGTCGGGTTCCCCGGGTCAAGCCACTTCTGAGCCTGAGCCAACGTAGGAAGCGTCTCAACTGGACCAAGGAGGAGAAGGACTGGACTGTTGGCCAGGGGTCCAAGGTCCAAGGGTTTGGAGGAAGACGGGTCAGGAACAGAACCCAGGTTGCTGGAGGTCCAGTGTGAAACATCCACAGTCGGTCATGACTTGGGGTGCAATGTCCGGTGCAGGTGTTGGTACACTCTGCTTCCTGAATCCAAGGTCCCAGCAACAGTCTAGTAGGACCTGGCCCAGCAGGACCTGGCCCAGCAGGACCTGGCCCAGCAGGACCTGGCCCCTGCCCATGCCATCACAGTGCCTGACTGGCCTGCTGACTCATCGGACCTCCACCCCAGTGAGAAGTTCTGGGGTGTCATCAAGAGGAAAATGAGGAACACCAGAACCAAAACCAAGAAGAGCTGACAGCAACCATCAAGGAGGTCTGGGCTTCCAGAACCGCCGGGCCAATGCAACAGCTCATCCAGCAGTTATTAAGGCAGAAGGATCTCCAACCAAGGGTTAAAGACCGACACATCGTTCTGAAAGTACAACATCTTGATTTAATGATCTTCATTCATTTCTTTATTCTGAGCAGGAAATGCTGAGTTCCTCACAGTGTTCTGATGTTTTCAAATCCTGTTGTCGTGGGTTTTATGAGCTGGAAGCCCAAATATATACACACACATATATATATATGTATATATATATATACATATATACATATACATATATATATATATATATGTATATATATATATACATATATACATATACATATATATATATATATATATATATATATATATATATATATATATATATATATATATATATATATATATATATATATATATATATGGGTCAGTTTGGATGGTGCCGCCGCTGTCTCGTGGCCACCAGGGGGCTCCTGCAGGTGTCCTCCAGGATGGGTGGGGTGGTGGGGGGCGGGACTAATCCGGGCTGTCACGCTGCCAAGGAGCTGCGGAGCCTCAGAGCTGCTGAGCGGCGCCATGGACGAGCTGCTGCTGGAGGAGGAGTCGCGCTCCGAGTCCGGGGAGCCCGGCGGCGGCGGCACCGGCGAGGAGCCCCGGAGCTCCGGGCAGCACCGCAGCTCCGCGGGAACCTCCCGCCGCCTCAGAGCGCAGCTGCTCGGCTTCGTCCCGCTGGAACTCCGCAAGGCCGTGCGCGCTTTCTGCCGCAGGAACGGACTGTTGACGCTGTCGGTGGTCGCCGTGGTGACCGGCTGCACCCTGGGCTTCGTGCTGCGGGGGAGTCACCTGTCCTCTCAGGTAGGGGGGGTTGGACTCACAGGTGGGTGGGTGCGGGGGGGTTGGGGGGGGTTGTAAAGTTTGAATCAGCTGTGACCTCTTTCCACTTCAGCTTGTTGTTGTTATTGCCCGCCAGCCAGAAGTGGCGCTGTCTGTCCCAGCTAGCGGCGGCTATGCTAGCTTTGTGTCCCAGCTAGCGGCGGCTATGCTAGCTCTGTGTCCCAGCTAGCGGCGGCTATGCTAACTCCTGCTGCTCCTCCTCCAGGCTAAGATCTACTTCTCCTTCCCTGGGGAGCTGCTGATGAGGATGCTGAAGATGCTCATCCTGCCCCTCATCACCTCCAGGTGGGCGGGGCCTCAGTGTGGTGGCTGGGCGGGGTCACTCGCACGGTGCTGGGTGGGACTGAGTGGATGGGGGTGGGGCTCTATTGGTTATGTTTCTGACGTCTGACCTCTGACCCCCAGCCTGTTTTCAGGGCTCTAGTGCGTGTGTCTGACCTCTGACCTCTGACCTCTCCCCCCCAGCCTGATGTCCGGGCTCTCCTCCATGGAGTCGAGGGCCTGCTGCAGGATGGGGGTGCTGACGGTCACCTACTACCTGTGGACCACCTTCATGGCGGTGGTGGTGGGCATCGTGCTGGTGCTCATCATCAAGCCCGGCGTCGGCACCGAGGTGGAGAGCAACCGGCTGGGGGGCGGTCCCGTCATGACCTCGGCTGACGCCCTGCTCGACCTGATCAGGTGACCCCTTCTGCTGGGCTGGAGCCACGCTGGGGCTAGCGATAGCTAGCAGGGCGCCACTCTGGAGGGGCAGCCTGGAGCTAACGTAGACCAGTAGACCACCTGGTAGTGGACCAGGACCACCCTGTGCCCAGGTAGTAGACCAGGTAATAGGCCAGGGTTCTAATAGCATACCTGGACCACCCTGTACCCTGGTACTGGACCAGGACCACTCTCAGTGGGGTGGAGAGCTGCGGTTAGCTATGTTAACTAGCTGTGTGCCACTCTGGAGCTCCTCCACACCTGGGGAGGCGGGGAGGAGGGAGGAGGACCTCCTCTGATTGGACGGGCAGGGTAGCTCCGCCCCCAAGTGACCCCCTCTCCCCCACCAGACAGTGTTTTCCAGGAGCGACCACTTAGCTCTTAGCTCACCAGCAGCCGCTGAGACTGGGGATCCTATTAGCGCCAGCGCTAATTAGCAGTATTTTTAGTAATCCTCTGGGGGGATGAGTGACAGATTAGTGGGCCAATGATCTCCACCATGGCACGTTGGCAGCACGGCCGCCTCACGAGTCACTGGCCCTTCATCCTGTTGACCTTTGACCTCACGGGGGGAGGTGGGCTTCAGGCCATCCCGATCCTCCCCCTCCGTGAAAATACAGCCGTCTGTGGTTGACGGCAAAGTTAGCGTAGCATTGCTGTTTCTGCGCCAGCGTGACGGTGTCAGGGATGCTAATTAACCTTGCTAGCTGTGACAGGTAGCTACATCTAGCTACAGCTAACTGCGGCTTTAGCCACATTTCTACTCAGTCTTTTTCCTTTCTAAGGTTTAGCTTCTAGCCTAATGTTAAGCCTAGCCTAATGCTAACCGCAGCCTAATGCTAACCCCAGCCTAATGCTAACCGCAGCCTAATGCTAACCCAGCCTGATGCTAACCCCAGCCTAATGCTAACCCCAGCCTGATGCTGCTGTGTCTGTGCAGGAACATGGTTCCCTCCAATCTGATCGAGGCCACGTTTCAACAGGTGAGACCCTGAGAGAAAGCCCTACCGCCCGCTCAGCCTGCCCCCCACCAGCCCTGAGGCCCCTCCCACTCTCTCTCTCTCTCTCTTCCCTCCAGTACAAGACGGACCTGGTGCCCATCCTGAAGGTGCCCACCAGGACAGTGCAGCCCAGCTTCGTGTACCTGGTGCCAGGTGAGAGCTCCGCCCCCGGCCGCACCGTCTACCTGGAGCTGACTCCGCCCCCTGAGGTCACCTACAAGACCAGCCCTGGTAGCAGCCAGCAGATGAACGTCCTGGGCATCGTCATCTTCTCCGCCACAATGGGTGAGCAGCTGTAGCTGCTAGCATGTTAGCAGGGCGAACAGCCGCCGCTGCTAGCCACGGCTGCTAGCACGCTAGCAGGGCTAGCCGCTGCTGGAGCTCTGACTACTTCCTGTGGCTGCAGGGCTGCTGTTGGGCCGGATGGGGGAGCGCGGCGCCCCACTGGTCAATGTGTGTCAATGCATCAACGAGTGCGTCATGAAGATCATCAACGCCGCCGTGTGGTCAGTCGCTGCAACTGCACACACACACACACACGCAGGAGTTTCCATCCAGAACACGGCCACCCTCCAATAGCTTAGCACGTTTTAGTAGCTTAGCTATCCTCCTCCTCCTGCACCTCTTCCTCCTCTTCCTCCTCCTCCACCTCCACCTCCTCACTCCTCCTGCTCCTCCTGCACCTCTTCCTCTTCCTCCTCCTCTTCCTCCTCCTCCTGCACCTCCTCCACCTCTTCCTCCTCTTCCTCTTCCTCTTCCTCCTCCTCCTCTTCCTCGTCCTCCTCCACCTCCTCCACCTCCTGCTCCTCCTCCTCAGCTGTATTGCCAAACATACTGGACATGTATGAATGAGATGTTGGTCCTCCCTCCCTCCAGGGTGCAATAGACAGAATAAATAAAACAAATCAAACAGTATTAAACCAGACAGAGACAGCAGGGGGCGCTGTTGGTACATAAATGACTATAAACTGGACTAAAAATAAACTGAGGTAAACTATACAAAGTATTCACAGTAAGGTGAGGTAGTGCGTGTAGTGCAGATAGGGGGAGCTAGGGGGCGTTCTCATAGCACCGCCTCGCCTCGCCTTGCCTCTCCTCTCCTCTCCTCGCCTCGCCTCGCCTCGCCACGGTACGGTTGTAGAGCGGCCCCACTGGCCGCTACACGGTTGTAGGAGGCGCCGTTTTGGAACCTCAAGCGCTCAGGGTCCAAGTGAGACGAGGCGAGTTGAGTGGTGACGTAGCGACGAGCAGGCCTCGCTAGGGCAGCTATTTCAAATAAGGAGTCGTGTTTACTGTCTGTCTGTTTTTAAATAAATGCTATTTCCCGTTGTATCTGTCTCGTGTTTACTTTTGGTGAAAATATAAAGGTTGAACTACACCTTTACTCTCCCAGAAAATGAAACCAGAAATGATAAATGTTGCCTGCATAAATGATCAGCTGTGATTTCAGTGAGGGAAACTGTTCTTTCTTTAACAGAAAAGCAACCACAGATCGAGCAGCAGGTATGAAACAACTTCTACTTTGTCTATCGCTGTGCTGTCGTGTATCGCACAGAAATAATGCCGTCGAAAACATTGTCGTGGACCTGGGGCGGGGCGAGGCTATGAGAACACGCCTATAGTCTTTGTTTGTGTATGTGAGGGTTGGGGGAGGGTGGGCAGAGTTTGTCAGTGAGGTGGGCAGCAGGGTCAGGGTTAGGGTAAGGTGGGCGGGGTCAGGGTTAGGGTTAGGGTAGGGTGGGCGGGGTCAGGGTAGGGTGGTCAGGGTCAGGATAGGGTGGGCGGGGTCAGGGTTAGGGTCAGGGTCAGCAGTCTGCTGTTCAATCCTGGTGCTGCTGGAGCTTGGAGGGAAGTACAGCGCCACCTACAGCATGGCTGTGGAAGTGCAGCAGTGGTGCAGTGTCTGTGGCTCCATGCAGAGCTTCATGGACTCAGCAGTAACTCGGTTTTCTCGTCCAATGGGAGTTCTCACCTTGTCCCCGTATAACTGCAGCTGACTCCTCCTCCCAACACTAGGGGGCGGAGTCTATTCAGCTGGTCAGCTGCTATAGGTTGGCATATTACATCATTATGATATGGAACGATGGTTCATACTGCACATGTTGCAGCTCAGCTGCTCCCTGTTTCTTGTGCTCATGGTGATTTTAAAAGGCAGAGAAGAGCGCCCTCTGCTGGTGGAGGGCTGCAACAACACACTGTCTTCCATGCTACGCTTTGTGCCGTCGCTACGGACCCCAAACTGTGCTTCTGGTTGGATTCGGGTTTGGAGCAGACTGGTGGGAGAGTTTGTGTACAAAGGAACGGTTAGGCTCTCCTCCTCCTCCTCCTCCTCACTCCTCACTCCTCCTGCTCCTCCTCCTCCTCTTCCTCCTGCCCCACCACCTCCCCCTCCTCAGTCCTCCCCCACCACCTCCCCCTCCTCCTCACTCCTGCTCCTCCTGCTCCTCCTCAGGTACTTTCCCTTTGGGATCATCTTCCTTGTTGCCGGGAAGATCCTGGACATGCAGGACCCGAGCACGCTGGGCAGGAAGCTGGGCTGGTACGGCCTGACGGTGCTGGCCGGCCTCTTTGTGCATGGCCTGTTGCTCCTCCCCCTCTGCTACTTCCTGCTCACCAGGAGGAACCCCTTCACCTTCATCAGGGGCCTCCTGCAGGCCATGGTCATCGCCCTGGCCACCTCCTCCAGGTAAGGAGGGGGGGGGGGGGATCAGGAGGTGGAGCGGGAGGGGGAGGGGAAAGAGCCTGAGGAGGGGGAACCCCTTCACCTTCATCAGGGGCCTCCTGCAGGCCATGGTCATTGCCCTGGCCACCTCCTCCACGTGAGGGGGGGGGATGGGGAGGGGGAGGAGCCTGAGGAGGGGGAACCCCTTCACCTTCATTAGGGGCCTCCTGCAGGCCATGGTCATCGCCCTGGCCACCTCCTCCAGGTGAGGGGGGGGGGTTCTTACCAAGCCCCGCCCTCTCTTCCAGAGGGTGGAGGTGGGTGGGTGTTAGCGCCTGCTAGCATCGGTTAGCTTTGGTTGACTGAAGGAGGCAGCTGCTGTGATTTGATTGTACTCGTCCTCCCTATGTCCCGCCCCCATAGTGTTCCTGTTGCTGGGCAGAAAATCCCAGGTTGACCCTCTCTCTCCCCCTCCCCCCCAGCTCGGCCACTCTGCCCATCACTATGAAGTGTCTGCTGGAGAACTGTCAGGTGGACCGGCAGATCGCTCGCTTCGTGCTCCCCGTCGGCGCCACCATCAACATGGACGGTACTGCGCTGTACGAGGCCGTGGCCGCCATCTTCATCGCCCAGGTCAACGACTACGAGCTCGACTTCGGACAGCTGGTCACCATCAGGTGGGCGCCGCCCCCTGGAGCCTGGCTGAGCTTTAGCCTAGCCTAACCTTAGCCTTAGCCTTAGCCTAGCCTTAGCCTGGCCTAGCCGAGCCTTAGTCTAGCCTAGCCTAGCCTAGCCTAGCCTTAGCCTGGCCTAGCCTTAGCCTTAGCCTAGCCTTAGCCTAGCGTGTGGTGACGGTGGTCTCCCCCTGCTGCAGCATCACGGCCACTGCAGCCAGTATCGGCGCAGCAGGGATCCCCCAGGCTGGCCTGGTCACCATGGTGATCGTCCTCACCTCGGTGGGCCTGCCCCCTGATGACATCACTCTCATCGTGGCCATCGATTGGATCCTGTGAGTCACTGCACTGCCCAGTCCACGCCAACACCCAACTGAATATGGAAGCTTAACGTGTGTGTGTGTGTGTGTGTGTGTGTGTGTGTGTGTGTGTGTGTGTGTGTGTGTGTGCAGTGACAGGTTCCGCACTATGATCAATGTTCTTGGCGATGCTCTGGCTGCTGGGATCATCGCTCACCTCTGCCGTAAAGACTTCCCACTGAGCCACCAGGCCACCAAGGTCAACACACACACACACACACACACACACACACACACACACACACACACACACACACACACACACACACACACACACGCCCCACACCAGGCTAGGCTAGCTAGTTAGTTTAGTGCTGCGCTAACCTGTTCCATGCTCTTGGAAATGGACTAGCTCACCTTAGCAGGCTAGCTCACCTGCTGGGTGCACTGGTCAAACTGGTGTTTGTGGCTAGTTAGCGCCCGTTAGCATCAGTTAGCTTTAGTTGACTGAAGGAAGCGGCGGCTTTGAATTGATTGGACAAGCTTCCTGTGTCCTCACTACGCCACACCCTACTATAACAGGAGCTTGGAGCCACTTCCTGTCATGTGACCCTCCAGTGTGAACCCCAGCATGTGTAACTGCAGGTGGCGCTCTGGTGTGGTGCTCTGGTGTGGCGCTAGCTAACGTGCTAACGGACTCCTTCCTCCACAGACGGTGCCGTCCTACGGGACTCAAACGCCTCACAACTCTCACAGCGTGGGCGTGGCCATGACAGAGCTCCGCAACCAGCAGGAGGGGGCGGAGCCAGCCGACAGACACGCCCACACCGTCTATTACAACATCTGCCAGGTGTGAGTCACACGGCCTGCCCCACGGCATGCTGGGACGCTGAGCCGCAGGGCGTGGCCTGCTGGTGGCACCGCCCACAAACAGAACCATAAGCAGCAGTTCCACTAGAACTCCACCAGAACCTGTTGGAACCATGCAGGACAAGGACCAGGGGCCTCCTGGAGAGGTCAAAGGTCAAGCAGAGTGAATCCAAGTGCTCTTCACTGTTGCCCTTCTCCTCCTCCTCCTGCTCCTCCACCCCCTCCACCTCCTCCTCCTCCACTTCCTCCTCTACCTCCTCCTCCTCCACCTCCTCCTCCCCCCACCTCCTCCTCCTGCTCCTCCTCCACTTCCTCCTCTACCCCCTGCTCCTCCTCCTCCACCTCCTCCTCCTCCTGTCGCATGCTGGCATGCGTTCTGACCGGCTTCATGTGAAGTCCCTGTGCTTTATCTTCTTCTTCCTCTGTGGTTTTTATGTTTGAACTTGTACAGCACTAAAGCACAACCAAAGGCGTCTCAAAGCGCTGAAGTTGAGTGACAGCTGCAGGGGATTGTGGGAGTTTTTATTTTGCAGACGTCACTGCAGCTAACGTGAGAAGAAGCTAAGTGGTGGCTAACTGTCAGTGGATGTGTTGCTGGCTGAGAGTCCCAGGCCAGCGTTAGCGACATGCTAACTGCAGGGTGGACAGCTGGTGTGTGTGTGTGTGTGTGTGTGTGTGTGTGTGTGCGCGCGTACGCAGTTCTGCCTTAACGTTGGTTCCACAAACCTTCATCACTTCATCTGCCAACACTTCATCTTCATCTTCATCGTCCATCCGCTCGTCTCTCCTTTTCTACTGTGTCCTTTGTTTGTTTGTCAAATAAAAACCTCTCATTGGCTGCTGACTCCTCCTCTCACTGGCTGCTGACTCCTCCTCTCACTGGCTGCCAACAGCGCCCCCACTGGTCAGTGAGGGTGTCACACTGGGGCCTCATCACCTGTGACTCCCTCTCGCTTGTTGTGTAGAAGCTAACAGCTGTAGCGCGCTACATAGAACACTGAGAGCTAGCAAGGCCAGCCTGCAGCTAGCTCGCTAGCTAGCTAGCTACAGCAGCTGCTTCCTCATTTCCTGTCTCATCCTAAACCACTTCCTGATTGATGTGCACGCTCTGCTAATCCCTTTAGCACGTCGCTCTCTGAGGTTTCTCTTTACTGTTTCCTAATTTCCTCTCATCCTAAATCACTTCCTATTTGATGCTAATCCCATTAACATGTCAGTGAGTTCTCTCTCTGTGAATCTGAAACACGGCGACTAGCTAGAAGGCACAGCGGTTTCTGTGTAAAGTGAGTATTGTTAGCTGGGATTAGCCAGCTAGCGGGTGCGTGGATTAGCGCTGCTAGCTCGCTCTCGTGCTGCTGGCGGCTATCTTTAGCGCCTCTGATTAATCGGCTCATGTGAGCAGGAGGCCGCACGCGAGCAGGCGACGGCAGGAGCCTCAGCTGCTAATCTGATTAGCAGCAGCCTCGACCACGACCGTGATGATGGTGAAGAGGAAGAGGAGAAAGAGGAGAGGCGGCACCAAGCTGCAGCTGGAGGTCTGAGGTTCCACCAAGAACCTCAGAAACCAAGAGAACCAGGAGCACCGCGTCCATACACCGTTTGATTTATTAGCTGTTAGTGTCGTCGCTCCGCACAGCTGAGAGGACAACAGGGAAACAAACAAGCCTGCAGTTCAGCAGGCGGCCAGCAGAGGGGAGCATCTGCTCACACAGGCCAGGAGGAGGTGAGCAGGAGTTCAGCGGAACCGCAGCAGAGCCACTGAGTGATCGGTTCTGATCAGTTCTGCTGGGTTCTGTTGGATTCTAGTTGGTTCTGCTGGGTCATTGACCTGGGTGACCGCTGGGAACCAGTGGATGCTCCTCCTGGGTGCTGCTTCCCTCTGGAGCCGCTGGAGCTGTTTGATCCTGAAGAGCTGCACAGCTGCCAGAGACACCAGAGTGACCTGCAGGGGGCGACAGAGAGTCAGTCAGTCAGTCAGTCAGTCAGTCAGTGAATGTGTGAGTAAGTGAGTGAGCCAGTGAGTGAGTTAGTGAGTGAGTCAGTGAATGTGTGAGTCAGTGAGTGTGTGAGTGAGTGAGTCAGTGAGTGAGTCAGTGAGTCAGTGAGTCAGTGAGTGTGTGAGTCAATGAGTCAGTCAGTGAGTCAGTGAGTCAGTGAGTGTGTGAGTGTGCACCTCCAGAAGCAGCAGCGCCCCCAGCAGGCCTCCCAGCAGCAGCAGGTTGTTGCTGCTCCAGCTCAGCAGCTCCTCCAAGCAGCCCGAGGTGGACACCAGCTGATTGGCTGAGCTCTCGTCCAATCGCTGCACGCCGTAGCCGCACATGGTGTTCAGCACCGACTGCACACACACACACAGGACAGCAGAGAACTGCTCAAAGGCTGTGGGTGGGGTCTGGAGTGGAGGCGGAGCCCCCTGCAGCAGGAGAAGGGAACTGCAGTGTGTGTGTGTGTGTGTGTGTGTGTGTGTGTGTACCTGCAGGTGGAGCCCCCTGCAGCAGGAGAAGGGAACTGCAGTGTGTGTGTGTGTGTGTGTGTGTGTACCTGCAGGTGGAGCCCCCTGCAGCAGGAGAAGGGAACTGCGCAGGCCTCCAGGCTGGGGTTGGACTGGGAGCAGTGGAAGTACTGGTTGTGGGACCAGTCCAGGTAGGAGTCGACCCCGCAGCACTGCAGCTGGACCAGAGCTGAGAGTCAGGTGACCTGGCTGGGCCAATCACAGCACCCCCCCTGCCCCCCTCACCCCCTCACCTTCCTCTGGAGGAAGTCCACCAGGTTCTCCAGGTCCCGGTCCTCCCGGTAGAGAAGCAGCGCCCTCTTCATCACCGCCTCCGTCCTCTCCATCACCTGACAGGAAGTAGGGCAGCAGGACAGGAAGTAGAAAGACAGGATGTAGGGGGACAGGAAGTCAGAGAGACAGGAAGTCAGGTCCAGGCTCCAGCAGGACTTCCTGTAGGGAGCTACTTCCTGTCTTGATCTACTTCCTGTCCTGCTGGAGCTACTTCCTGTCCTACCGTGTCAGTCAACAGGAAGGCCGCCGCTCCGGCCACCACCTGCAGCAGGATCACAGCGCTCAGGAAGCCTGCAAACTGCAAACAGGAAACAGGAAACAGGAAACAGGAAGAGCCCCTCGGTGAGGAAGGTGACATCATCGTGGTTGTCCAATCAGCCGCTGCGATGCACCGACCGTCTTCAGCAGGCAGGGGGCGTTGCGGAGCGACCCGCAGCAGCCCAGGAAGGTCAAGACGAAGGTCAGAGAGCCGAGCAGCAGCAGCAGCAGAGCAGGATCCAACCAGCAGGGGGCCAGCATCCCTGGAGGAGGAACACACACACACACACACACACACACACACACACACACACACACACACACACAAACGCCAGTGCTTGTATCCAGTCATGTGACCCTGCGTTAGCCTAGTGGAGAGCATGTGGCCACGCCCACCTCTCTCCTTGGCCACCCTGGAGTAGAAACCCACTGCAGTCACCAGGCCACTCACCACCTGCACAACAACACAGTGACACAACAACAGCACAATGACACAACAATACAATGACACAACAATACCACAACACAATACAACAACAGCACAATGACACAACAATACAACAACACAGTAACACAACAACAACAATGACAACAATACAACAACACAATGACACAACAATAACACAATACAACAACAATACCACAACACAATGACACAACAACAACACAATACAACAACACAGTGACGCAACAACACAATCACACAACAATACCACAACACAATACTACAATAACACAATACCACAACAACACAATCACACAACAATACAACAACAATACAATGACACAATACAACAACAACACAATCACACAACAACACAATGACACAACAACAACACAGTGACACAACAACAACACAATCACACAACAACAAGACAATCACACAACAATACCACAACAATACAACAACACAATCACACAACAATACAACAACACAATCACACAACAACACAGTGACACAACCACAACACAATCACACAACAATACAACAACAACAACACAATGACACAACACCCAGTCACTGCTATGCTAACAGTGTACTTCACCTCCACACATTGTGCTAAGCACAGTTAGCATTCCTGCAGTCCAGGTGTGCGCAGGTGTGTATAGGTGTGTGTGTGTTGGCTTGTGTGTAGGTGTGTGCCCATGTGTGTCCAGGTGTGTGTAGGTGTGTGTAGGTGTGTGACCCACCCAGAAGACGTAGCAGCAGGTGAAGAGTGTGTACTTGACGGCTCGGTATCGCTTCATGTCCTCGCAGCAGCAGCAGCAGCAGCAGCAGCAGTCATGTGCAGACCTGCAGAATTTCTCAGCTCACCTGACAGTCGGCAGGAATGTTGGGGGCGGAGCTTTCCAGCAGACTGCAGTGCCTCCTGCTGGCTGCAGCCTCCACAACAGTCAACAAGCTGAGCCAACCAGAGAGGATGCGGCTGAGCTGCCAGACACAGACTGCTTCTGATTGGTCAGGAGCTCCTCCTCCTCCAGCCCCTCCCCCTCCTGAGCTTCAGCTGCTTGCAGCAGCAGCAGCAGGATTAAAGTGTTTGATCCTCCTCACACCTGCTGCACCTGCTGCTCCCCTTCCACTGAGGACCAGGAGCAGACCCAGGACCTGGTCCAGAACCAGAACAAGGGCCTCTTCCAGACCTAGGACCAGGACCACAGAAAGGGCCTGGTCCAGACCCAGACCCAGGACCGGGAGCAGACCCAGACTCAGAGCCAAACCCAGACTCGGGACCAGGACCAGAACCAGGACCAGGACCATGGGCCTGCTGGAGCTGGTGTCCTCGGTGAAGCAGCGTGCCGAGCGCTTCCTGAATGAGAAGAACGTGGTGACGGACTTCCTGGGGAAGCTGGAGGAGAAGACCGGCATCAAGAAGAAGATCATCGCTGGAGGTCTCTGACACACACACACACACACACACACACACACACCTGCTGCTGCTGGGGTAGTGTTGTCGTGTTGTGTTGAATTGTGTGTTTGAGGCCAGACGGTTGTTGTGTAGTCGCCAGGTTGTGTTGTGTTGTTGTGTAGTTGTGTAGTTGTGTAGTTCTCCTAGAGTTGTGTTGTTGTCCTGTTGTTGTGTAGTCGCCAGGTTGTGTAGTTGTGTAGTCGTGTAGTTGTGTAACCAGATCCTGCTAATCCCGCTGGCAGCTGCCGCCTGCAGACAGGAAGTAGCTGGTTGGAGCTGCCGCACTCTGATTGGTCCATCACTTCCTGCTTATCCAGCTTCGCCTGAGGCCTCCTGGTCTCCTGGTCCTGGACTCCTCAGCTAGAGGAGTCCAGGTCCAGGAGCCTGCTGGACCTGCTCTCAGCTGCTCTCCAGAACCCCGCTGGAGAACATCAGGGTCTCAGTTGTGGTTCTGCAGCTGCTCCAGCAAGACAGGGAGGACCTGGCCCGGATGATACCAGCCCAGGGGGTTGTGGGAGGTCCACCACAGGTTCTCGACCCAGTCTACGCTGGTTGGGTCCAGAGGAAGGCCAGGAGCAGGGCCACACGTCTGACCTGCAAAAGACGGAACCATCAGAACCATCAGAACCACCACCAGACTCTGAACAGAGCTGTGAAGCCACTTTTCTTCATCTCCTCTCTCTGGGATTCATTTTCACAAGGGAACACTTTCTGTCGTTATACTCACAGTCTCTCTCTCCCCCTCTCTCTCTCTGTCTCTCTCTGTCTCTGTCTCTGTCCCTCTCTCTCTCCGTCTCTGTCCCTCTCTCACTCTCTCTCTCTCTCAGTCTCCTCTCTCTCTCTCTCTCTCTCACAGTCTCCTCTCTCTCTCTCTCTTTCTCTCTCTCTCTCTGTCTCTTCCTCTCTCTCTCTTCTCTCTGTCTCTGTCCCTCTCTCTCTCTCTCTGTCTCTGACCCTCTCTCACTATCTCTTTCTCTCTCTCTCTCACAGTCTCCTCTCTCTCTCTCTCTCTCTCACTCTCTCTCACAGTCTCCTCTCACTCTCTGTCTCTGTCTCTCTCTCCTCTCTGTCTCTTCCTCTCTCTCCTCTCTCTCTCCTCTCTCTCTCTCTCCTCCCTCTCGCTCTCTCTCCCTCTCTCTGTCTCTTCCTCCAACCTCGATGTCGTTCTGTGCTCATCGTGACTAAAAACCATCTTGAATGTTGAATCTTGAGGGGGCGTGGCCTTGAGACGGCTGATTGAAGCAGCTGACCTGTGACCTCTGACCCCAGGTGCAGTGTCGTTGACGGGTCTCTACCTGGTGTACGGCTATGGCGCTGCACTGCTCTGCAACCTGATTGGCTTTGTCTACCCGGCCTATTACTCGTGAGTACCGGCTGGACACACCCCCTCTCTGCTATCCTGTCCCTGACTTCCTGTCCCTGACTTCCTGTTCTGTCCCTGACTTCCTGTCATTGACTTCCTATCTCTGACTTCCTGTCCCTGACTTCCTGTCCTTGACTTCCTGTTCTGTCCCTGACTTCCAGGCCTTGACTTCCTGTCTCTGACTTCCTGTCTCTGACTTCCTGTCCCTCACTTCCTGTCCTGTCTCTGACTTCCTGTTCTGTCCTAGACTTCCTGTCTCTGACTTCCTGTCCCTGACTTCCTGTCTCTGACTTTCTGTCCTGTCCTGACTTCCTGTTCTGTCCTAGACTTCCTGTCTCTAACTTCCTGTCTCTGACTTCCTGTCCCTGACTTCCTGTCCTGTCCTGACTTCCTGTTCTGTCCTAGACTTCCTGTCTCTGACTTCCTGTCTCTGACTTCCTGTCCCTGACTTCCTGTCCTGTCCTGACTTGATGTGCCTCTGCAGGGTGAAGGCCATCGAGAGTCCCAGTAAGGAGGACGACACCAAGTGGTTGACCTACTGGGTGGTCTACGGGGTCTTCAGCCTGGGGGAGTTCTTCTCTGACATCTTCCTCTACTGGTTCCCCTTCTACTACGCCTTCAAGGTGGGTGGCCCACATGACACGCTACGCCCTACCCCCAGGACCAGGTCCAGGTTCCCCGAGGACAGGACCAGGACTAGGTGCTAACAGCTCCTCTCCCGCTGCAGTATCTCTTCCTGCTGTGGTGCATGGCCCCCATGAGCTGGAACGGCTCCCAGGTCCTGGTCCTGGTTTTGGTCGAGGTCCATGTCCAAGTTCAAGTCTAGGTTCTGACTCCTCCTCTCTCCCCCCACAGTGTCTCTTCCTGCTGTGGTGCATGGCCCCCATGAGCTGGAACGGCTCCCAGGTCCTGTACCAGCGGGTGGTCCGGCCCCTCTTCCTGCGTCACCAGGACCATGTAGACCACCTGGTCCACCAGCTGGGGGGGCGGGCCATGGAAGCTGCTGAGAACCTCACCAGAGAAGGTACCACATCACTTCCTGTTCTGCTGGTGTCTGGCTCCACCCCTCATCTCTCACCACGCCCACCGTAGCCGCCCAGCTACTTCCTGTCCCGAGCTATTTCCTGTCCTGAGCTACTTCCTGTCCCGAGCTATTTCCTGTCCTGAGCTACTTCCTGTCCTGAGCTATTTCCTGTCTTGAGCTACTTCCTGTCCTGGAGCTACTTCCTGTCCTGAGCTACTTCCTGTGCGGTGATGTTTGGCTCCGCCCTCTCAGTTTTGACCACTCTGATGAAGAACAAAGCTCTGGTCACGCCCACCACCACCACCACCAGTGCTGAGACCAGAAGTCTTCCCAGCTCGACAGGAAGTGAAGCTCCTCCGATGGAGCCCAGCCCAGAGCCACGGGTACGCACAGTGCTAATGCTAAGCTAGGGACCACGTCCCTGAGGAGCTCCATGATGCTAAGCTAACAATGTTTTCTGGCTTGTGTGTTGAACAAACTGAACATGCTAACTTCTTGTCACCTCTTGCAGCCCTTCTTGGGATAGGCCGGCACTGCTAGTTAGCTCTGATGCTAACAGAGCTAGTGTGAAGCAGAAACAGAGGCTCCTGACAAACAGTGGAACTCCAGTGGAGCTTCGAATAAAGACTGAAAAGACAGAAATGACATGAAACAAAATCAACTTCAAGCAACATTTAAGAAGAAACGTTGACACAGAATCAAAGTTTTCACAGCTTCCTGCTCGCTAGCAGAGGACGACAATACAGTCAACCTTTTCTTCTTCTTCTTCTTCTTCTTCTTCCTCTTCTTCTTCACCATTGTTGGTGGTGGCAAAGAATGACACAATGACAGAACGTCCTATTGTTTGTTGTGGCCCTCAGGTTGGGAGGGGCTTTGAAGAATGAGGCCCTGTTTGCACTCGGTCATTTCAAGCGTGTTCCGATCGGCAAAAATCCCAGGAAGTGACAGAGTGCAAACACTGCAAACCCGCATTGTCATCCGATCACTCAAACCACCTGGGGGGCGGGGGGTTTCGACGCTTCGTATAGCATAGCATAGCATAGCATAGCTTAGCATAGCATAGC